>NC_044907.1:83289083-83617920 GCF_001633185.2 Quercus lobata
CACCCTCTCCATTAACATATCCTTGAGAGGTTCATTAGCCAAATCCTTATCTCACCATACTCAAATCAATGAAGAGGTATTTTGGTGCTTGGGAAGTAGTTCGGAGATGACCAATTCAAGTGAGTCACGACTAGTGACTCACCAAAATGCCACACGTGTGAAGTATGTAGGATGCGACTGGCGACTTGCTAAAATACCACACATGTGAAGTATGTAGGAAGCTGAAGGGTCACAATAGTTGGAGCACTACAAGACAAAAATGGACAGTTTGGCATGACGGTTAACTCACGACTCATCCCAGTTGTGAGTGAGTTGCCAGAATGCTCTGTTTTACAGAAAAAATTACTTTTCACATTCCTCATGTACCCTACTATCTTATACCCACGAAATGTAGAGAGCTTCTAGAGAGAATTTTGAGAGAGAAAACCAAGATTGACTCATCCACAATCTTAGACATTTGATTCTCCAAATTCCACTACTCTCACCCTCTCCATTGACATATCCTTGAGAGGTTCATTTGCCAAATCCTTATCCCACCATATTCAATTCAGTGATATGGTATTTTGGTGCTTGAGAAGTAGTTCGGAGATGACCAATTCACTTGGTTGATGCAATAGGCTTGTTGCAGGATCCGGAAAGCTAAAGAAGAGACTAAAAGCTTGAATTTGTGTGAAAACACAAGAGCTTGTTTAGACCCCCAATTAAAAAATACGACTAGATTGCTTTTACTCTAACTTATCTAAGTATGGAACAAGAGTAAATGAAGTGCAATAAACCGATAACTACTCTAGTGCACAAACATGAATAACAAACAATAAAAGTAAAGCACAAGAGTAAGGAAAGAGAAATGCAACCACAAGATAATACCAAGACGTGTTATCGAAGAAGAAACCAAAGAACTCGGCGAAAAACCATTTCACTGCCCTCCAAGTGGTAATCGGTCCATTAGAGAATGAAGTTGGAGTACACGAATTACAAAAGGCCCTCCAAGCCTAGCCTACCCAATGTACTTGAGCCCTCCAAGCTCTTGTTACCAATGAACCTCTCGAAGTCATGTCTTCTCTAGCTTTCCGAATCTCACAATACACTCGATTGCATCCACCAAGCCTCACCGGCATCTTTTGTTAAATCCCCAAAGCTTCCTAAGCTCCAAAATACTCCCTACACTCTGAAAATGTGTGAGTTGTGTTTGGGTACAAATCTCCTCTCAAGGTATGATAACAGGAGAGGGTAGGAGAAGAAACTATAATGATTTCTCTCTAAGGATGAGTAGCTCTCTCTCTAAAAGATGGGTGTGTGTGTTGTAAAAAACCTATCTAGGGTTTTTCTCTCTGAATGGCCTTTCATACATTTGTGGGTAATGAGGGTATATATATTATGAGTGAAGGGTAAGAAAGTCACACTTAAAAACCTCTAGGCAAAGAGTTTCACAGGTATCTCACGAGAAGGCCTTACCCATGAAACACTCGCGAAATCCTCCAGGCTAGCATGACTCTTCAGCTTCCAGCATGTGCTTGTCACGTGGCTCTTTCGCGAGTTAGCTTCTCGCGAAATCCAATTGTTCTTCAATTCATGCTTGATTATTCACTAACTTAGTACTAATCCTAATACAATAAATCCCACAAAATACAAGGAACAAAATTAAAGCAATTACAACACTTTTTTTCATGGAATAAAGCCAACATAAAACATAGTTGTAAATCATAACTTTACAGACATGGCTAGGCTTAACCTTGTTAGAGTAAAAAGCTTGGAGGGCTTAGGTGCATTGGGGAGATTAGGTTTAGAGGGTCTATTGCTATTTGTGTATCCCAGTTTTATTTTTTAGTGGATCATTTCACCACTTGGATGGCGGTGGAGAGGTTTTTCGCCGAGTTCTTGGGTTTCTTCTTCAATAGCTCATGCTGGTGTTATCTTTGTGTTTGCATCTCTCTAACCCTTACTCTTACCTTTTAATTGTTGATGTGTTGTGATTAATTATGGTTTAGAGTTGTTTATTTATTTGGGCATTGCTTATACTTATCCTTCTACACATCTATTGTTTAAGTATAAGCTTGTGTTAGTTAAATTGAATTTGGAGGTCTAAACAGTCATTAGTGTCTTACACACTAAGTGAACTTTCACCGTAAATAGAGACCCTTCTTAGTCTTATAAGGGGATTTCACACACATTCAGAAGTCTCAAAGTTCTACCAAAATAAAGCTCCAAAGCCTCCAAAAACTTCAAGTACTTCAACCTCCAAATCTTAACAACATTCAAAGAGAAATCATTCAATTCATTTTCCTAGATCTCAAAGTGCATTGGAATTTAGTCCAAAAGTGTTAAAAAACTTCAAAAGATTGCAAGTTAGTGAAGATCAATGGATTCAAGCTTCCAAAGTCTCGAAGAACTTCCACTACAATCTTCGATGACGAAGTACACGAAGAACATTCAAAGAACACACGAAGAACGCGAAGAACGAAGGATTCCTTACAAACACATAGTTAGGGATTCATCACAATTCTACTTCAAAGATCTTTTTAATCCTTTTATCAGTCAAATTGAGAAGCTCTAATGTTCGAATCAAGTTTATACTTGAATCAAAGATTTTTTCAAAGAGATTGAATCAGAGAAGTATTCTTTTGTAACAAGATTCAATTTTAGAGAATTGAATTTCTCATACATCAATATAAATTTACACTTGTGGAACATTGTCAATTGTTTGATTTTCAAACTTGAGATTTTGTGTTTACACATGCACCCAGCTAGATTACACAAAGAAAATGACAAAAGTGATAGATTGAAAATATATAGGACTCTACAAAAATATTAAAGTGTAACATCTGCTTCTTCTTGGTTTAGGAGTTTAAACCACTTAGAGGAAGCATAAACTCCCAGTCCCCGCACAAGCTGCTTTCCTTCTCTTATCAAAAAGCTTATGATAATTGCTTAAGTTTTCACTATTATCTTAGTTTTGATAGGTAATAGCTTATCAATTTTATATTTAATTACACGTAAATATGTGAGTTTCAAATAATTCTTTGAAATAACCTCGTTACGTGTATTTTTCTCTTGTAGGATATCAAAACTGTTGGGTGCATGGCAACAAGTTTCAGCCCACAATAGTATTATTGGTGGCAAGTTTGCTAGGTGATGTTCACTATTCCTATTACAAATAGGAGACTACATGTGAGTTCCAATTCTTGTGTTTGTAGGAGTTGTGTTTAATAATGAATATTTGTGAGAATCCTTGTTCAATACGGATTAGAAGTTGATGGTGGCTATGCGTGTAATATATAATGATAGAATTCTAGTTAAACTAGTGTTAGGAATCCATGTAGCCACGTGCATGACAAGAATTCAAGTTAAGCTAGTGTTAGGAATCCATGTGTTCCTAGGATTCATGTGTGCTGCATAAGAATTGGTGAGAGCAGCAATAAGGGAGTGCCACATAATGAAGAAAATAGTGCAATAGAAGCCACACAAGAAAAAAGAGAGAGTAGCCTAGCTAGAGGAAGCTGCTTAGTGATAAAGAAGACAATTAAGAGAGAGCTATGCATGGTGAAGAAAAATATAAAGGAGAGATCAAAGTGTTGCCGCCTTTGATAGAGATAATTAGTGTGTGTGAGAGCAAAGAAAAATAAGAGAGATTTTTCTTTAGCCGTGAGACATACACAAGAATTATTGTAATTGATTTGCTAATAGTGTATTGATTCGGATTAGTCCTGTGGGTTTTCCCTTTAAGAAGAAAGGGTTTTCCATGTAAATATTTGTGTTCTTGTGTGTGATTGATGTTTTGAATTGATAGTTTTATTGATAATATTATTTGAGACCCAACAAAAACTAGTTAGCTTATCATGCAAATATGCAATCAAAAGAATCCAAGGGTCAAGATCAATAAAGGCTTGGTTTTTGAAGTAGACACCTCATTTTGTACCCAGTTAATAAACTTTAGTCTCGGTCCCAATGACAAGCTTGACTTGTCTACAAAAGGTAATTGAAGTTATTTTGATAGTTTGGAAGTGACCCGAAAAGAATTTACATCTACCTTCCATATGTCAGACGAAAAGTTTGTCAAATTCAACAATTTTGGTTTTAATAATGCTGACTCTGAATGGTAGTAAAATTGTTGACCCAATTGTAGCAATGAAATTGAAATAATTACCAAATGGTAGCCAATGAAGTACCTCTATGATGCAAGACAAAAATAAAAGAACAAGAAAATTACAAGATAAACTTAAGAATCAACACCTGAGGACCCTTAGGAATCAACACCTAAGGCGTTAGGAGTCAGCACCTAACAACTGGAAAAAATATCCAATATGAATTTCATTAATCACCTCTCTTCCTAAATACAAATAAATGACTCTCTTATATAGAGCTAGAATTGGAAAATAAAGAGATAAAGATAACTACATACCAAAACTAATCCCAATTGAACTCAAATCTAATCCCCATCTGAATAAAAGTCTACAATTATCCAATTTATTATAAGATATATACAAAAATTTGGAAATTTAAAATTTAAAATAATTTTTGTTTTGTTCCTGCCCCCCTTGGCTGGAGAAAACCCAACCTCGAGTTTTAAGGTGTTGAATGATGAAAAATCTAGCATATAACACTTGCTATAATTAAGGAATCAACCTAGGGAGCATTGAAAATAGAGAAACATTGTATTCCACCTCATGAAACGTTTCTAGAATTACAAACTCAATTAGTGGTGTTAGGACATATGAGATTTGATGTTAGGAACATATATCAATTTAGAATTGATTAATCCTTTGACAAAACGCACTTTACTTGTAATTGGGTAGATCTAGGATGTGTTTAATACTTCAAAGAACAAGATTTCAAGTTCAAGTGTTAAATCATGCAAGCCTATCCAAGAAACAAGTGAGAAAGTGCTAGATTTTAAAACTCGACAGCTAGCATCTATCAAGGTTTAAAAAACTGCTAAAGCCCGAATCTCGATAGCTAGCTCGATAGATACCCTATCTGTCGTGGTTTATGAAATTCAGCTTTTCAGAGCTGATTTCACTCCAATCCGTGAGTATGTGTTTAGACTTTCTTTTCTCACAATCCTAAACATATATAAGGATTATTTTAAGGGTCGTCAAAGGTTGCGTAAGTGTGAAGCAAAGTTGTGTTCATTCATATTGTGACCATAGATAGAATTTGCCGTAGTTCATCTTTCTCTTGAAGAAGCTGCTGTGTTTGTACACCTTAAGGTTTTGTGACCAAGGAGTTTCGTGATCTTCATCATATGATGAACTAAAGAACTTTGCAGCCAACATCTTTCTCAAGTTAGTGATCAAGTCGCATACTAGAATCCGCACATCTATTGGTTAGTCACATACTGGGAGCCGTGCATTAAAAAGGACATTGTCACTACAGAACAAGTCCAATTGGGTATTGGGGTAAGGGTTCAACTTTAGGTTGGTATAAGGTATTGGGGTTCCTTTACTTATAACCGCTTGTTTTGATAATAGTGGATTCTCGAGAGTGGTAACCTTAAAATCACCTAGTGGGGTTTTTGCCATGTAGGTTTTCCCCATTCGTAAACAAATCACCATGTCAATTTAATTTCTGCTGCACTTTTGTTAATTGGGGATTTGTTTGTGCTACCACGCATTTTGCATGTTAATTGAATTAATTAATTAATTTGTCTATATCAATTGGTTATTTTATCACAAGGGGTCAATACATTCTTGGCCTATCAAGTGGTATCAGAGCAAGTACATTCTAATTAGGTGTTAATCTTTGCTATGTGATCCATTGACCCCTGTTTGTCGTGGATAGAGGACAGTCTTATATTATACCTCATTTATTTGATGCCACTAACTATGCATACTGGAAAGTACGCATGAGAGTTTTCTTGCAATTATTAGATGAAAAAGTGTGGCAAGCTATGGAGATAGGTTGGACCAAGACAACAGAAGTGCCAGGCGACTGGGATGATGCCAAGATTAAGGTGGCAAACTTGAATAGCAAAGCATTGAATGCTCTATTCAGTGTAGTCATGAATGAGGAATTCAAGAAGATATCCTCTACTGAAACTGCTAAGGAAGCATAGACCATTCTCTAGACAACCTATGAAGGAACCAAGGCTGTCAAGGATTCAAAACTTTATAGGCTTACTACGAGCTTTGAAGAGATTAAGATGGAGGAGGATGAGTCATTCGATGAGTTCTATGCCAAGCTCAAAGACATAGTGAACTTAACCTTTAATCTTAGGGAAACCATTTCCGAACCCAAGATTGTGAGAAAGGTGCTCAGATCTCTACCCAAGAGATTTCATGCCAAGATCACCACGATTGAGGAATCAAAGGATATTGAAAAAATTCCTTTGACAAAGTTGGTTGGCAATCCACACACCTATGAGTTGGGGTTGACAAGGATCGGAAAAATAAGCAAAAGCAAAAGCATGGCATTGAAGGCCAAGAGTAGTGACATTGATTAGTCTTCAGATGATGAAGATTATAAGATGAAATCCTATATCATGAGGCAGTTCAAGAAGTTCATGAAGAATGCCAACGCAAAAGGATTTGACAAGGACCGAAAGCAATCCAATTCTTCGCAGTTCAAGAGTCAAGACAGAAGGAAGAAGGATGCTAGGGATGGCTGTCAGTATACTGTTCCCTCAGGACCAAAATGCTTTAGGTGTTAGGGTTTCAGTCACGTGAAACAAGAGCGCCCTACGTATCTCAAAACTATTAGGAAGAGCAAGGCACTTGCTACTACGTTGAGTGACACTGAGCCTGAGGATGATTCTAATAATAAGGATGATGGATTCCTAAATGCCTTCACAGCCACCGTAAATCCTACTGAAGGGATTGTTGAAGATGTGGATGAAGAAAAAGAATTGGTGGAGTCTATGTTTGAAAAGATGGATGAGCAAGATGACATTCACATAGCCTATGCAAAGTTATACAAGGTCTTGGAAAACCATGAGAAGTTGTATAGGTTGGCCACCAAGAAGCTTAGTGAAGTGGAACTTGAACGAAAAGAAATTTCCACTAAGTTTAATGAAGTAAATCAGCCCATTAGAGCACTAAGATTTGAGAATAATTTGTTGGCTAAGAAGACCAAGAAGCTTGAGGCAAAACTGTTCCAAGTTTGAGCCCAGTTGGAAAGGACTTCAAGTGCAAAGCTCGATAAGATGCTCAGTCTTTAGAAATTTGCATCCGATCAAACCAGTTTAGTGTATGATTTCTTTTCTCCTAGTAATGCTTCTGCCAGTATTAATATTTTTGTTCCTCCTGTTGATAATATTGAAACTAAGAACAATGATGTTAAAAATGAATTAGCTAGGGAGAATCCTCCATCCAATACAAATCCTTATCTAATGTATTCCTAGCATATTAAGCCAATGCATATGCCACCTTATTTCCACCTCTCCTAATGCAGCAAACACTTGTCCATTTTAACCCCCAAATCAAATGACAAATATCATCAACAACATTACCAACTAGTGAATGATTTTCCAATGAAGAAGAAATGGCTTGGATAACATTGATATTATCACCCTCAACGATCAGCATTGAGAAACCAGCATCCACAACAAATTCAATAGTTCTTCTGCATGCAAGCATTTCAGCTTCATCACTTGTACTCACCTTCGGTCCACTAGCAGTCATAGCATCCATGACCTCTCCCTTGTCATTTTGAATTATTGCTCTATATCCTGATCTGTCTAAACCCAAGAATAATGCTACATCAAAGTTAAGCTTATATTTCGATTATGGTGGTGGTTGCCAAACATCCCCACTGAGTTGCTGCCTCATCTGAAGTGTCAAGTGAGTTTGGGCACATTTGAACTCTTCAACATACTCCTTTGCTCTTTTATTTAAACCATTCGGATCCTTCAATTTACCTTCATGCACCACACTGTTTTGTTGATTCCATATTAGCCATGCTTAGGTCTAGAACAAGTCCATCTCAACCAAAGTTAGGCGCTCCAACAAATCCTCCATCAGTTGCATCATATTTAACTGCCCAAGCTGACTTTTCTGCAATTTTCGAATACTTCCTACCCAAATTTCCTAAGCCGCGGCACAATCCCACAACATATGAATTGTTGATTCTGATTCTCGAATGCATATGGAACATTTATTTTCATGAATTACTCTCCTTCTGGTCAAATTCTGTGAAGTTGGTAATACGTTATGACGGGCCTTCCATCTGAATACTTTGATTTTTTTTGGGAGTTGAAGCTTCCATATTGCAGCCCATATATTTTTTCTAGCATAGCCCCTTGATGTTCCTGCCCGATTGCCATCAATCTGAAGTCTTCTAGCAACATGATAAGCAGATTTGACTGCAAAGATACCTTTTGAATTATGCAGCCAAATTATAGCATCATTAACATTTCTTCAACTTAGTGGAATTTGGCATATAGCTTTGGCTTCCTCCTTGTGAAATGTAGCCATGATTTCCTCATACCTCCATATATGCAGCCCCGGATTGATCAAATTTGACACCAGCATTTCATCCAAATTCTCATGAACCGAATGTTGAATTTTGTTTACTGGGTAGTTGGGAATTCACCTATCCTTTAAAGCATTGATTGAATTACCATTTCCAACCTTCCAACAATGACCGGATTTGAGAATGGGTTATGCTACGATCAAGCTTCTCCACGCATATGAACAATTTGGTGATTCTTTCGCATCAAGGAACGATGACCGTGGAAAATACCTTGCTTTGAAGCATTGATAGAGCAGAGAGTCCTTGCATTGAACCATTCTCCAACCTTGCTTGGCCAACATAGCTAGATTAAAAGCTCTTAAGTCTTGGAATCCCATTCCTCCCTCTTTTTTTGAAGCTGTCAACTTATCCCAACTCTTACAATGAATTTTTCGTTCATTGCCAACCCGGCCCCACTAAAATTTTGCACACAATGCATCTAGTTCATCACAAAATTTCAAAGGGAGTTGAAATACACTCCTAGTGTATGTAGGGTATGGACTATGCCATAGCATTGATAATAATTTCTTTGCCAGCTCTTGACAACAACAAGCCCTTCCATCCTTGGAGCTTCTTCCATATTCTGTCCTTCAAGTATGAGAAAGTGTGATACTTAGCCCTCCCAATCAAAGTTGGTAAGCCAAGATAAGTTTCAAATCTATCCACCTCCTTGACTCCCAAAATCTCCAAGATCTGTTGTTTCTGGCTATCTAAAGTATTACTACTGAAATAAGCTAAAGACTTTTCCAAATTAATACTTTGCCCGGAATCTCTTGCTTAGGTTTGGAGGATCTTTGCTATGGTCTCTCCTTCAGCCTGAGTTGCCTGACAAAACAACAATGAATCATCTGCAAACACAAGGTTAGTGACTTTTGGTGCTCCTCCACAAATGGATACTACCTTAATCCTCCCTTCTAATTGTGCTTTTGCCAACAATGCAATGAAGCCTTTTGCACACAAGAGGAATAAGTACGGTGACAAAGGATCTCCTTGGCGAACTCCTCTAGATGGATGGATCATGCCATAAGATTTACCATTCACCAAAATAGAAAAGGATGGTGTTGTGACACAACTTATCACCCTTTCTATCCTAACAACTGGGAAACCCATCTTTTCCATAATACTCTAAAGAAACTACCACTCAACCCGGTCATAAGCTTTGCTAATGTCTAACTTCAATGCCAAGGACCCCTTCTTGCCCTTTTTTCTAGAATGCATGCTATAAATTGTCTTATAGGCCACCAATACATTATCTATGATCAACCGCCCTGGTACAAAAGCACTATAAGTGGGTGAAATAATTTGAAGGAGTACCTGTTTCAATTTGTTTGCCAACACCTTGGAAATAATTTTGTAAATATCATTACACAAACTTATTGGTCTAAAATCAAACATTTTCTCCAGGCTTTTTTACTTTAGGGATAAGCACAATGTTTGTATGATTTATTTCAGGTAACATATTACCATTGTTTAAAAAATCCAAGATAGCTAAGACTACATTGCCACCCACTACATGCCAAAATTTTTGATAGAAAAGGGCATTCATACCATTAGGTCCTAGAGCCTTTGTTGGTCCCATTTGAAATAGAGCCACCTTCACTTCATTAGCAGTAAACACACTGGACAGAACCTCCCGCATGTCATCAGTCACCTTGCTCTGCACATTCAGACACTCCTCCATCTGACCCCCCACTCTTGCATGAAAAAGATTATCAAAGTAGGTTGAGGCTACTTCAACCACCTCCTCCAAATTCTCCACCCACTGCCCTTGTGCATTTTGGATACCCCTTATATGATTTTTCCTTCTCCTTTGTGTTGCTTTGGCATGAAAAAACTTTGTATTCTTATATCCCTATGTTTTAACCAATTTATTCAAGACTGTTGAGCCCAAAAAATTTTTTGCTTTTGAAAAAGCTCATCCATCCTTTTACTCAATTCCAAGAACTAGGCTTTGGTAGCTTCTGTAGGTTCGACTTCATTCAATACATCCAGCTTCTTTTGATGTTCTTTGATTGCAATAGTATTTAGATTAGTTGTTGGTGAACCCCAACCCATAAGCTCTGCTCCACACATCTTTATTTTTTCCTTTATTAATGCCAACTCGTCCCTATCATCTCCTGCCTTCTCCCAAGCCTCCTGTACAATGGTTTCACAGTCACTCCTAAGTAGCCAGGACTCCTCAAACTTGAAGCTCCTCTCACATCACTACCTTGGATGGGAATAAGACTGAACATGTAGCATAATGGGTAGGTGGTCTGGCTCATGTGTTGACAGGTGTACAATTTTACTCATCTGAAACTTTTCTGTCCATTCTTTATTAGCCACTCCTCTGTCCAATCGAATTAAGGGTGTAATCAGTTCGGTTTGGTCGGTTTGAAATGTGATTTTTCCACCGAACCGAAATTTCGGTTTTACCAAATTTGGCACCGACACCAAACTGAAAGGGAGGAACACTGACATCGAACTGACTGGATTTCAATCAGTTCGGTTTGGTAGGTTTTTGGTTGCTTCCAATTTCTTAGAACCAAACAAATCAGAGACCAAAAAATAAATAAATAAATAAAAAGGCCTATTTCTCTTTACTTTTCCACATTTTCTTAGCACCCAAACACCAAGTAAACAAAAAAAAAAAAAAAGAATCAAAATCGTTTATATAATCAGAAAACATACCAAAATAAGAAAATGTATATATATATTTCCTATGCTTCCCACGTTTTCTCACCACCCAAACACCAAGCACCAAGCACCAAGCAAGTAGCAAAAAAAAAAGAGAACGAAGAAGAAGCACTCAAGTAGCATGATAGTCTATATGTGTTTCTTTGGATAAATTTTCTAATGATGCAAACAAGAAGGACTGTGGGGAGGCCGATGTGGGGAGGCGGCGGCAAAGGTAGAGATCATGAGAGAGAGGGACTGGAGAGTGGAGTGTGTTGTCATCTGTGAGAGGGATTACAAGTCAGCGCATTAGAGGGGGTTGGGGCGATCGGTGGGGGAGGAGCTGGAGGCGAGGTTGACGGAGCAAAGGAAGGCGACGGAAGAGTGGCGGATGGAGTTAGAGCCAAAGAAGGAGTCGGTGGCTTTAAGGTGGGAGCGGGAGCATGAGATGGTGGAGAAAAAGTTGAAGATGGAGACTTGGTTGGTGATAAGGCTGGTGCGGATCTTGAAGCCTGATCGAGAGTCGAGGTGGCTAGGAAGGTGAGAAGCATGAGAGTCACCAAAGTAGAGGAAGCTATTGTTATGAGAAAATAGAGGAACCTCTACAGAGAACAGAGAGAGTGAGAGTGAGAGTGAAAGGTATGGCTGGGTAGGGTTTTCTAACTTTTACTTTTATAGTTTAATTAGTTTAATAGAAATTTATTTAGTTTAATCGTAATTAGTTAATCTAATGGGTTTTAATTTTTAAATAACAATGTTTAAATAGAAAGAATCATAGAATGAAGAGGGATTTGATTTGATCTGATCACAATATATATATATATATATATATATATAAATGCCCAAATGGACCTAATTTATGAAAGGGCTGGAGCCCCAACTAATGTACAAACTAGAGGCCCACTTTTTTTATATAAAAATAATAATAATAATAATAATAACTAACGGAGGTAGACTTTATATTAAAAATTTTATGTAAAGTATATAATAATATGTTCGGTTCGATGTATTCAATCCTGAAACCGAAACTGAACCGAAATTTTCAGTTTTTTAAAAATTAAAAAATGAAACCGAAACTGAATCAAACCGAAACCAAACTAAAATTTTGGCAACAGTTCGGTCGGTTCGGCCAGTTTTTTCGGTTCGTCAGTTTTTTACACACCCCAAAGTCGAATCTTGGTGTTTGCTTCCCCGGGTCTCTTATTGCCCCAAGTGTAAGGATATCTCTTAAACCCAAGGTCTTGAAGGTGACAAGAGTCCAAAGGCTCCTTAAAAGCTTCAATCTCTAAATTTTGTGGCTGTGTTTTACTCTTCTTCTCCGATGCATGTAGATACACATTAAAATTCCCCATTATCGCCCACGGTCGCACTACAAAGGTCTGTAAATATTTCAATAATCTCCACGATTTTTCCTTCTGCTGTGCTTTCAGCCAACCATAGAAACCAGTCAAGTACCAAACAAAACCATCTTCCTCTATGACTTTAGCCAAAACATGGTTGATAGTGAAATTAATAACCTCCAAGAAAATATTATTTTTCCACAAAAGTGCTAACCCTCCACTAGAATCAGGTTGTTTTACAATAATCTTATTCTAAAACGGTAAATTACCATACAACTTTTCAAAGCCTTCCTTATCCAGTCTTGTCTTCATAAGAAAACAAACCGTGGAACTTGCTCCCTCACAATTTTGTGAAGGCTTCGACCTGTCCAAGGGTTCCCAAATCCTTGACAATTCCAGCTTAACAGCCTTATTGCTCCTGACAAGGGTGGCTCTCCACCCCCGCCGATACATGGTCATTGTTTCCCTCATCATTGCTCATTTTTCCTCTTTTGATGGCTTGTTCTTTATTATGCCATTCCTGTAATTCTAGCAGATCTCTCTTGCCCAAGCTAGGTAATGTGATAGCTCCCAAGCCAAGTAATGTGATAGCCCTAGCTAAACCACTCAAACCAAAGTCCATTCTATTGATGCGAGTCCAAGTTCCTTTGGGCTTAGAAGTGCTTGGCCCATACATGTTTGGTTGTGTAGTAGTGGTAAAGTGTACGTGACTTTAGAGTTCAAAGGAAGTAGTATCTGTTTGACCCTCATCCATTTTAAAAAGATAATCCTTTATCAATATCTACATTCAATCCCATGTTAAGCTGTCCAGTGTGCTGAATTTCCAGACCGAATCCCCCTCTATCAGTGTTTGTCTTGTTCACGTTAGCATGGCAATCATGACCCATGCTATTATCGTGCATGTTTTTAGCATACTGTTGGGAAATTTAGACCTCGGTTGATAGAATTAACAAGTTTTAAACCCAAGCTGTTAATTAGATTTATTATGAATAAAACTTGTTAAAACAAATAAACATCAATATCATGTCAAAATCATGCAGTGGAAAAATAAATAAGACAAGAAATGATAACCAGGAAAACCAATGAAACAAACTAGTTTCATAGTAAAAAATCCTGGGGGGAAACCTTCCCAAAAAGCAATTCACTATAGTAAAGAGAAGTTTCAGATCTAGTACAAAACTTTTGTCCCTAGACTCTACAATCCCTGTAGATGAACTTACAGCAGAAACCTTCTACTGCTTTAGAACCGTTGAACTCTTCAATATATGAATACCACCCATTTTGCACAGATCCTAGTACATGACTAACCAATGATGCACAGCTCCCAGTATGTGACAAACACACCAACTTGAAGAGGATTGTTGGCTGCAAAGTTCTTCACTTCATTAACAATGAAGATCAAGAAGCACGTGGTTACAAAACCCTAAGACACAAAGACGCAGTAGCTTCTTTCAGAGAGAATAAGGCATTGATCACATTTTTCATGTGTTCTCCTTGTATTCTCTTATGTGATGGTCTTTAAAATAAGCCTCATATATGTCTAGGGTTGTGAGAAAAGAAACCCTACACATACATGTCAGCATGGGCCGAAAATCAGATCTGAAAATCCTGATTTCGTAATTCTTAATAGATACCTCGATAGATAGTATCTGTCGAGCCTCATTAAACCTCGATAGATAACTATCTGTTGAGAAGCTGTCGAGCTATCTATCCACAACTGTCGAGCTGTCTGTCCAACTTTAATGAACAACTTTTCTTCACTGGTTTCCTGGTCCAATCTTCATGGCTTTAATACTAGACTTGAACAACATGTTTCTTGAAGTATTAAACACATCCTAGATCTACCCAATTACAAGTAAAGTGCATTTTGTCAAAGGATTAGCCAATTACACAAAATTTGTCCTTAACACATCCATTCCTTGAATCACAGAATCACCCTTAGCAATGCTACTAGGGTTTCCTAAACTGGGCTTCCTTGGCGCTGTCATCTCCATCAACACACCTTACTCTGCCTGGCCTAAAATCTACTTTGCCTCACTTCCAGTACACTCCTCTATGTTGGACATAGGACTTGTATCTTTACTTGCTGAAGCCCTTGGACGACCCCCCGCTGCCCTAAGAAAATCACCATACTGATATTCAACTCGTCCTCCTTTTTTCTCCATTTAATAATAGGTTGCACAATGCTTCAAATTATGACCTAAAATTCCATAAAAATGATAAAACATGGGCAACCTCTCATATTTGAAAGACAACCACGACCTTTCACCATCCGATCTAGCAATAAACCCTCATCCTCAGAAGGTTTTGAGATTGGTAAAGCCACTCGCACTACCATAAACATATTAATCGTCCTTCCTTTTCTTCCATTCCACCTCCTCAACCTCACCCAGCCTACTCCCAACTTCCTTCTCTACTTGAAGGGAAATCATATCAAATAGTGCATCCCATATTTGGACCCAAAGGGAGGCAGATTCCATTTGGAAATTTTCCACAGTCGTGCCTTTCTTCCACCGTTGCAATAATAACAGTTGATTGTCAAAGGACTAGGGACCTCCTCTCAAAATCCAATCCATATCAAATCCTGATTGAAATTTGAATTGAAAGAGATTCAACCCCACTTCTAAAATCTGCATTAACTCATTCAATCGCCATGCTCACCTTATTGTATTCTTCGCCGCCATTTTGTTAAAAGACTTACGTGTAAGGAATTTCCCAATCAAACTCAGATTACAACTCTCAATAGCTTACAACCTTCCATCATCTAAAGTGGCAATAGTTTCTTCCTCTTCAATTGTTAACTTCATCTTCTCCAAACTATCTGGCACATGATCCTCCATTTTGGCTAAAGAAAACTGAAAAATTACCCTTCACACACATCCAAGGGAGGGAACGCTTGTGCCAACACAAGAGGGAGAGCTCCATAAAAGGGAGAGAGAGACTACAATAAAACTGTGTTTTTATTTTACATATATATATATATAAATATATATATAATTTTTATTTTGAGAATTTAATTTATAAGTGAATAAAGTAATTTGAAAATTAACAGGAGAATGGTCCTATATTTTAGGCAATGTTTTAGTGGGAGTTAGATTTGCATTTTTACTAGATTGTCCTATAGTTTTATCTGTACTTAAATATAAGGATGTAGGGGCATTTTTGAACTAAAAAAATGATGAATCCAAGCAGTAGAGGTCCCTTAAATAGTAGTATGGATAAGAATAAAAAATAAAAAATTAGACATTTTTTCAGCATCTTAAGATCAACAATAGTTATTTTAACAAATGTCTCACCAAATAATAAAGGGAAAAAAATTCTAGTTTTTTTTTTTCTTTTTTGGGTTATAAAAAAATTTGGGTTAAAAAAAAAAAAAAAAAATCTAGTTTTTACCCTAATACTTCTAGGGCTTACTTGCACAGTTCAATTGAGGGAATTCAAGGTTACAAATATTTTGATTCTTCGCACCAGCACATAGTTACAAATATTTTGCTCATCATAGATCTTGACACCAATCTCTCACTCTCCTGCTCTTTTTCATTTAATTAAAGTTGCTAGATACGCACCGACGCTAGCCATGTCCTGTAAGTGCTTAGTAGATTTGGCAATGGGATTGGTTTTCCAATAATTCTAGAACCCTTCATCGCATAACTTATAGTTGGCCTGGGCGGCAATGAGGTAGGTCCTCGAGGAAAGGGGCTGATCGGCATCGAGGGAATTCAAGGCGTCTTTGTACTATATTATTTTATACAGATAAATGTCGAGATGTTTATTTAAAAAAAAAAAAAGTAATTTTCTCAAATCACAATGGCACAAGAAAGTGCTCTACAAGACAAATACAACAAACATGGCCTCCCCAATAAATTTTTAGTAAAAAGATAAAAAGATCCAATTTTTTTAAAAAAATATTTTTTATAACAATTTCTTCATACCACTTCTATTCACTCACATACAACTCACAAGCTCGTTTTCATTTAACTAAACTCGCTAGATACACACCTACGCTAGACAGGTCCTCTAAGTGCTTAGTAGATTTGGCAATGGGATTGGTTTTGCCAGAACCCTGGAACCCTCCATCGCATGCCTGGTAGTTGACCTGGGTGGCACTCATGTAGTTCGTCAGGCCAGTGTAGTCAGTCTTATTGAGGCTTTCCAAGGCGCGTTTGGTGATGGTTATGGCACCGTCAAAATCCCTTATGCAATTATCAATTTCTGTGGACTTGGGTTGCTCTTGAGCCGCCTTCTTTGCTACTTTGGTCTCGTAAACCAATTTGTGACAGGCTGCAACCACAGCATCATGAGGGTTAGTCCGATTATAGACAATTGAATCACAGACTTGCTTATTAGGAGAATTGTCACAGAGGCCAACGCCATGAGCGTGGCTAGTGAGGAGGATGACAGCTATAGCTGAAAAGACATATGAGAAAAAGGTGTAGTCCTTGAAAACCATGGTTTTTGTTAGATTTAATAACTACAAGGCTTTCTCTGTTGTTGGGGTTCAGTGAAAGATGACTTATGAAATGGTTGAGAAGTGATTTATACTATTTTCAAAAGGCTATTTATAGAAGAGAAATGCTGTCCACATTTTTTACAGTGAAGAGAAGGGTGATTTGTAAGGTTTACCTTAATTAGAGCAAAATATTTTGGTGTGTTTTGCTCTTTTAAGGAACAAATTGAAGTGACAAGTTGGACATATTTTGGTTGAAGTAAATTACTCAACATTAACGTGGTTATCAACAAAAGTTAGCTATCTTTAATGGACTTTAAAATATGAGGGGTTAAGGAATTTGATGGGCCTTTTTAAGATTTTTTTTTTTTTTGATAGGAAGACTTGACTTTTATTCATCATTTGAAAAGGGTGAAGCATCATGATTACATGCAAGTCCTACGTGACTAGGACACTCCTCTAGCCACGCAACGTAATTATCTATATTAGCTGCATATTGGGCCAACAAGTGGGCCCGCACATTTGCCTGTCTTTTTGTATGAGAAAAAACAAATGTTTCTAAAAGCTCGTGCAAGGTGGATAGTTCCAGCAACAATGTTTTGCACCGAAGATGCCGTCTCACCTTGTCCTTGAAGCGCGTTGCAGATGCACTTAGAGTCTCCCTCCACTGTTACATCCCTTACCCCGACATCCAAAGCGAACTGAACCCCAAACTCCATTGCCTTAGCCTCTATCTCCAGTGCCCCTAAAGGAAGAGCAAGCTTCTGGCTGAGTGCGGCAATCACCATACGCGCCGAGTCACGGATTATCACTCCAATACCCACTTGCTTCCTTTTGGAAAATACTGCTCCATCAACATTTACTTTGTAGTGACCCGGTAGTAGAGGACTCCATTTTATCTCATTTGGAGACTATCTTGTAGGAGCCAAGGGTCGCTTGTTCACTTCCAGAAATTCATCCAACACCCTTAAAGAGCTCCTAACAATGGCTTTTCCTTCTCTGCGCTTTCCACCATGTCTGGCATTATTTCTATCCTTCCATATTCCCCAACAAATTGCAATGGCCCGTTCCACCAAAACCGGGTATGATTCTGTCCACCTTTGTAATTGCCACATCACATCCATAAACTTCCACTTTGAACTAATTTCAAATGGAAAGACCAATGTACTTGTGGACCATATCTCTCTGGCTTTATCACAGAGCCAAAAAAGGTGGCAAGTGGATTCAGATTCCTTTCCACATGAGTCACAGATGTAGTCTGTAGTGATCTTTCTTTTCTTTAGGTTCTCTTTTGTGGCTAGAATGTTCTTGCAAGCTTTCCAGGTGAAATGTTTGAACTTGTTTGGCACATTCAAATCCCAGAGGCGCCTCCATGTTTGTTTCAAGGCAGAAGGGTCAGAGCTTTCAGGTGTATTACCATCAGATTGTATGGCTTGGGCCAACTTGTAAGCGCTCCGTACTGTAAACTTCCCATTTTTAGTTGTAGCCCATATCATGCGATCCCTCCCACCGTAAGCACTTAAAGGGATATTGAGGATGGCTTCAACATCCTGAGGGAGAAAACATTGGCGAATCAGGTCTCCCTTCCATTCTTTTCTGGTCCCATCAATCAAATCACAGACCCTCACCACTTGCAGACTTGTGCTTTCAGGTGTTACAACCTTAGAAGTGCTTGGCTGTTGAAGCCATTTGTCCTTCCATACCTGAATATTTTCTCCATTACCCACCTGCCATCTTATTCCCTTTTTAACAATGTCTTGGGCTACCCATATACTTCTCCAAGCAAAGGATGGTTGCCTCCCCAGACTGGCCTCTAGAAAATCACATCTAGGGAAATATTTGGCCTTATATACACGGTAGAAGAGTGAGGATGTGTTCGTTTGTAGTCGCCATCCCTGCTTCACCAATAGGGCAAGGTTGAACAGCTTCAGGTCCCTAAAACCCATTCCTCCTTTTTCTTTTGGCAAACACATCTTCTTCCAACTCATCCATGCTAGCTTCTTCTCATCCTTCACTTGCCCCCACCAAAATTGCCTAACCATCCCTGTCAGCTTATCACATAAAGTGTTGGGTAGCTTGAAGTAGCTCATCGTATAAGAAGGGACTGCTTGAGTGACTGCCTTTATCAATACTTCCTTCCCTGTACTTGAAAGCAATTTTTCCTTCCAACCTGCTAGCTTGTTTGACACCCGAAGTTTCAGCTGAGCGAAAGTGTTTCTTTTTGAACTGCCCACCAAGGATGGAAGCCCAAGATAAGACTCATGTGGCTTTATGACCTGTGCTCCAAACATAGCTTTTATTGTTTCCTTTACACCGTTGGCTATTGTGGCGAAAGAATAGTGAGGTCTTGTTCCTATTCAATTGCTGGCCAGATGACTCTTCATAAACCTATATGACCTGCTGGATTTCAGTGCACTCCTTCACTGTTGCCCTCCCAAAAATCAAACTGTCATCGGCGAAAATTAGATGTGAGATTCTAGGCCCCCTAGCAAATGCCGCTACTCCCCTTAAATCCTTATTTTGGACCGCCTTGTGTAGCAACACTGATCAACCTTCCGCACATATCAGGAATAAGTACGGTGACAATGGGTCCCCTTGGCGCAACCCTCGTGTAGGAACAATTTGACCACATGCATGTCCATTGACACGTACTGCATAAGTGACTGATGAGACACATCTCATGATCAAGCGGATCCAATCCTCATGAAATCCCAGTTTGGCCATGATTTGTTTCAAGCAACCCCATTCTACATGATCGTAGGCTTTGCTCATATCCAACTTCAATGCCATCTCCCCGCACTTTCCCTTCTTTTTCCTATTGATGTGATTCATTATCTCATGAGCCACAAGCATATTATCAATGATGAGCCTTTCTGAAACAAAAGCACTCTGATTTTAACATATTATATCCTGCAACACCAACTTCAACCTATTTGCCACAACTTTGGAAGCTAACATGTAGGCCACATTGCATAGACTGATTGGTCTATAATCTGTCACTCTTTCTAGGTTCTTGGGTTTTGGTATAAGGACAATATGTGTTTCATGAAATTTAGGGGGAGCTACACCAAGGTTAAGAAAATCCAACACAGTCTGTATAACAAAAGAGTTTACAGTAGGCCAAAAGTACTGATAGAATAAAGGAGGCATGTCGTCGGGTCCAGGCGCTTTCATAGGATGCATCTGTTTCAAAGCTTTCTCTACCTCAGAGGCTTGAAACTCCTGTAAAAGTCTGGCATTCATTCTATCAGTCACTTTGGTTTGGAGGGCATCAAGTAGTTCTGCACTCACAACAGGTTGAGAAGATGTGAACAAGTTCTCAAAATATTCCACAAAAATTCTGCCAATCTCCTCTTCATCCTCCTGCCAATTATCTCATGGATCCCTGATTCTGAGAATAGTGTTTCGCTGGTGTCTATTGGAGGCTTTTGCATGAAAGAAGGAAGTATTATGATCACCCGACTTCAGCCAACAATTCCTTGATCGTTGATTCCACATGTCTTCTTCTACCACTAGTATCCTATTCAGCTCCACCCTTGTTTCTTCAACTTCCTCCATATCCACTAAACAACCCCGTCTCCCTTCCAACCATTGAAGCTTTTTCTGGAATGTTGAAATCTTCTGACCCACATGTCCAAACGTATTTTTATTCCAAGAGGAAAGTGATCTCCTACATTCATCCATGCATTACGTAAACAGATTTTGTGTACCCATATTTTTCCTCTCTCCCAAGCTTCAAACACCACTTCCTCACATTGTTCATCCTTAAGCCACATGGATTCAAACTTGAACATTTTAGATCTCCTATGCTTCCTTCGCCTTGCCCGTGGAGCTTTCAAGACGAGCATGCAATGGTCAGACGTCGATGCCGCCACATGGTGTAGTCTCACTTCCGGGAACATTGTCACCCAGGAAGAAGATACCAAGGCCTTGTCTAGACATTCTCTAACCCAGCCTCGATCACCTAGTCTCCTACTCCATGTAAAGTCTGATCCAACATAACCCATGTCTCGAAGGTTGCAGAAATTTACCGCCTCCCTAAAACTCCTCATCTGCCCTTCAGGCCGTAAGGTACCTCCCACCTTCTCTCCTAAGTGTAATATTTCATTAAAGTCCCCCATGCAAAGCCACGGGAGTTCACTTCTCGTGCTCAACTCTTCCAACAGTCTCCATGAATCCTCCCTTTTACTAGTTTCTGGATGGCCATAGAAATCGGTGAATCTCCAAGTCCTGTTATTATGTTCATCAGTAACTATAGCATCGATATGACGAGGAGAGAAAGTTTGAACGTCCACTTTCGTGGACCATCTCCATAAGAGCGCCAAACCACCACCCCGCCTTATACTAGGAACTACCAGACCCTATTGCCGATCCAGTTTGCTCTTAATGTCTTCCATCTCTAACACTACAAGCTTGGTCTCAATGATGAAGACCAGAGTGGGATCTTCCTCCAAAACCACCTTTTGGAGAGCTTTAATTATACAGGGGTTCCCAAGCCCCCGACAGTTCCAGTAAATGGCACTCATTGCTCCTGGCGGGGCTGTCCTGCAGCCGCTGCCGATCCTAGTTGTGTTGCCATTATTTTGCTAAGCATCTGAACCTCCCTTTCTATTTTTTGTTTTTTCCCTACCTCCTCCCCCATCGATATCTCCTCAAGAGGAAGACGTATCTTTCACTTCAGTCCCCCTTCAATATCTTCAGGGTTCATCACCTTCTAAGTGGACTCATCATTCCTTTTATTTATAACCCGATCCTCTGTCCATGCATTCTCCTTTCCTGTCACATTACTACCTTTTTTATTCTTTCTCTGAACTGGGCTCCTTAATCTTCTCATTTTTGTCTCACATGATGGACTTGGGTTATGGATTCCAATAGAGAATAAGGCTTGGGCTTGACTTAAGCTTTGGCCCATAAAGATATTATTTTGAGTGGGTAGGGCTCTATCCACATCCATATTTATCTTGTCCATTGCAGATGTGGGCCCAACCTGAAAGTCCATTGACCTCTCCTACTCATTATCCCTTTCATTTAATTTTGAAACATCCGAAATTTTCTCCTTGTTTTCCTTACAATTCGGTGTAGGATCTAGAAATTGTAAATCTTGCAGATTTGTAGCAGTATCGAAAATGGCAGCGTCAATCTCTCTCAATTGATCTTCAAAATTTGTACGTACCGGATTGCTTGGGGTTTGCTCTTTCCCACATGGAAATAGAGTAGTTGTACTTGCTGTTTTAGGCCTAGTGGGGTCCACGGCGTCCCTCACGTGCGTCTGGCCTTTGTCGGCCACTGCCAGTTCTGTCCCATGTCCGGTCTGTGCTTCTCCCTCGCCGACGACGACTTCACCGGTTGGGACTTCACGTCCCACACTACTCTGCTTTGACGCAATGACTAGCTATGGTCTCTGAAGGCGATCCGGTGATACGCGCAGCCAAGCACGGAACTATTTATCCTCCACCTTGAGAGTTTCTTTACTCTGAATCCATTGGATGCAGTCACGTTCGTCATGATCAACCTTACCGCACCAATAGCAGAAGATGGGTAACCGTTTGTATTTAAAGTCCACCACCTCAGTAAAGCTCCACCTATGCGGACCATCCTACCTCGACACAATGGTTGAGTTATGTCCATCGTCACTCGGATGCATAAGTAACCTCCCAGGAAAAAACCTTTATGCTCCACGTCCGCCTTCTCAACCTTGCCTAGAATGCTCCCTACACGTACACCCGCTTCCTTGGTTTGGCTCATGGTAGGGAGGCCATGAATCTGAACCCAAAATGGCGCTTTGTGGAACTGCACCTTGTTGACTGCCTCTCTTGCACCAAGTTTATGGTGAAGCACCAAATATTTGTCGAACATCTAGGGACTGAGTAAAAGAACTCTATCAAGGTCTTTCTCGTCTTCAAATTGGAAAAGAACCTTATTATCGCCCATATCGCATACCTCAAAGTTCTTCTCAGTCCGCCACTGATTTCAGCACTCACGCCACCGATTTGAGGCTCACACGTCACTTTGTACAGAATTTTCCAACCAGGACACGTTCCGTTTCCGTCATTGGTGGTATCTGGTCCACCTCGCTCTCTTCTTTTTCCGTCAACCGTAGACTTGAGCACTTAGTTGCGATCTCATCCATGTTGGCCATGATGGGTGAGATGCCTAAGACTTTTTCCACCGCCGAGACGAAGAGAAATATTTGCCTGAAGGCAAAACTATTTTTCAGGCAAAACTATTTTTCACCTCTAAAGTTCCGTAGGAGCCTAAAGAGAAAACGTTTCCTGTCCTTAGCCTTTTTAAGATTTTACCATAGAAGATCAAATTTTTTTTTTTTTATTCAACATCAACTATTTTTGAACAATATGGGCAATTCAAATTTCCTATCCCATTTTTATTGTTTCATTTTATACTCCATTAATCACTATTTGTTATGTATTCATTTAACTATCCTTCTAAAATAACCAAAGTTAAAAATGGAAAAAAAAAATTAAATAATCAACCACATGGCATGTTATGATTAGTGGAACACAAAAATTGCCACAGAGAATTTGTGTTCCACTTTCTAACATGCTATAGAGAGTGAAATTTTCTACCAAACACAAATTGCCACATCAGACCACTAAATTCATGTAGTACATTTAAAGCAGATAATTACAAGAAGCCACATATTACTTAGTGAGTGTCACTATCATTATTCAGAGGCCAATGACAATATTCCCAATGTCAAAGAATAAAAATTTCTAAGAATACTTGAGAACCAATCAAAGGTTAGCACGTGTTAATTTAAATGATATAAGCAGTCTAATTAAAAGATGCCATGAGTTATTTTAAATAAAAGCATCATGGCTAATCAAATAATGTCATGTGTTATTTTAAATTATAGCACAATGGCTAATCAAATAATGTCATGTGTCCCTTGGAGGACAAGACATAAAGTCCCTCCATTTAAATTATGACACATGTCATTCATGATAGCCAATCACATGTCGTTACACCTCCCCAAGACTCCTACAAATAGAGCCCTTCTCAGTCTTATAGGGGGATTTCACACACATTTAGAAGTCTCGAAATTTTGCTGGAATTAAGCTCCACTAAAAGAAAAGAGTCTACTAGCGAGGGTAAAATGCACTCACAAAAATTCAAATATCGTCACAAGAGGCTATTAGCAAGGGCATGTGGCCCTCGAAGGCCGTCGTATTTGCTCTTGTTGCTAAAAGAGATTTTGCGACCATGCCTTCGCAAATAGATAATTTATAAGAGCAACTTACTTTTGTTACTGAACAAATCCAACTTTGCAAATATATTACCAAACGACGAGAAAAGTCGACCACTTATTTTTAGCGAGAAAGAGTAATCATCGTTAACAACTATTTGTGAGGACCTTTATACCCTTACAATTAGTTATTTGCAAATTTCAAATTAACGACATACTTTTTAGAGACAAATAATGTTGTCGCTAAAATTTATTTGTGAGGGCTTTTAATCCCTCACAATTAGTTAGGAATAATAGTGACGACATTAAGCTGTCGCTTAAAATGTTTTTGCAAGGGCTTAAGTGGCATCGCTATTCTATAAATTACGAGGGACTTTGTCGTCACTGTAAAATTATTTATGACCAAATTTTTATGTCATCAATGATAATATTTTATATAATTTTTGAAACATTTTATTATTTATTTATTTTTAATTATTTTATATAATTTTTTTTAATTATCATGTTACAATAGTACAATAATTACTAAAAATTGATCAATTGAAAGATAAAAATTCATATAATTTCAAACTTTAAAATATAGAATATACAAAGAAATCTTGAAATTAAACCTTGTTTTAAACTTAAACAACTAGAATTATGACAAGATCTATACTAGTGTTCCTCTGAGTTACCCTCCAAGCTGTTTTCAAGCTCCCTCGTGTTATTAATTGAGTTGTCCTCTTCATATCTACTAGTACCATCCTTTTAAAAAAAAAAAAAAAAAAAACAAACAAACAAACAAACAAAAAATCAAAACATTAAACATTATTCATACACTAGAATATTAGCTTTTATAAAAATGATAACAAATAATGGTTAAAGAGAGTGCAAGAGATATAGAGAGAATTAATGACAAGTATTTCATTTATACTCACCCCCTAATCTCCATCCATCCATTTATCCACCATCTTTTTCCAAAAGAGTGTAGAAATGAAGGAAAGACCATTCTTATAATGATCTTCTTTCTCTGTGTACTTCTTAAAAATAGGATTTTTAATGTGAAACATCCAATCAGAATAACAGCGTTTCACCAATTCTACAAATTCTTTCTTCACTTCCTCATTTGGTTGCTTATAGAGTTTCGAGCTCAGATCTTGGGTATTCACTAAAAGTCGTCCAAGCTCCATTCAGTTTTTGGTAAAAAAGAATAGTAATCTCTTGAGTAGCTTTTGGTGTGATGATTTTGCCTTTACTTTTACCTTCCCTTGCCATGTCTGCCTTTTTTTTTTTATAAGCCCTTGCCACATATACCTACTATTAGTTAATATTAATATGATGAAAGTATATAATATAAATATGTATTTCTTATATGATTGTGTTAAACACACGACCCACTAGTAAAAGATGACACTCTTGTATAAGAAGATGATACTAGACCTTCTCCTCAATCCAACAATACTTATTGCTACAATCAACGCACAAATAATTGATTTTCATATCTTTATTTATTAAATGCTTAAATGCATACTCAAGAAAATTTTAAACCTCATTAATATATCTAGTAGAATGATGCATCCAAAATTTATCAACTGACATTTTATCTACTCCCTATAAAGCATCATATTATATAACTAACAACAATAATTGTTGCTAACACATGTATAATTATGCACTCTTAAAAATAACTAGCACAATAAACATTGGGTCATGTAAAATAGAAATATCAAGGATTCGCATACCTGGCCACAAAATAGAAATATCAACACAACCTAAAGCAAATCTCAATCCAAACAATTGAGATTGGACAAATATGTTGTCAACATCGTCATCCTAATTAACCTTTTCAAGTAATCTATAGATTTTCAGCTCACTACAAGCCTTACACATTTAAAACTCACATCAAAGAACTCTACAAAATTTCTGCATTTAACATTCCTTATAGCATTCTAAAAAATTACCACAATATATATATATATATATTTATATTCAATAAGATACAAAAGTTTGTATTTGCCTGTATACGAGATAAATAAAGAATAAAAAAATAATTATAAAAACATATATAAATAAATAGCTTCAATCAATATCAGTATAGATATATATGACTAATTGTTTTATGGGTTTATTCTAAAATACAAAAAAATAAAAAATAAAAAGTACCCATTTGTCATTTGGTTCAATATTAAATTTATACAATGGAAAAATTATTCATAGCCTCCAAAATCCAAATTGGTGGAATTGGAAATGATAGTTGATGAAGACAACAAAAAAGAACAAATACACGTGGTGTACATTTACAAAAATCAAGAATGTCATAGAAGAGAAAATGACTGGAACTCACATTGTAGTGTGTACTGAGGTGGGACCTGAGATAAAGAAGTAACTTCTTCAATTCCTTAACCATCCTACCATTTGCACCTAATCCTTATGCGGCAACACAAAGTAAGGGAAAGAATATTTTTCTTTTCTTAAAAAATTGTAAAAAGTGAACCACAAAAGTAGAATATGCATGTGTGAGAGAGATACCTCATCAACAAGCAGTAAGTGTAAGAGATTTTAGGGTTGAACAAAGAATGATAACTGAAAAAAAAAATATATATATATATATACATACTCACTCTAGCTAGCCAAAATGATCCAAAACCTCACATAAGAATATTAAATGAAAATGCAGAATATGATAATGAGAGAAAGCAAAATACCTCATAAACTGATGGTAAGTGTGAGAAATTTTAGGATTTAGCAGAGAGTGGTAAGCTAAACATGTAGAAGATAACTAGTTCCGAGGGCTCATCAGTTGGCTCAGTAGTAATCGCTCTTGCTAAACTGGCAGAAGTACAACATTCAAAATTTTCAGTACATGAATCAAATGGTTGAATAGCAACTAAAACCCCTTCACTTGTATTGTTTTTGTTTCCAATCTGAGAGGACTCATTTTTTGAAGTGTCTAAGAACTGATGCCTGATAACAGTATAACTTGAATTGTGAATAACAACTGCACAATTTTTGTTATATGATTGAATGACACAAGAAAAAGTAAATTAAATTTACCTTCTAATTGAAAATCTAGATTCTTTGTGGATACCAATTTGTGGTGAAGGAAAAACTAATGAAGGGGTTGCAAAAGTTAGTGAAGTAAAGGCATGATCAGTGGGCATGGACTTCACTGGCTCGATAGGAGAAAGATTGCTGATGTAATTAAATACAGGAGAATCCTGCATAGTATAAACATGGATTATTTCCCAGCACATAGCCTCAAAAATAAAGACAAGTATTAACTAATCCAAAACAATAGCAAACAAATTAGATTGTCACCAAGCAAAAAACAATAACATCTTGCCAAAATAAGTAACTGCTTACAAATATATAAAATGGTCACTACCTAATGCTTCTCTCACTTAGCTAGGATTCAGAGAGGGTTGGCTTGGATACAGATCTGGCTTTTAACTTCTTTTTTTTTTTTTTTTTTTTTTTTTTTTTTTTGCATGAAGTGACTGCTACCCGTGCACTTGCACTTGACAGTCCGAGACATAACCCTTGCACTAGACAATGGCTCCAAAAGTTCCAACTCCTATTTAAGAATTTCCTTGGGAGGAAAAAAAATTGCAACTATAAAGTCCATAGAAGCATCTGGCTAAATCTCCTAGTCCCTTCCCCCATGTGTGTGGATGGTGGACCTCATTTTGACCAAAATACACCTTTACTCTCCAAATTTATAAAAACACCTTATAAAACATCCACATGGAAATATGCACTTGTTAAACAATAGTGAAACCCCATTCACACTTAAAAACAAAAGGCAATTCACAAAACTTCAACATATAAACACAACAAAATCCCTCGAAATACAATATCATAGCAACCCCAGGTTCTAAAAATCCAATGCCTAAAGAATCCAAAACAACAAATTTAGCCCCACTACTCAACATCTTAATACAACATTACAAAACACCCTTTGTCCCCCTCAGAAAATAGGGATATTGAATTTATGGTAAAACCTTAGGCTTTACAGCATCAGCAACCAAAGAGAACTAAAACCCCCAAATTGAATTTTGACCCTTGAACACAAACTACTTTTAAGTAACGGGAGTTGGGTTTTTCTTATTTTGGTGAGTAAAATGGAGGAAATAGCGAAATTGAAGACATGGGTTTTGTTTTTCTCTAGTTCAATTTCTCGGTAACCAAACAGAATAATTTTATTTTACAAAAAAAGAAAAAAAAAAAAAAGAAAAAAAAAGCACAATGATAATGACTAAGACAAACAAAAACAAGATAGAGAAAGTAGGGTTTATAGGAAAGACCTCAAACTTAGAAGTGGTGGCAAGTTGGTTCTTCACTGGAGTGTCCATTTTCAGAGGAGCCCCAAGAGCTCCTCCACATTCTCTCTCTCTCTCTCTCTCTCTCTCTCTCTGGGTGGGTGTGAGTGTGTGAAGTGAGAGTGAGAGAGAGAGAGAGAGGATGAGAGAGAACGAAATATGAAATTCAATGAGAGGGGCGGAAGGCGGGAAATGAGGATTTTTTTTTTTTTTTTTTTGGCCTTTTTGGTTTTTTTCCAATGTGGGGACCATTTTTCTTTGACTTTTAGTTTTATTTTCATTCTTAATTACTTTTTAATATATACCTCTATCTATAATTTAGCTTTGTTAAATTGCATAATTAACTTAAATTATTAGCATTGTCTTATGTTAGTGTAAGTTTGTAATGTCCAAAACAATCAAAGATTATTATATGATGATGCCGAAAAAATCACCAATGAGCCATACGGTTCCAACACGCTTGATACCAGACCTGACCAACATAGAAAAAGACCTTACAGAGAGTACGGGTGCGGTACCGGCCAAAGACCCTCCGAAAATTAAGTCAGAAGAGAGCTTCAACAATGCTAGAGAGCATGAGCTTTAGAGAAATTGTGCGTACCTTTTTCTTGGTCTTTGGGTTTTTATAGTTGCGTAGGATCAGACTCCTTTACTTGCGGAACAAGTCTTTTCCTTATGGGGAAGATACTCATTAATGCGTGTATATTCTAGAATTCTACTCATGTTAGGATTCTACAAACTAGGGCTAATTGTGTGTCGCAAGTATTTTCCATTTAAGGTTATTTGGAAACCACATAATAATGGGCTGGATGCCACGTGGCCGTTCGGTCTGTACATGTCACGTTTGTCCGTGCCACCTCCATCTAGATAGCTCCGTCATGCATAATTTTTCCTCTTCAGTTGTCCCTTTCACCCTATGGGTCCGTGATCTTGAAGTGGAAGGCCCCGTGGGGTGACGGTTCAATTTGGATCCTAAGAGACTTGTCAGTCTTTGAAAGGCTAGCCTAAAATTATTTATAGCCCAGGGGACTTAAATCTTGGCCAAGGCCCTTTTGGTTAACATGGCTCGTCTGTCCTCCCGTAGGTAGGAAGACTTCAAATTTTCACCAAGGCACTCGTGACTTAGTTCGTCTTATCACTCGTAGGTAGAAGGACTTAAATTTTGTACCAAGACACTAGCTGGTGGCTTGATTAGTCTTTCCACCCGTAGGTAGTAGGACTTTTAATTTCGACCAAGGCACCCGTAGGTGACTTGGTTCGTCCTTCCACCCATAGGTAGAAGGACTTAAATTTTGACCAAGACACTCGTGAGTGACTTTGTTCGTCCTTCCACCCGTAGGTAGAAGGACTTAAATTTTATACCAAGGCATTTGCTGTGGCTTGGTTCGTCCTTCCACCCGAAGGTAGGAAGACTTAAATTTTGACCAAGACACCCATGAATGACTTGGTTCGTCTTTCCACCCGTAGGTAGAAGGACTTAAATTTTGACAAAAACACTTGTGAGTGACTTGGTTCATCCTTCTATAGGACTTAAATTTTGTATCAAGGCACTTGCTGGTGGCTTGGTTAGTCCTTCCACTCGAAGGTAGGAAGACTTAAATTTTGACCAAGGCACTTGTGAGTGACTTGGTCGTCCTTCCACCACAGGTGGAAGGACTTTCAACCAAGACACTTGTGACTTAGTTCGCCCTTTCACCCATAGGTAGGAGGACTTAAATTTTGTATCAAGGCACTCGTAAGTGACTTAGTTCATCCTTCTACCTGTAGGTAGAAGGACTTAAATTTTGTACCAAGGCACTTGTTGGTGGCTTGGTTCATCCTTCCACCCAAAGGTAGGAAGACTTAAATTTTGACCAAGGCACTCGTGAGTGACTTGGTTCGTCCTTCCACCCGTAGGTAGGACTTAAATTTCAACCAAGACACTCGTAAGTGACATGGTTCGTCCTTCCACCCGTAGGTAAAAGGACTTAAATTTTGTACCAAGGCACTTACTTGTGGCTTGGTTCATCCTTCCACCCGAAGGTAGGAAGACTTAAATTTTGACCAAGGCATTCGTGAGTGACTTAGTTCATCCTTCCACCCATAGGTAGGACTTAAATTTCAGCCAAGACACTCGTAAGTGACATGGTTCGTCCTTCCACCCGTAGGTAGAAGGACTTAAATTTGTACCAAGGCACTTGCTGATGGCTTGGTTCGTCCTTCCACCCGAAGGTAGGAAGACTTAAATTTTGACCAAGGCACCCGTTAAGTGACTCAGTTCGTCCTTCCACCCGTAGGTAGGACTTAAATTTTGACCAAGGCACTCGTGAGTGACTTGGTTCGTTCTTCCACCCGTAGGTAGAAGGACTTAAATTTTGTACCAAGGCATTTGCTAGTGGCGTTATTTGTCCTTCAACCCAAAGGTAGGAAGACTTAAATTTTGACCTAGGCACTCGTGAGTGACTTGGTTCGTCCTTCCACCCGTAGGTAGAAAGACTTAAATTTCGACCAAGGCACCCGTAAGTGACTCAGCTCGTCCTTCCACCTATAGGTAGAAGGACTTAAATTTTGTATGGGAATCAGGTGTCGTTGGCATCCTTGATCGTCAGTACCCTTGGTTGTCAATCCATCCCATTAGGATGAGGATTAGGTGTCTGCCAGCTTCCTTTTGTAGTGTTTAGCCTTGTGGTCTTGCTGCAGCATTGGCATTTGTCGTATGCTTATACGTAGGATTGGGCATTCTTCTACACGGTAGGCCATTGATACACTGCCCCCAGGATGCATGATGCCCGAAATTTCAACCTTCGGGACGCGTTGTAGTCCTTTATTAGCGTCCCATTCTTAAGGCATTTTGTCCGTCTACTTTGGGTTGTGGACTTGCCGACATGACTGAGTGTTACCGCGTCATCAATTTTTTTTTTTTTTTTGTCCGTCCACTTTTGTTCATGAACATGCATCCGTCCTTTTTTTTTTTTTTTTTTTTTTGGACCGTTAACCCTTCACTTTTAGATAAGTTTTCATGTATCTGTCCACCCTGTGGACGTAGTTAATGTGGATACCTTTTTCATGTGTATCTGATACGCCCGACCAAAATGGAAATCGTCCATACAATGCAAGACAGGGACGACCTTACTAAAATCGTCCAGAAAGAGAAGGTCGTCCCCCAAAGACCTGAACACTCGTTCCCACTCCTCGCGGAACGGTTATGAAGACATTAATCAACCTTCAGACCGTTGGGAATGGCAGCTCATCACTAACACCCAGCATGGACGTTACAAGGCTAGATTAAAGCCTCCATCAAGACTCCACCAGCGGCTAGAAGGAATGACTTGCAAGCACACATATATAAAGAATGAACCCCAAAAGGGGTGGGGTAAGAAAACACACTAGCATAATACTCTCATTGCTCTCCTTTGTCAATCTTTCTGACTTTGGCATCGGAGACCTTTTTGCAGGCACAACGCCGGCAAACTACTTCCTTTCGTTCGTCCACGGATTGCAGAGGATTGATTTGGCGAGGAACGGCTTCCATCTGGACGATCGTAATCAACTGACGATCAATTCATCATCAGTTTGGCGCCGTCTGTGGGAAACGACGATTCAAAACGTGATCTGTCCCCAGTCCAAATGGAATCCAGTACAAATCCAGATCCTGCTGCGCTGGCCCTACAAATCCAGTCGCTGTCAGCAACCGTGGAAGAACTCACAAGACAGAACCAAGAGATGAAACAACGACTACTGCAGGAAAGCAATCGTGCAGATAGGGGAGACGACGAAGATAGCAACAGAAGACGAACCAGCACTCCAGAGGAAGCAAGCTCGGATCTTTTGAGAGAAATGAGGAAAGAGATGGACGAACTAAGAAAGGCCATAAAAGGAAAGACGGATCAAAGCTTGGAGAGAATCGTTCGGAAGACGGATTCGCCCTTTACCATAGCCGTCCAGGAGTGCCCAGTACCCTCCAAGTTTCGTCTACCCCAGCTGGAACCTTTCAACGGGCTGAAAGACCCCTTGGATCACCTGAATACCTTCAGGACGACCCTAGGCCTCCAACAGCCGCTTGACGAGATCTTCTATCGTTCATTCCCTACGACCCTCAAAGGAGCAGCCAGGGAATGGTTCAACAAGTTGCCAACATTGTCCATTGGCAATTTCGAGCAATTGAGCAGCTCCTTTGTCCGTCACTTCATAGGGGGACAGCGACCAAAGAGAACTGCCGACCACTTGCTTACCATCAAACAAGGAGAGAAGGAACCACTAAGGTCCTACGTGACACGTTTCACCCGAGGAATGTTGGAAATAGACGAGACAGATGACAAGGTACATCTCACCACCTTCAAAGCAGGATTGAAGTCCAGGGATTTTGTGGCATCCTTGGCAAAGAACCCCCCTAAGACGATGGCCGAGGCACTGTTAAAAGCTCAGAAGTACATGAACGCGGAGGAAGCCCTGGCAGCTATTGACGGAGCAGACAAGAGTAGGGAAAAGAAGAAAGAAAAGGAGGACGATCGAAGAGGGCTAAAACGGGAACGGGCTGACAGACGGAATGACGATGGAAATCGAAAGAGAGACGACAAAAACCCTCGTCCATCAAAGTTCACCCCGCTGGTGATGCCAGTAGATAAAATTCTAACAGAAATAATGGACGAACCATCCCTAAAGTGGCCAAAACCACTCCATTCAGCACCTGGATTGCGTGACAAGAGGAAATACTGCCGTTTCCATAAAGATCATGGGCATTACACGGAGGACTGCAGGGACCTAAAAGAGCAGATTGAAGAGCTCATCCGTAATGGGAAGCTACAACAATATGTAAAAAGGGGGGATTTCGGCAGGTACGGACAGAAAAGCCAGCCAGTGAATGCACGAAGAGACGAAGATCGCCCCCAACCTCGTCCACAGAGCGCACTAGGGGAAATAAAGACCATCGCCGGGGGACCAACCGCCGGAGGATCATTCAAGTCTCTCAGGAAGTCATACCAAAGACAGGTAAACAGTGTCCACAATGTACCACCGTCAAAGCAAAGACGCACCAGTGAAGACTTGCATTTCTCTGAGGAAGATGCCAGAAGTGTGAAGTAGCCCCATGATGACCCGCTCGTTATTATGATCATGATCGAGGGGTTCAACACGCGAAGAGTCCTGGTCGACAGCGGAAGTTCAGCAGATATAATCTATCTTCCTGCTTTCCAACAACTAAAGCTGAACCCAAAAAGGCTCCGTCCTTTTGAGTCTCCCCTCGTCAGTTTCAGCGGAGACAAAGTGTACCCCAGAGGAATCACGACGTTAACAGTAACGGCCGGGTCATACCCCCTTCAGGTAACCAACCAGCACAATTTTCTAATAGTAGACTCACCCTCGTCCTACAATGTGATCATTGGCAGACCAATGCTTAATCGCTGGAAGGCTACTATCTCCACCTACTGCTTAAAGGTGAAGTTCCCAACAGAACATGGAATCGGGGAGATTAAAGGAGATCAAGTGCTGGCCAAGGAATGCTACCATGCTGTCCTGGCCTCAAAAGAAAACCATACGTGGACAATTAAGAAGAAGACGCCAGAGATTATGGAGAAACTTGAAACAGTAGATCTGGCTGAAGGAAACCCTCCAAGGACGACCCAAATAAGGACGAGCATGAGTCAAAAGACGAAAAGCGAAATCGTCAGCTTTCTGAAGAGCAACCTCGATATTTTCGCCTGGAGCCACAAGGATATGCCAGGAATCCCAGCAAGCCTCATCCAGCATCATCTGAATGTTGATCCGGAAAAGAAACCTGTCCAACAGAAAAGGAGTCTTTGCTCCCGAGCGAAATAAGGCAGTGATGGACGAGGTAAATAAGTTGCTTGCAGTAGAATTTATCCGAGAAGTCCACTACCCAGAGTGGTTGGCCAACGTAGTCATGGTCAAAAAATCAAATGGGAAGTGGAGGATGTGTGTCGACTTCACGGACCTGAACCAAGCATGCCCAAAATATAGCTTCCCGCTGCCCAGAATCGACTAGCTAGTAGACTCCACCGCAGGACACAAACTTCTCACATTTATAAACACGTTTTCAGGATATAACCAGATACAAATGGCTGAAGAAGACCAGGAAAAGACCGCTTTTATCACCAGCCAGGGACTTTACTGCTATCGGGTCATGCCTTTTGGGCTCAAAAACGCAGGGGCCACCTATCAAAGGTTAGTAAACCAGATGTTCGAGAAGCAAATCGGGAGAAATGTGGAGGTTTATGTTGACGATATGCTCGTCAAGAGCAAGGAAGAAGAAAACCATCTGGACGACCTCAGAGAGACGTTCAATACTCTCAGACGGTATAGCATGAAACTAAACCCGTCCAAATGTGCCTTTGGGGTTTCCTCGAGAAAGTTTCTCGGGTTTGTAGTGTCGCAGAGAGGGATTGAAGCAAATCCTGAAAAGGTCAGGGCCATCCTAGAAATGTCTTCACCCAGGACGGTCAAAGAGGTGCAGTCCCTAACAGGGAGAATTGCGGCCCTCAATAGGTTCGTCTCGAAGGCGACAGACAAATGCCTTCCATTCTTCAAGACTTTGAAAAAGGCGTTTTCATGGACAGAGGAATGCGAAGCGGCGTTCCAAGAGCTGAAAAGTTATCTTAGCAACCCGCCCCTCCTGAGCCCGTCCAAAGAAAGTGAAGATCTATTCCTGTACTTAGCCGTCTCAATCACGGCTGTCAGCGCGGCATTGATTAGAGAAGATGGTGGTTTGCAACTTCCTGTGTATTACGTTAGCCAGGCCTTCCAGGGTGCCGAGGCACGGTACCCACGTATAAAGAAGATCACCTTCGCCCTGATCATGGCTTCGAGGAAACTTCGTCCATATTTTCAAGCCAATCCCATCGTCGTGATGATGGATCAGCCTATAAAAAAAGCAATGAACAAGCCCGAAGCAGCAGGAAGAATGGTGCAGTGGGCAATCGAGCTCAGCCAGTTCGACATAAAATACCGTCCAAGGGTGGTGATAAAAGCACAAGCACTGGCCGATTTTATAGCGAAGTTCACCGTCCCTGAAAACGTAGAAAACATCTGGACGGTTAATACTGACGGATCGTCCACTCAACGCGGAGGCGGAGCTAGCATCGTCCTCACTTCTCTCGAAAAGAATGTCATCAAGTATGGAGTCCAACTTAAATTCGCTGTGACCAATAATGAAGCAGAATATGAAGCATTATTGGCAGGATTGAGAGTAGCTCGAGCACTAGGAGCTGAGAATGTTATACTCAAGAGCGATTCCCAACTCGTCATTGGACAAGTAAGGGGGGAGTACGAGGCAAAGGAGGCAAGGATGCAGAAATACCTCAAGCTGACGAACCAATTGATCAGTTCCTTCAATTACACAGAGTTCGTCCAGATCCCCAGGGATCAGAACACAGAAGCTGATGAGGTGGCCCGAAGTGCCTCAACGGACAGCGGAGGTAAGAGGTCCGATTGGAAGACGGAAGAACAAAACCATCCCAGCATACTGGAACTTCAGATTTCCTCCGTCCACACAGACCATGGATGGACGAGCCCGATAGTCACATTCCTTCAAGAAGGACGACTACCGGACGATCCAGAGGAAGCTAAAAAGGTAAGGAGACGAGCAGCCAGATTTACGATACTTAATGACGAACTCTACAAAAGAGGCTACTCCCAACCGTATTTGAGATGTGTTGAAAAGGAGGAAGCCAGGTACATCCTTGAAAAAGTGCATGGTGGAATCTGCGGAGATCACACGGGGGCAAAGTCCCTCGCCAGAAATATCATGAGAGCTGGCTACTTTTGGCCAACAATGCAATGAGACGCAGCTGATTTCGTGAGGACGTGTGACAGTTGCCAAAGATATGGGAATGTTCAAAGAATCCCCGAGGAGAAAATGACCACAATATCATCTCCCTGGCCATTCGCACAGTGGGGGATCGACATCATGGGTCCCTTACCTCAGGGAAAGAGACAGGTGAAGTTTCTGCTCGTCGCCATCGACTACTTCACAAAATGGGTGGAGGCAGAAGCTCTAGCAACAATCACCGAAGCAAAGGTACAAAAATTTGTTTGGAAAAATATTGTTTGCAGGTTCGGTATTCCAAGGACGATCATATCAGACAACGGTCGTCAATTTGACAGCCAAAGCTTCAGGTCATTTTGCTCGAGCTTGGGCATCAAAAATAAGTACTCATCACCAGGTCATCCCCAGGCCAATGGACAGACGGAAGTAACCAACCGGACCCTGCTGAAGATCATCAAGTCCCGGTTGGTGGGGGCAAAAGGAATGTGGCCTGAAGAACTGCCAAGCGCCTTATGGGCATATAGGACGACAGCGCGGACACTAACTGGAGAAACACCGTTCAGTCTGACATATGGCACAGAAGCAGTTATACCAGTCGAAGTTGGTCTCACAAGCTTAAGGAGGGAATTTTTTGACGAACAAACCAATGAGAACCAATTGAAGGAAAACTTAGACAGCCTGGACGAGATTAGAGATCAGGCAGCTGAAAGAATGGCAAAGTACCAGCAGAAGATAGCAGAATACTATAATCAAAGAGTGAAGCTAAGAAGATTCAACATTAGTGACCTCGTCCTTAGAAAAGTCACCCCTGCGACAAAGGACCCAGCACATGGCAAATTGGGACCGTCCTGGGAAGGACCCTACAGAGTCGTCCATTATTCGCGTCAGGGCAGCTACCACCTGGAGGATTTAAAAGGAAAAAGACTACCTCGTCCGTGGAACGTCGAACATCTAAAGAGGTATTACGAAAAGGAACCGTAAACTTCATTGTAAAACCAATTTGATATTTCTATCTTATGTAAGCAATTGTTCGAATTATAAGTATTATCCAGCATCCCTTAAGTGTTATTGAGCAAATCATTCGCCACTGTTTTCAAAGATAAGCACAAACGATCATCCCCTAAAAGGCTTAACGACGATAAAATTCCTTAAATGGATGTACATCGTCCCTAAAAAGCTTAATGACGATAAAATTCCTTAAATGGATGTACATCATCCCTAAAAAGTTTAATGACGATAAAATTCCTTAAATGGATGTACATCGTCCCTAAAAAGCTTAATGACGATAAAATTCCTTAAATGGATGTACATCGTCCCTAAAAAGCTTAATGACGATAAAAATCGTTAACGGAATTACGTCGTCTCTAAGATTAATGACGGCAAAATTCTTTAAACGAATTACATCATTTCTACAAAAAGCATAACGACGACAAAAGCTCCTTAAGGGGATGCACGTCGTCTCAAAAGCTAAATCTCCTTGATGTCCATATGCATCACACAACATGATCTCGTCTGTACAGAAGAGCAAGAGGATCAAACCCTTCAAGTTGATCGACATAATCTCGTCCATACAGGACAACCAAAAAGTCAGATTATGGGAAACATTTCCAAAACCCCTAGGAAGGTACAAAAGTCCTCACACAACTCATGCAATCATGAAGAGCAAAAACAAACATAGACATTTATAAAATCAAACATAGAGTTAAATTGTTCTAGAAGCAAAAATGGGGGGCCCCAAAAACAGGAGGGGCATCCAAACAACAGCTGTTCTTGACTTAGTGCATAAAAAAAAATAAAAAAAAAATAAAAATAAAATTCTTAAGGCAAAATTAAGCCGGAGGGGCAATATCATCGTCCTGGGTGGCCTGAGGTGGTTCAACATCGGTAGACGCCCCTGCTTGAGCCGCCTCGTCCGCCTCAATCTCCTTATCAACGGCCTCAAAGTCTAAGTTGTCAAGGCTCACGGCAGGACCATGCTTGACCAAATACCTTCGCAGCAGCTCGAACCCTTTGAAGTACCACTGGAAGAGAATGGTGTTATATTCTTCAGTGGTTTGGAAAGCAGTGACGGCCTTGGCCACTGCAACCTTCATCTTATGAGCAGCCGCCGCTAGTAGTTCGTCCTTCTGCTTCACAGATTGTCTCTCGACGTCCAGCTGCTCCGTCAGCACACGAACCTGCTCCTTGGAAACGTTGAGAGAATCCATGGTCGTGATCAAATCCTTCCGCAAACCAGAAGCCTCAGCCTCCAAAGCTTCTACCTTTGAGTTGGCCACGACGGCCTTCTCTTCATTCGCTAAATACTGAGTAGTGATGTGCATGGTCTCCCCCAACACCTATGGATGAGTACAAAGTTAATAAAAATTAGTTCAATCAAAAAAAAAAAAAAATGGTCAAGCAGATAAGAACGAAGAAGGGGACAAGATGTATGATGATTCACCTGCACAAGCTTATGAACGTGGCGGCTCACCATCTCGTGTGAAGGAATGCTCGTGACTTCCCTCATCTCACCAGGGGTAAAAAGCTCGGTGGCAAGGTCCATGGCCGTCCCAGCGTCTGACCAAATGCTGGCACCAACCTTCCCTTTCCCCTTATTAGCAGCCTTCTGCTTCTTCGAAGGACGAGCCACCTCCTCAATTGAAATACCAGGAGATGCAGCTAGACCCTCTTTCAGATCAAGGGTAGGTGTGGACGACCCTCTCTCCACCACCTCTTTCTCCTTCTCCCTATCTGTGATTCTCAGCCTCTTCTGGCCTATGCTGGAAAGGGGCTCATTCTTTTTGCCCTTAATTTTGTCATACATCTCCTTATTAAATTTCGACGTCATTTCTACACAAAAGAGATCAAGGACGAATAAAGGAGGTGTAAGGACAAATAAAAAGAATGCAGATAAACACGAAGAAAAGGCGTGAAGTGCAACTTACGTTTTCTCTCTTCACGGTCGAGGGTACTGAGTACGTAGAGGGAAGGTTCTGGTCCCAGACAGTGACGAGCTAAGGTACGTGGATCAATCAGCTCACCAAAATCTTCTATCGTCCTTGCGTACTTGATTGCAGCCTGCACTCGCTCTGCAAACTTGGCCTCTAGCTCCGGACGGTCTTTCACTGCAAAGGACGACATCAAAACACAGAAGCTAAAAAAAAAAAAAAGGGGCCAACAACATTGGGGTACACGCACCAATCAAAGGGGTCTCCCATCGTCGCAGCAACCTAGGTACGTTCCCCCACAGATCATCAGGCAATGTTTCCCAACCGTCCCCAGATACAAAGAAGTATCTTGATTTCCAATAGCGAAAGGACGACAGAAGGTCAGCTACCAGACGAGCCTTCCTACTCCAGGGTACGAACTCATAGTACCCAAATTCTCTGGACTCTTTCAGATGATACAAGTGGACGAACTCATTAACTGAGATCATATCCCCGTCAGCAATGGTCGTCCAGATCACCATACAACTAAGTTGCCCCGGTGCAAGGTTAAAATGGTAAAGAAGCTCCATTATGAACGGATGGACGGGAAATCAGAGGCCACACGAAAAAGCAGCCTCGTAAAAGCAAACTTCTCCGTGGGCAAAGGCACAAGCCTTTTCACCCTTCCTGGGTAGACGAGCCTTAGTTCCCTCTGGAAATTGGAATCTATCCTTAAATTTACTAAAAACCTCAACTTTCAAGGAGCAATTTTCCTTCAGGGCATGAAATCGACGGGCCGTCGCTGGAGCAGGGGAATGGGAGGACGAGGGAGCACGGGAAGGAGTGGTGGTCGTAGCACCGATCCCGGCCTCTTCCTCGACCACGTTTGAGGACGAACCCCTTTCTAAATCACCTAACCCTTCTTCTAAACCCATATTTTCCTCTCTTAGGTGCCCTCTAATAGACCGAAACCAAGTTTGAGACTCCAACAAAAGAGGGTATAAAACACCCAACGCCGAACCTAACCCGGAACCCCTATTAACAAATTCCTCAACTACTGGGTACGAACCGACGAGGGAAGGCGCACCCAATAGGTCACCAGAAAGCTCTACCAAGGAACCTAGGCGGGCAAGGAGAAAAGCTACGGAAGGGAAGTTACGCCTAACTTCGAAAGTGTCCACCATTAAAGGAAAAAAGGAAAAACTAACACCACCACTCAGTGAGAAGAGAAACCAGTACAGAAAGAGAAAGGAATTTAAGTGACACAAATGCAAGGAAAAACCAAAAAGGAAAGAAAAAGCGTAAATGGGGTGGGCGTACCTGGAAGTTAGGAAGAAAATTGAGGAGGTGAGGAGCAAAATACGCGTAGGAGAGATCAACTGCACAGAAAATGGAGAAATGGAAAAAGGAAAAGCCAAAAGAAATCAAAGGTTTCTGCCTTGGAAAGTGCGGGAAAACTGAAAAGGCACTCACCGGAAACGAGGCACTCCCACTAATAGAAATCAAACACGTGGCACTGAGAAGAGCCACAGCCGCCACTACGCAATCAATGCGGAGCAGAACTCCAAGCGCCATTACTGAAAAAATAAATAAATAAATCAAAAATAATGATAATAACAATCTTTTCATATTCCTATAATCGTGGAATGGACGACCATGGAATAGGGGGGGCAGCTAATACGCCCGACCAAAATGGAAATTGTCCATACAATGCAAGACAGCCGCCACTCGTTCCCACTCCTCGCGGAAAGGTTACGAAGACATTAATCAACCTTCAAACCGTTGGGAATGGCAGCTCATCATTAACACCCAGCATGGACGTTACAAGGCTAGATTAAAGCCTCCATCAAGACTCCACCAACGGCTAGAAGGAATGACTTGCAAGCACACATATATAAAGAATGAACCCCAAAAGGGGTGGGGTAAGAAAACACTCTAGCATAATACTCTCATTGCTCTCCTTTGTCAATCTTTCTGACTTTGGCATCGGAAACCTTTTTGCAGGCACAACGCCAGCAAACTACTTCCTTTCGTTCGTCCACGGATTGCAGGGGATTGATTTGGCGAGGAACGGCTTCCATCTGGACGATCGTAATCAACTGACGATCAATTCATCATCAGTATCCATCCACCTCGTGGACCCAGTATTTATCAGTCACATTCATCCCTCACCCATCCTTCTTGCGGACTCTTGCTAGACCAGATAAACGTCCACACACACAGTCACACCTTAAGCTTTATTGAAGGCGTCGAACTTGCGCGTTCAAGAGTTTACCTTTGCTTCTTCAGGAAGCCACTTCATTATAATAGCCCACGTAATGGGCATATTGTCCCCTGGGCATATTGTCCCCTAGGCATCTGGATAATGCTTTCACAAGCTTGTAAAATTGTTGGAAAGCATGTATACCAATTGTTTATTATATGTACTTTATTCAAGATACATTCAAGTATGCCACACACCTTTTTTAGGTGTATCCATCCACCTAGTGGATTTGTTTATAATTATATGTACTTCATTACAAATTTTTCATCCGTCCACCACGTGGACTCAGTCAATGTATTCGTCCATCTTGTGGACAAACTTGTATGCTTTTTGACACACGTATTCATTTTGTGTACTAGTACATATATCCGTCCTTCTTGTGGACTTATAACATGAGTTGGCATCCGTCCACTCTTTTTCATGGACATCATCCGTCCCTTTTTTTTTTGTATGTCCGTCCACTTCTTTTTCATGGACATGCATCCGTCCCCCTTTTTTTTTTTTTTTTTTTTTTTTTTTTTTGTGTGTCCGGCCACTTTTTGGGTTGTCATTTTTTGGTCGCGGATTTATTGAGGTGACTAAGTGTTACCTCGTCACCTTGTTGGTCGTTCGCTTGTGGTCGTGGACTTGTTGAGGTGACTAAGTGTTACCTCGTCACCTTGTTTGTCGTCCACCTCGGGTCGGCGATTAAGTATTACCTCATTACCTTATTAGTCATCCACTTGGGGTCATAGACTTGTTGAGGTGACTAAGTGTTACCTCGTCAACTTGTTAGTCGTCCACCTTGGGTCAGCGATTAAGTATTACCTCGTCACCTTATTAGTCATCCACTTGGGGTCATGGACTTGTTGAGGTGGCTGTGTTACCTCGTCAACTTGTTAGTCGTCCACCTTGGGTCATGGACTTGTTGAGGTGGCAAAGTGTTACCTCGTCAACTTGTTAGTCGTCCACCTTGGGTCATGGATTTGTTGAGGTGAATAAGTGTTACCTCATCACCTTTTTGGTCGTCCACTTGGGGTCGTGGACTTATTAAGGTGACTAAGTGTTACCTTGTCACCTTGTTGGATGTCCATCTTGGGTCATGGATTTGTTGAGGTGATTGTTACCTCGTCAACTTTTTGGTCGTCCACTTGGGGTCGTGGACTTGTTGAGGTGACTAAGTGTTACTCCGTCATCTTTTTGGTCATCCACTTTGGGTCGGTGACTAAGTGTTAACTCGTTACCTTGTTAGTCGTCCACTTTGAGTCGTGGATTTGTTGAGGTGATTAAGTGTTACCTCGTCACCTTTTTGGTCGTCCACTTGGAATCGTGGACTTATTGAGGTGACTAAGTGTTACCTTGTCACCTTGTTGGACGTCTACCTTGGGTCGTGGACTTGTTGAGGTGATTAAATGTTACCTCGTCACCTTTTTGGTCGTCCACTTGGGGTTGTGGACTTATTGAGGTGACTAAGTGTTACCTCGTCACCTTTTTGGTCGTCCACTTTGGGTCGGCGACTAAGTGTTGACTCGTCACCTTATTAGTCGTCCACCTTGGTTCGTGGATTTGTTGAGGTGATTAAGTGTTACCTCGTCACCTTTTTAGTCGTCCATTTGGGGTCGTGGACTTATTGAGGTGACTAAGTGTTACCTCGTCACCTTGTTGGACATCCACCTTGGGTCGTGGACTTGTTGAGATGACTAAGTGTTACCTCATCACCTTTTTGGTCGTCCACTTGGGGTCATGGACTTATTGAGGTGACTAAGTGTTACCTCGTCACCTTGTTGGACGTCCACCTTGGGTTGTGGACTTGTTGTGGTGACTGTTACCTCGTCACCTTTTTGGTCGTCCACTTGGGGTCGTGGACTTATTAAGGTGACTAAGTGTTACCTCATCACCTTGTTGGACGTCCACCTTGGGCTGTGGACTTGTTGTGGTGACTGTGTTACTTCGTCACCTTTTTGGTCATCCACTTAGGGTTGTGGACTTGTTGAGGTGACTAAGTGTTACCTCGTTACCTTGTTGGACGTCCACCTTGGGTCGTGGACTTGTTGAGGTGACTAAGTGTTACCTCGTCACCTTTTGGTCGTCCACTTGGGGTCGTGGACTTATTGAGGTGACTAAGTGTGGCGATTGTCCACCCATAGTCGACTTTGGTCATGCGTCTGCCTGTAGATGACTTAGTGTAGTGACTGTCATCCGTAGGTGACTTTGGCTATGCGTCTACCCATAGGTAACTTAGTATAGTGACCGTCCACCTGTAGACGACTTTGGCCATGCGTCTACCCGTAGGTAACTTAGTGTAGTGGCCGTCCACTCGTAGGTGACTATGGCCATGCGTTTACCCGTAGGTAACTTAGTATAGTGATCGTCCACCCAATGCATTGTACAGATATTCCTCGTCTATTGCCCCCCTTCCATGTTTGCCTTCGCTACTTGAGTTAATCATCTCTCAGATTGTCCGTCACCTTGGCGACTTTGATAATCGGTACTACCTCGGAGATATTTTAGAAGGGTAGGCGGTATTGGTTGTTCGTATTTTTGTTTTTTAGTCACTAGTATAGTAAATATTCTTCAGGCATTCAATGTTCTAAGGGTGAGGTAGCTTCTGCCCATCAAGTATCTCTTGTAGGTTGGTTGTCGTCCAAACAGGGCCTTTTTCGTGGGGAATTGGTCTTTCGTCTTGCTGGGTTGCTTCAGTTCGCTACAACTTCCTTTGGCCTACAAGGATCTCTATTTGTTGTTTTAGATCATAACACTCCTTTGTGTCATGTCCATGTTCATGGTGGTAATGACAATATTTGGTGCTTTGATCGCTTGCTTGGATCACCATTCATCCTCCTTGGCCATTCCAACATGGGGTCATCTTTGATAAGTGTAAGTATATGGTCGATAGGAGCGTTTAGTGGGGTGGAGCGAACGGGTCGGCTGTTATAGTGTCTAGGCCTCTTGCCTTCTCTTTGGCCAATCGTTCGTCGTCCTACAGTATTGCAATCATCAGTCTTCTCTTCTATTTATTGTTCCCTTATGTAATATTTCGAAGGGGTGGATAGTGATTATGACCACTTCTACGTTGATCATGCGATAAGACTTGATGTTCTTGCGGATGCTTAATTTGCACTTCCAACACTTGGTTTTGTAGCATAAGAGCTTTATTTTGTTGAGTAAGTCACTCGATCGTAGCCGAGAGTGTTTGCAGTTGGCATTCTACAACAGTGGGGGGATTTCCAGTTTCTTGGTTGGCTGATGCCATCGATCGAGTTTGGACCGTACGACCTTTTGTCTAAGGGATAAAGCAATGATTGATTACTCGTATTCCCCACAGACGGCACCAACTGATGATGCCGAAAAAATCATCAATGAGCCATACGGTTCCAACACGCTCGATACCAAACCTGCCCAACATAGAAAAAGACCTTACAGAGAGTACCGGTGTGGTACCGGCCAAAGACCCTCCGAAGATTAAGTCAAAAGAGAGCTTCAACAATGCTAGAGAGCATGAGCTTTAGAGAAATTGTGCGTACCTTTTTCTTGAGGGTCTTTGGGATTTTATAGTCGCGTAGGGTTAGACTCCTTTACTTACGGAACAAGTCTTTTCCTTATGGGGAAGATACTCATTAATGTGTGTATATTCTAGAATTCTACTCATGTTAGGATTCTACAAACTAGGGCTAATCGTGTGTCGCAAGTATTTTCCATTTAAGGTTATTTGGAAACCACATAATAATGGGCTGGATGCCATGTGGCCGTTTGGTCTGTACATGCCACGTCTGTCCATGCCACCTCCATCCAGATAGCTCCGTCATGCATAATTTTTCCTCTTCATTATATATAAATTAAATATGATATTTCATAATATAATTAAATTTTAAAAAAAAATTAGTTAAAGGAATAGTTTTTTTATTTAAAAAATAATAATAAATAAACAAGGAATGGTTTGTTTAAGTTATGTGACAAAAGTGGAGCTTGTAACACAAAATTTTTATCAACATAAAGATTATCAACATAAGTTATTAAAAAATACTTTTTTTTTAATTATGTATATAATTTTTATTTTGAGAATCTAATTTATAAGAGGATAAAAAAATTTGAAAATCACCCAATTAACTCTAAAAAATGTTACACTACCCAATAACTTATTATTGAATTCATATCTGAAAATCCAACCGTTGAATCACATATTCTATATGTTCTTAACATGCATGCCAATTTTCATGCCAATTTGATGTAATTTACCATTTAATCTATAAACTCATATTTTATGCATTATTTTAAACCACTAAAACTTGAATTTAGATAATTGATTGATGACATGGTTATTAATCTATGATCACCTTGAAGTTTTGTAAGCTTGAAAAATATATGAAGATAATTTATCTAACGGTAGATTTGTCAAAATTCAGATCGAATTAAGAAATATAGGGTTGGGCTCGAGTTACACCTGACGTAACTCTAAAAAATGTTACATCACCCAATAACTTATTACTGAATTCATATTTTGAAAATCCAACTGTTGGACTATGTATTCTATATGGTCTTAGCATGCATGTCAATTGGATGTAATTTACCATTTGATCTATAAACTCATCTTTTATGTATTATTTTAATGGGAAGAAATTTTTATTCACTTTTGGGAGAGAGAGAGAGAGAGAGAGGGTACAAAAGGCTGAAATTCTTGAATTTTAGGCTACCATTTTGAAGTTGAAAGTGCTATCATTTTTTTTATGGGTACAATTGTTTAGAAAATAGGGACAGACCTTTCTTATATAGGATGTATATAAAAGATTTATTTTTTTATATCGTAAACAAAAGGTTCATCAAAAGAATACAGAGTGCTATATGTTTATGTGTTTCTTTTTGTTTTTCTTTAAATTTTAGAATAACTTTTATCTCCAAAAAAATTAACATTTTAATGATTTTTTGTGAAGGTCAATTGTGGCCCTTGCAAATAATTTAGTATTAGTAAGGGCATATTTTTAACTCAAACAAAAAATAAACTTTTTGCAAGGGATTTTTATTGTCCCTCGGAAATAATTTGGTGGGACCATTTCCCTCCAAAATTTTTGACATTTTAATGATTATTTGTGAAGGCTGATCCTAGCACTCACAAATAATTTAGTATTAGTGAAAAATAATACATTGTTTATGAAAGATTTTTAATTGTCCCTCGCAAATAATATGGAGGGAAAATCTCCCTCCAAAATATTAGTATTTGTGATGGCTATAGCACATAATTGCGACAGCTTTTTTTTGTTGGTCACAAATATTTCACATTTTACCAATCATTTTACCAAGTATTTCACATTTTACCAAGTTTTTTTGTTGGTCTCATGGGTTTTCCCTTTAAGAAGAAAGGGTTTTTTCAAGTAAATATTAGTGTTCTTATGTATGATTGCTATGTGGTTGCTGTTTTGAATTGATAGTTTTATTGATAATATTATTTGAGACCTAACAAAACTAGTCAGCTTATCATGCAGATATGCAGCCAAAAGAATCCATGGGTCAAGATCAATAGAGGCTTGGTTTTTGAAGCATTAAATAAGTAACAAACTTGTAAGAATAAAAAAGGGCAGAATTGTAGACACCTCATTTTGCACCCGGTTAATAAACTTTAGTTTTGGTCCCAATGATGAACTTGACATGTTTACAAAAGGCAATTGAAGTTATTTAGATAGTTTGAAAGTGACCTAAAAACAATTTAGATCTACCATCCATGTGTAAGATGAAAAGTTTGTCAAATTTAGCAATTTTAGTTTCAATTGCGCTAGTTGTGAATGTTAGTAAAATTGTTGACCCAATTGTAGCAATGAAATGGAAATAATTACCAAATGGTAGCCAATGAAGTACCTCTATGATGCAGGACAAAAATAAAAGACCAAGAAAATTACAGGATAAACCTAAGAATCAGTACTTAAGTTGCTTGGAATCAGCACCAAGCTAAACCCTTAGGAATTAGCAACTAAGGACCCTTAGGAATCAACCATTGAGTCCCTTCAAATACTAATCCCTATCTAATCTCAAATCTAATCCGTATCCGAATAAAAGTCTACAATTATCCAATTTATTATAAGATAAATACAAAAATTTGAAAATATAAAATCTAACCCATGCGATGCATGGGAAAATTACTGAAAATGAAATCTAATGAATGCTAAGTAATTTTGCAAAATACCATTTAAATTAAAAGACAAATATTAGTGAATGTTGTTATTTTTAGCTGTTTGTGCTACATCTGGAGTTTCGTATCTAAGATTCTAAGTTACTACAATAATACTTGTGGCAAATGAAGCTCGCAATATAAGTATATTACTTTAGGCCAAAACTTATATTATCTTCAAGCTCCCCTTAGCCTTACAAAGTTCCTAACAAAATTTCTTTTGTATTGAATTTGATTTCAAAGGACGAATTCAAAATTAGTTGAATTAAACCTCACAAATTAGGAAAAAAAAATAACATTACGACATTGTAGTTGATTAATATACAAATAAACTACAAATTTGATATGATAAATCACTATTAGTAATTTAGAAAAAAAAAAAATAATGTTGTTACCCATTTAAACTAAAAATTTCTATATTCTAAAGTTGTCAAACACCTATTAACAAATAGCTATTGATATAAAATATTCAATAATTCCTCCAATACTGCAAGTTGTTCATGCTGTAAAAAATTTGAGAGAATAACACAGCAAGCATCTTAAATTATTTCTTGCTTGGATCCTACAAAACAATATATATAGAGGGACAATCAATCAAAGAGACAACCAATTATGATATTGATGGTGGCAAAGTAAAAGATTAAAAAAACTGAAGAAGCAAGTGGTTTGGCTAACATACCAGGTAGTTCATTTATATCAAAAGACATAAAAATCTTACAATCGAATAGAATCCATCTTAAAAGTAAATAAATACATGTGATACAATCAGATAAATAAAAGGTTTGTCAAGATGATCAAGTTTGGCAATGAAGAAGACACAACAGCTATTGTTAAGTGTAATCTCTATCCTAAACTTGTGATAATGATGAAGATGCAACAACTGCTAACTATGCAAATCTAGCATAATCTTATTTTGATTCAACTATAGCAAAAATGATGATAATTACCATAAAAAATTATATATATATAAAAAAATATTTTATGATATAGCACATCAAGGGGAATAAATAATAAATAAACCTATGAACTAAGCAAATTTCAAGCACACATAAACAGAAGTAGAATACCCACTAAAGTGTTTCATTTCCTTAGACAATGTGGCTCAAGTCACAGCAAGCCCTGAAAAGAAAAACTATGAAGATAAAAAAGACATTGTGGCACTTCACACCAAAGGTTGGGTAATAATGATAATATTTACTCCATCTATCCCAATTTGTTATTTAATTCAAACATTACTCCAAAATAAAGGAGAAATAATATGTATACCTTTATAGAGATATTTTATTTAATGTTAGCTCCTGTAGAGTTTCTCTTTCTCTCATACTGTAAGGCAAGATAATGCTGTTGCACATGCTTTAGCCTAAAGAACAAGACTTTCTTTTACTTTACTAGTTTGGATGGAGACTATTCCATCAGCCATTGATGCTTTTCTTTTTGCTGATTTTCTTGCTTTTTAATCAAATTTCAAGCATGGTCTTTTTCCTTTTAAAAAAAAAAAAAAAACATTGAATGCATAAATAAACAGAAAAATTTGTGTCTTGTGACTTCTTTTGTTATTCTTTTAATGATAAAATGATAAACTTACCTTAATATAGACGTGGAACACCATGAACTTCTTCTGACATATGCTTATGCAAATTTGCAATAGTACTTAAATTTTAAAATTAGTATACATTTTTTTAATTAAGATATAAATATGTGGATGAATTTAAAATTGATCAATACAAAAATATAATTGATCGAATGCTCTACATTATATCATCAAGAATATCCTATTTACTTTTTTTCACTTGAGCTAGATTAATACGTAATATTGCATACTAAACCAAATTAAATAAATTCAATACCACCAAAATAAAATAAGGACAATGAAGTGCTAAATTTTTTTTTTTCTATTTCTTTGTTGTATATTTGATGTTCTGCACAAAACCCGATATTTCTCTTTTGCTACAAAGGACATAAGTTTCGGTTCTACATAGACACTTATAGCAAAGGATATTCATACCAACTAGTTCATGAGAATATCATCAACTCCAATTATTATTAGTATTTGAGAATACCAACATTTCTTCCCATCCAAACTCTATTAGAAATTAGTATAATAATTTCCATCAGACTATATATTCATGTTGGAACATATATTGAGTTTGTAAAAATTGAGCAAATCCACCTTAAATAGAGGCCCAAGAATGCCAACATTAAGAACTTCTGATATGTAACTACCAACTTTTGTGGGATTCACCATGCTAAAGAACTTAATAACATATCACCAATAAATTTTAATTATTTCAACCAACCCAAACAAATAAAGAGAGCAATAAAAATTGCCACCAATAGCTATGAGTTGCAATACAAATTTTGGTCACCAATAGCAATGAGTTGCAATACAAATTTTTGGTAATTCACACCACACTTGAGTTATACTAATGCAACAACAATACAAATTTCCAATGTCAACAATACTCTACATGAACTGTTTAGCCTCTCTTATTAAACAGTATCTACATAAATTGGTCAACCTCTCTCATTAGACAATATCTACGCAAACTGTTCAGCCTCTCTCACTTGTAGTTTCTACTTCAGTAAACAATTCTTTTCCAATGTCAAGGATACTCTACATATATCATCCACTTTGGAGCCTAATATTCTTTTGGTTACCTAAACTATTCGGCCAACAAGGGAATCTCCTTCCAAAGCAATAGGCGTGTAATTGCTTTATTTATATCCATGTGATGGCCAAGAGTACAATCAAAGCTAATAGAAGGGATTTTAAATCGATTTCAATGATGAATGAGGGATTCACTTAAATGAGGAGATTAAGAAAAAAAAAAGTATCATGTCTTGAGTATAGTATTGAATTTTAAATTCTATAATTCGATTTGCTAACTACTAAAACACTTTAGCAAATTGAAAATGCGCAGGCACGGATTACACCATTCAATTGAATTTTTGCAGGCATGGATACTACTAAAACTCTATCACATGGATACTACTAAAACTCTATTACACTGATTGCACAATATAAACCAATAATGTTACCGTCTCAAACATTAAAAAAATAATAATAATTAAAAAAAAAACAAATCAATTTTAAACATAGAAACAAACAATCATGTATTAGTACAAATACTTAACCTAAATACATAAAAACTCATATATGACCCACAACACAAAAGATGTAGTAACAAAATTAAAAAAAAAAACAACAACAACAATAAAAAAGAGCAATACTATTAATCTAATCCTTACATTGGACTATTATGTAGGACAGTCACAAGAATAGAGTTCAAGAGCAACTGGGATTTAGAGATACTTGAATTGAATCATCCAACCTTTTAGTATTAATATAATGTGAGGAGAGGAAGAGATGAAGAAGTTAGAAAGCCAAAGTCTGGCTTTAGGAACTAAAGGGTTACTGTTTGAAATTGTAACCGTGAAACACAAAGGGTTGCCATCTAAAATTGTAACCGTGAAACACAAAGGGTTGCCATCTAAAATTGTAACCGTGTAAGAGATAAGGTTGAGAAATATTTTCTTTTTATTAGTATTTTTAAATTTAGGAAAACTATTTTTAAATTGAATTAATATAGTGTGAAGAGAGAAAGAGATGGAGTTAGAAAGCCAAAGTATGGCTTTGGGAAGCTAAAAGGTTGCAGTTTGAGATTGTAACCATGGAGCACAAAGGGTTGCCATTTAAAATTGTAAACATGTAATAGATAGGGTTGGGAATTATTTTCTTTTTACTAGTATTTTTAAATTTATGAAAACTATTTTTTAATTGTAGGAAAAATTCAAGAAAAAAAAAATGGTAATGACATGGCTGTTGATGTGGCTCAACTTGAGCATAGGAACATTAAATGCTATGATTTAGCTTTTAGTAATAATAGATAGGAAAACTATTTTTAAATATTAGGACATATCCAAGAAAAAAAATAGTAATGACATAGTTGCTGATGTGGCTCACTCTGAGTGTAGCAATATTAAATACTATACTTCACCTTTTAGTAATATATAAATTTTTACTAGTATTTTTAAATTTATGAAAAGTATTTTTAAATTGTAGGACAAATTCAAGAAAAAAAAATGGTAATGACATGGCTGTTGATATGGCTCAACTTGAGCATAGGAACATTAAATGCTGTTATTTAGCTTTTAGTAATAATAGATAGGAAAACTATTTTTAAATAGTAGGACATATTTAAGACAAAAAATGGTAATGACATAGCTGCTGATGTGGCTCAACATGAGTGTAGCAATATTAAATACTACGCTTCACCTTTTAGTAATATATAAATTAGAGGAATTGGCATGTCAACAATTTTGACTTCATCAAGCTTTGGATCTTCTTTCATGGTAGAGGATTCTTCAAGTATAGAAGCTTCTTGCTGTTTAGACTCTATAGTAGACTCTAGATGCTTGAAGGTTGAGGATGTGGTTGACACTTACACTTCATTGTCAACATCAAGTTCTGGTGGTACTTGATCTCCCTTCATTTGAGTTGCCAAGTCTTCAAACAGTTTTCATTAGATTTCCTAAGTCTTGGCGTACGGCAGATATTTCATGAACTTGTCCTTTGATTTTGAAAATCACTATAACTAGTCGTGGCCCTGTGCATTGCGCATGGTAATCCATTTAGGGTGGTCTCATTAAGTCTATTTGTTTGAAAATTGGACTAATTTAATTAAGAATAACGTATTTTATATTCATATTTTCATTTGATATAGGAAAAATCACAAATGTAATATATAATTTTTGTTGTATCAAAGTGAAAACAATACAATTTTTCCTAAAAATTCAAAAGTTAAGTGAGCAAAAATATTCAATTTTTTTATAAAACTTATTTATAACATTTTGTATATCAATAAAAAGTATATAAATTTAGTAATTATTCTTTTAGGTTTTCTTAAAAAAATTATCAAACCCAATTTCTTCTACCCTACACACCAAAAAATATATCTAAAAAATTAATAAAACTCAACAAAACTACAATTTAAAATAAAAATAAATAAAGGGAAAAATAAAACTCACATTGTAACCAAACTTCTTCCCAATATGTAAAACATATCAAATGTGATGTAATCAAGCCAATATCAAATCCACAATCAAAATCAAAACATTTAATAAGGTTTTAAAGTTACACAATAGAAATGTGGTTGATTCTACGCAAAAGTGCTGGTTGTAGCTTTATATGTAATGATTTTAAAATTTTTTTCGATAATAATATTAAAAAAAATAGAAATGTAAAAATAAATCAATAAACCAAGACTACAATTCCAACAGAGTAAAAAGTAGAGAAATTTTTTTGACAAAAATAAGCAGTGTTGTGTAAATATTTTCATAATCTAATCCAATATGTGAATAATAAATAGATAAACAAACACCGCTTATAGAGCTAGAACTGGAAAATAGAGAGATAAATATAACAACATACCAAAACTAATTCTAATTGAACTCAAATACTAATCCCTATCTAATCTCAAATCTAATCCCTATCTGAATAAAAGTCTACAATTATTCAATTTCCTATTAGATAAATATAAAAATCTGAAAATATAAAATCTGAAATAATTTTGATTTTGCTCCTGCATCACACTGGCTAGCGTGCGAATCATCTTTAGCATGGTCAAAAAGAATTTACAAAGAATGGAAAAATGTATCAAAATTACAGCATGCCTTTGACTTGATTTCCATCATTTTGTTGGAGATGGTAGTAACCCTTATTTGCCCAGTGCATGATCCTACTACTACCTTATAAATCAGTTTATTCTTTGTAATCTTACCTGATATTTTGCTAGATTGATCAATCTCATAAAAATTAAGCAAATGCTCTAAAGGTTAGAAAATGGCGTGGATTGGGACAAGAATGTCTCACAACCATGTGCAAAAATGCTATGGCATGCGTGTGGGTGCCTTCTCTTCCTAGTGGTTCTGTTTTCTTTCTACTTATATTTGACAGTTTAGGAAAGTACACCACATTCACAATACCACACACCTTTCTAGCAAGGCAATTGATATATAGGAAATAATGTGGAAGACTCTTTTGCAACAACCTCTCGTAGTATGACATACTTCTTCTTTTTCTTTTCCTTTTTTTCTAACTAAAATGCAAATTATACTCTCTAATTAAGTCCTTTAAATTTTAAATTTATTCAATTTAGGCATTTCATTAAAAATTTAGGCATTTATGTGAGATTTATTTTTTTTAAAAATCCATTTTCATTAGTTAATTGTTTTCTTAACGAAAATTTTTATTCAAATTAGACTAAAGGTCTTAATTGAATAAATTTGAAACTTAGAGAACTCAATTAAACGAAAGTAAAGTCAAAAGACTAAAATGATTTTCAGTGAAACTTTGAGGGTGCAATTTACATTTGAGAGAGAGAGAGAGAGAGAGAGAGAGAGATGCTACAACTGCGAGCCAAATTAGTAAGAAGAGTATGCAAAATTGTTGACTACAAAACCAAAAAGAATATAATTGCCCATACTAACAAGAAGAATGCATAGCCATAGTATTTTTCTTGATATCATTTTTTAAGGAAAAATGAAATTAGAGATTATTTTTATATGATGCGTTGAACTAGTTACAAATTTGAATTATTAGGGATTTTTAATTTTTTGTTTTGAATAGGCTTTTTGGTTAATAATTTGTTAGTTTGTTATTGTTTGGTCTAGTCTTGTTTTTGTTTGCGGCTATTTTTTTGGTTATTTGTGTTTATTTTTATTGTTGTTATTTAAGGGTTTTTTTTTTCTTTTTTGGTTAAGTCGTTAAGGATTTTTTTTGGGGTTGGAATTATCTTATAAGGCAAGCTATTATTGGTGAGTAAAAACATGATATAAGTATTGGATCTAAATTAGAATTAGTGATAGCATACCACAAAAGATTTCTTGTGAAACTATTCTGAAAATATTGTGGATGTAGCATTAGTATTATTTTTTTAAACATAAATTCTTGCAATACTCAAGTTAGGGTCTTCAGTTGTACTTTTCTCAGTAGCTTGACTCACACTTGCAACTAATATCATTCATTGTTCTCTACATCTCTCTCTCTCTCTCTCTCTCTCTCTCTCTCTCTCTCTCTCTCTCTCTCTCTCACATCATTTTAGACTCTCAATCATTTTATTACTCTTTTCGTAGGATTTTAAATTGATAGGCCAAAAACGTATTGATCCCTTGTGATAAATTAATTGATTAATTAGCTAAGTTTATTAATTAATCAAATTAACATGCAATATACGTGGCAGTACAAACAAATCACCAATTAAATTAAGTATGCAGCGGAAATGAAATTGACACGGTGATTTGTTTACGAATGGGGAAAACCTACACGACAAAAACCTCACCTGGTGATTTTAAGGTCACCACCCTCGAGAATTCACTACTATTATGAAAACAAGCAGTTACAAGTAAAGGAATCCCAATACCTTATACCAATCTATAGTTGAACCCTTACCCCAATAACCAATTGGACCTGTTCTATAGTGACAATCTCTCATTTTCAATGCACAGCTCCTAGTACGTGACTAACTAATTGCACGGATTCCAGTGCGCGACTTAATCACCAACTTGAGAAAGATGTTGGCTGCAAAGTTCTTCAACATGATGAAGATCATGAAGTTGCTTTGTCACAAAACCCTATGGTATACAAACATAGCAGCTTCTTCAAAAGAATGAAGAACTAGGGCAAAACTAGGTTTTCGGTTACACTTCTTCACACTTATGGAATTGTGCTCTTGTGCAATTGTGTGTAACTTTTTTCTGCCCTTAAAATAATCCTTACATATGTTTAGGGTTGTGAGAAAAGAAAGCCCAAACATACATTCATGGATTGGATGAAAATCAGCTTGAAAAATTGAACTTCATAAGTCTCAACAGATACCCTATCTGTCGAGCAATTGTCGAGCCTCGAGCTAAAACAGCTCTCTTTAAACCTCGATAGATGCTAGCTGTCAAACTAGCTGTCAAGCTTTGATGAACAACACTTTCTCACTTGATTCTTGGACAGACTTGCATGACTTTAACACTTGAACTTGAAACCTTGTTTCTTGAAGTATTAAACACATCCTATATCTACCCAATTAAGCAAAGTGCGTTCTATCAAAGGATTAGCCAATTAAATAAAAATATTGACATATGTTCTTAACATTGAATCACATATGTCCTAAACATCTCCCCCTTTGGCAATCCGTGACAAAACCACAACAAACATATGAGATATGAGAGAAGTCATAAAACACTCAACTCATATTCACTTGTTGAATACAATAAAATCTATCATAACAGAAACTCTTGAAAAACTTTGCAAGAAGAGAGTTTATGGCAAGTGAACTTTGACAACCTGTATTTCTGAAATACTTTAAACAAAAATCATCAAGGTATCTTAGTGTGAAACAAAAATAATAGATTGCATACTGTAACACTCGCCTCACTTAAATTACTTTTGGAGTAAAATTGATGAATTACTTAATTTATTTTGAAGGTGATATTATTGTAATATCTACAAAGAAAATAAATAAAAGAAGATGCAATGTGAGAATTATTTTTGTGGATTATCCATATTTAACTTTTAGTCTCCTTATCAGTTAAGGAAAAGGATAAGAGATTAAAACCTATTTGAATTAGGAGTTTAAGTGTTATTAGAATTCTTTAAAGCTATAGCCAATCTAAACAACCTTAATTTGAGTTTAATTGGGAATTAAAGTCTTGGAAGTTTATTTAAGTTTTAGTGGGTCTTAAACTCTAGCCCAAGTCGGAGTGTTATTTGAGAGTACTAATTGGAGTGGGATTGATCTTCCTAGATTGAATTGGAGTGTTATTTTAGAGGTATATATACTAGGTCTTTTAAGTCAGTCACATGAAAGGTAGAGAGAGACGCTGGATACTAAAAGCTACAGCAAAAAGTATTATTGCCAAACTTGACAAAGATGACATCAAGGTAACTATTAACAAGCTGAATATTGATTTTGTGTGGTATCATAGGTTAAAGATACATGTTGTTTGTCTCCATACAGCAAAGTTTATATTACAATATTACATGGTGGAATATATCTTGAAGTTGATGGTGTAGGATTTCTTGAAGTTTCTGCGTTATGACTTAATTAAGTGGCATGATAGTCATCTATATATATATATATATATATATATGTAGAGAGTAAAGAGTCATAATTGATGCGCATAGCATGGTGAGTCATAAGATTCATGATATAAATACCCCAATTGAGATTGAATTCCCTATATCCTATTTAAATAGACTATCATGAGATGTAAGTAATACTGATGCTTGTGGATTATTTCGAATCTTATGGTAAAGTATTAAATACTAATGATAGTCCTCTAGTTAAAAACATTGTTACGATCTGACATGTAAATGATGTATAAAGGTCCATATGTGATTTTGGAAGAGGGATAGCATGAATGGTTTATATATATAAATGGTGTAAGTATGGCTTAACACAGCAAAATCACCTATTTGTGTATTAGGTTCAAGTGACATCGGCTTGGATAGTTGAGATCTAACGTGTTTTGGTGATTTGAGGTAAGTGAACTTCAGAACATGACGTCTCTCAGGACGTGTATATTTATATATATTTTTGGTAAAAATATATTTATATATATATATATAATTGCAAAAGTGATGTTTCCAAAAACTTATACCATTGTCTATGCATTATACATACCAGAATTTTATTATTTCTTATATACTATTTTGAAACTATATATGTTAAAGTATGACTCAAAACTATATTTTGAGAAAGTATTTGTTATATGATATATGATTAATATTAGAAATATTGTAATAAAGTAAGAATGTTTTCAAATGGTCAGCTGGACAGTCTGCAACCTTTGCCAACATAGGGTTAAGTGTTGGTCTTTGGCCGGTGTAGTGTTATTGTGGTGTTGTATAGTGTTATCGTTTGCTCTTTGGAGTCAGTGTTGCCTCTTTGAGGTTAGTGTTATTGTTTCCCATGGGAATCACCCACCAAGTGTTTAGTAGTTTATGTCTTTGTCTGACTAATGTTTAATGTTTTCCATATCAAACTATTGTTTTATTGGTATTGACCTTTATAAGTGGAAAAATTGTTTATTTCTATAGTATATTGTTTCTACCTATTTAGTGTATTTTGGCTAACTAAAGTGCTTATTATTTTATTTAATGATTATAGCATTATAGTTAAATGTTTTATTTTTGACAGATATATAGAATATATTATATTACTGTTAAAACTATTTGTAAATGTTTTGTAAAGACTATATTTTGTCAATGATACTAATGTTTTGTTTTGAAAGACATCCTCATGTTATGTAGTCTCTTATTGGGCTTCTAGCTCACCCCCCCCCCCCCCCCCCCTTTTTCCACCCTTTTGGATTAGAGTAGTGGAATGTCTTTTGGTGGTAGATCAGTGGAGCTTTAGATTGAAGACTCCTTTTTGGAGCTATGTTAGTTAGTGAACTGTTTTAGTATATTTTTTTAGGATAGTGAGTTTGGCATTTGTGGATATTTAATTATGCTCTATTCCATTATATTATTGTTGATTATTTATAAGACAGGTTCTGCATCTAAATCCTTGGTATAGGTTTGGGCTGTTACACATACAATATATAAGAAACATGTTTATAAAGAAAGAAGAGAAACAATACATGTAAAGATAGGTGAATAACTGTAATAACAACCTCAAATGTATGTATATCAACAAGTACAAGGTTTGCTATCACAATATGATCACAAGATCTAAGATACATGAAAAAAGTATCTAAAATAGAAAGAAAAGAAAAAGATACATAAATCCTCACTACATCCCTCAATGTACATTCCCCCTAACAAAAATATCCTATGCTAACCCTCCCCGTATGAGTGACTACTCTCATATCCAAAACTACTCCCCTTTTTTGTCACAAGTGACAAAGAGTAAACTATCAAGTAGACATCTCGTCAGCACTGGAAGAGCTAGCATATCCATCCTCATCATCATCATCATCGTTGGAGTCATCATCGTCCTCGAATGCCTTGGGAGGAGGAGAGGGAGACTCCATGAAGCCACCAAGGTGAGCCTACCGTTTGGAAATATGGTTGACACAGGTGTTCACCTGACACAACTTATCACTGAGAGAGTTAAGGCGAGCATCCATGCACTGAAGCTATGCCATGATCTCATCTAGAGTCACACCACCCATAGAAGAGGAGGGAGCAGAGATGGATGGAGCTGAAAGAGTGGGAGGAGTTGCCAACCCGAACTACCTCGAATGAAACTGTGCCTCGCTTTGTTTAATGGTAACGGCATCTATGGCACCCATAACATGGAAGTGGTCAGACACGGGAAAGGGAATAGAAAAATGGCGTAAAATCCTCGTAATAGCCGAAGGGAAGATGAGCTTATCAGGGGTTGCCAAATCCTTATATACATCTATGATGGAAAGAATGAAATGAAAGGGAAAATCTATAGTGAGATGCTCTAAAAGGGAAAGCAAAAATCGAGCACGGAGCTCGATAATAGAGTTATAATGAGATAAGGGATGCAAAACAAAAGTCATAACCATGTTAAGAAACCTAGGGCCTTTAGCAAAGGCCGAACAAGGAGTGAACTGATGATCACCCCAATCAAAAGGACACTCACAAAAAGCTGACATAAGCTCATCTTTGGATGTAGTCCTTAGACGGTCACAACTAGGGTAATCAGGATGCGGTACCCTAGGGACATGGAGCACCTCAGATACCATATCTGAAGTGACCACAATGTGCGTGCCTCAAACGCAAGTAGAAAACTGAGGTATTGAATAATCAAATCCATGCATGTTGGAGTAGAACTCCTGTATCAGCATGGATGGACAAGTGACTAGGACGACACACAGTGACTACCAACCCCTACTATAAATGACAGTGGGTAGGTCAGTGTTGGAGAAGTCTAACAAAATGACTTGGCATTCCAAATGAACGATACATCTATAAAAGTTCTCAAAGAAATCCGATTTGGCCTTCTCATCATGGAACCTGACATGAGATGGTGTAGGATCAAATGAAGAAGATGCCCCGGAACGAAGAGGGTTTCGAGACAGAGTAGATTTGTGTTTTGGTGCCATAAAAGCAGACTAATGCAAATAAGAGAGAGAGAGAGAGAGAGAGAGAGGGAGAAAGAGACAATCAGATAAGTCCCAATATAGTTCAATATATAAGTATATAGTGAATGTAAAGTATGTATGCATGAAAATGCATAAGCATGTGATATGCAACAGTAAAAATATCATAGGCTCAACCTAATCCAATCTTACTAGCACATATGTTTGCAACAATGTAAACACACATTTAAGAATGCATGAAACATTTTTATAATGCAAATGAGATGCAATGCATGATGTTTTAAGATCAAAAATAAAAAACCCATCCTAAGAATTTCACAAAAACTCCATCAATTTTGAAAAACCCCAAATTTTCAAAAAAAAAAAATCCCAAAATGTTAGGTCATATGCATGAAATGCATGAAAAAGAAGGATTAGGACCTTTACCATGTGAAGAAAAAATTGATTTAGGCTGAAAAATCCTTGAGCATGAAGTTTGGAGTGAGAGAGAGAGGTTTTGGGAGGTGAAGAGGCTAGAGAGATCGAGAGAAGTGAGATCTAAATCGCAAAGACCCTTTATATAGAACCTTAGTAATTCTCGACAGATCGAGAGGTGTTGAGCTTTAAAGGGGTTGATAGTTGAAGCTATCAAGTAGGTGTCTAGAGGTGTCCATAGCAAAAGGAAGCTCGATGGATCGAGGTAGCTGTTGAGGAACTATTGAGGGGACAGAAAGCTGCTCGATAGATCGACCTAGCTATCAAGAGGTATCGAGATTACGATAAAAGAAAACTAAAGAGCTCGATAGATAAGCCAAATGTCAAAAGGTGTTGTCGAGCTGTCGAGATTGCTTAAAAACAGTTTTTCAAGAAGAGAAAAACACAGACATGAATGCAATCAAACATTCAACTCAACCAAGAATCCAAACACCATTTTGAAACTCTCAAAATCATCTCTCAACAAGAAAAATTTTAAGCACGTGGATCCAAAAACACACACACACACATACAACACATCTAACCAATTTTATATTTCAAAAACAAGTTAAGAAAATTCAGTGAGCATACATTAACACAAGTATTCCTTGTGATGGCCAAATCACATTGTACATGCACATGTATCAAAAGTAACAAAGACTATTGCGTGTTGTGTGTGAAAAACATCGCAAGATTGTATAAGTGTTTACATGTTATGATGATTTGAGATATGAGAAAATCACTTTAACTCACACACAATCATAACTGTTTGATAGGGACTTTGAGGTACATCCTATAACTCCCACATCTCCTAGAATACATGCTTGCAATCATATATAAAGCATTTTGATCTTTTTGCTTTTATTTTTCTTTGCATATTTTTCTTTTTAAGCAAACTATGCATGGGCATATAAGAGAGAAAAAAGAAATACCCAATTATGTTAAGCATTTGACATTCCACTTTTGCTATGCCGAAGCATACAAATGTCATTTTATGATTGGTGGACAATAGTGGTGAGATGGTTATTTATGCCTTCCTCTTAAGATTTTCTAGTCCTTCCTGTCAAAAAGGATAATACGAGTGTTAAGTACAAAGAGATTACTTAATCTTACTCATCACAAACATAAGCCACAAAGTTCACTTGCTTAGCTGTTCATACAGATGCTCATCTAAGGTACAAAATATACAAAGTTTAGAAAGCTTTGTTTCAATGGCCATCCAAGGTACAAAAGTACCAACGTACACAAACACACTGTTTTTGAATTTTTCTACTTTTTTATTTTTCTTTTATATGAAAGAAAAAATAAAGCAAAATTGAAAAATAATCAATAAAAAACATGGCTAACAAAAACAAAGCAATGCATAAAACTAGACTAACTCAAAACAATAAAGCAAAACACACAAGTAATGCACACACAAAAACACGAAAGAGAGAGAGAGAGAGAGAGAAGAAGTGACATAGTCACTTGGAGCTCTTTTCTTTCCACACCTTGGAAAAACCTTTCCGTTTAGCAAACCCTTGATCTAGTTGTGAGGGGGAAAAGTTAAAATCGTTTAAGTTCGAAAGGAACATGAGGGCTTTGAGAAGGTCTCAAAAAGGAGTAAACGAGGATGGAAACAGATTTTGATCTCCTGACGCGATCATGCTATTGCTCTTTTGAGTGGCTAACCATTTGCAGCAATTAAGTCGAGTATGTCCAGATGCTCCACAGTGATTAAAAAAATGCTGCTTTTTCTACTTAGGCTTTTGGGAGTTTCCCTTCTTAGCCCTAGGGTTTTTAACTTCTTTCTTATCCTGCTTAGGGGGTGCTCCTAAGATAGACTTACCCTTGTATATGTTCTCACTAGCTAATTCATTTTTGACATCATTATTCTCAGTTTCAACATTATTAGTAGGAGGAACAAAAACAATAGTACTAGTACAAGCAATACCAGGAGAAGAGAAATCATACCCTAAACTAGTTCGATCGGAAGCTGATTTTTGAAGGTTGAGCATCTCATCAAGCTTAGCACTTGAAGTCCTTTCCAGTTGTGCTTTGACTTGGAACAGTTCTGCCTAAAGCTTCTTAGTCCTCTCAGTGAAGAAATTATTTTCAATACTTAAGACTCCAATAGTTTGATTGGCTTCATCAAACTTTGTAGAGATTTCTTCTCACTTAAGTTTCACATCACTGAGCTTCTTGGTAGTCAACCTATACAACTTTTCATGCTTTTTGAGACGTTCTATAATTTGCATAGGCTGTGTGGATGTCATCTTGTTCATCCATCTTCTCAAACTTAGATTCCACCAATTCCTTTTCTTCCTCCACATCTTCAACAATCCCTTCAGTAGGATTTACAATGGCAGTGATTGCATTCGGGATTCCGTTGTCCTCATTATTGGAGTCATTCTCAAGCTCAGTGTTGCTCAAGGTAGTAACAAGTGCCTTGCTTTTTCGGATGGTCTTAAGATACATAGGGCACTCTTGTTTCATATGACCGAAACCTTGACACCTGAAACACTTTGGTCCTGAAGGAGCAGTATGCTAACCGCCATCCTTAGACTCCTTCTTCCCTTTGTCTTGGCTCTTAGGCTGAGAAGAACTTAATTACCAACGGTCCTTGTCAAAACCTTTTGCATTGGCATTATGCATGAACTTCTTGAATTGCCTAGTGATGTAGAACTTCATTTTAGAATCTTCATCATCGGAAGACTCATCCAAGTCACTGCTCTTGGCCTTCAATGCCATGCTCTCGCTCGATTTCCCGATCCTTGTCAAACCCAACTCATAGGTCTGCAGATTACCAACCAATTCTGTCAAAGGAATTTTGTCAATATCCTTTGATTCCTTAATCGCGGTGATTTTGCATGAAATCTCTTGAGTAGAGATTTGAGCACCTTTCTCACAATCTTGGGTTTGGGAATTGTTTCCCCAAGATTAAAAGCTGAGTTCACTATGTCCTTGAGCTTGGCATAGAACTTACCAAACGACTCATCCTCCTCCATCTTGATCTCTTCAAAGCTTATAATGAGCCTCTAAAGCTTTGAATCTTTGACAGCCTTAGTTCCTTACTTGGTTGTCTGGAGAATGGTCCATGCTTCCTTATCAGTTTCAATGAAGGATATCTCCTTGAACTCCTCATTTGTGACTGCACTGAATAGAGCATTCAATGCCTTGCTATTGAAGTTTGCCGCCTTGATCTTAGCATCATCTCAGTCGGCCAACGCTTTCGTAAGACTTAGTCCAGTCTATCTCCACAGCTTGCCACACTTTTTCATCTAAAGACTACAAGAAAGCTCTCATGCCTACTTTCCAGTATGGATAGTTAGTGCCATCAAATAAAGGAGGTATAATAAGAGACCTTCCTATATCCATGACAAACAGGGGTCAATGGATCACACAGCAAAGATTTACCCTGATCAGAGTGTGCCTGCTCTAATACCACTTGATAGGCCAAAAACGTATTGACCCCTTATGATAAATTAATTGATTAATTAGCCAAGTTTATTAATTAATCAAATTAATATGCAATGTATGTGACAGTACAAAAAAATCACCAATTTAATTAAGTATGTAGCGGAAATTAAATTGACATGGTAATTTGTTTACGAATGGGGAAAACCTACATGGTAAAAATCCTACCAGGTGATTTTAAGGTCACTAGTCCTAAGAATTCACTATTATCAAAACAAGCGGTTACAAGTAAAGGAATCCCAGTATCTTATACCAACCTACAATTGAACCCTTACTCCAATACCTAATTGGACTTGTTTTGTAGTGACATTCTCTCCTTTTCAATGCACCACGCCTTGTACATGACTAACCAATTGTGCAGATCCCAGTACATAACTTAATCACCAACTTGAGAAAGATGTTGGCTGCAAAGTTCTTTAGCTTATCAACACGATGAAGATCATGAAGTTGCTTGGTCACAAAACCCTATGGTGTACAAACATAGCAGCTTCTTCAAGAGAATGAAGAATTAGAGCAAAACTAGGTTTTCGGTTACACTTCTTCACACTTGTGGAATTGTGCTCTTGTGCAATTTTGCGTATCCTTTTTCTGCCCTTAAAATAATCCTTATATATGTTTAAGGTTTTGAGAAAAGAAAGCCCAAACATACATTCACGGATTAGATGAAAATCAGTTTGAAAAATTGAACTTCATAAGTCTCGATAGATACCATATCTGTCGAGCAGTTGGCAAGCCTCGGGTTGAAACTGCTCTCTTTAAACCCCGTTAGATGCTAGCTGTCGAGTGTTAATGAACAACACTTTCTCACTTGATTCTTGGATAAACTTGCATGGCTTTAACACTTAAACTTGAAAATCTTGTTTCTTGAAGCATTAAACACATCCTAGATATACCCAATTACAAGTAAAGTGTGTTTTATCAAAGGATTAGCTAATTACATAAAAATGTTGACATATGTTCCTAATATTGAATCACATATGCCCTAACATAAATCACATTTTATCTCTTATTGATTGTTTTTTACATATTCATTTTTTAGAAGAAATAAAATTTTAAATTCACATATTTGCATCTTTTTTTATATGTCCATGAATTCAAGTTCTAGTTTATTTGATTTTGTATATAATTAGGTTTCTTATGGGTTACCCTAGAAAAAGTTATTAGTAAGAGGCATGTGCTTGTATTATTATTTAGTAATGAAAAGGAATTATGAAAAAAAGAGTAACAAAAAATCTTTTCAAAAGCTTATCCAATCTAGTACTATATTATTCTATACGGATAAATGTGAAGATATTTATTTTTTTATTTTTAAAGTTTAAGAATAAAAGATTTTCTCATATCACAATGGTACACGAAAGAGCTCTACAAGACACAAATACAACAAACATGGTGTCGGCATAAATTTTTTTTTTCTTTGAGAAAATTCATAAATCAGTATATCATATACTATATATAATAGCATAAATATTTTCCTACAATTAAGGTCGTGCTGCCACGAAAGGAAATATCACCGCTCAAAATTCTGCCACGTTAATTAGAGTGAAAAGTTATAACGTATGGAAAAACTCAATACAAAATGTTTAGTCTTTATTCTACACCTACACCATTTAATCATGTATAAAAGAAGTAAAACAATTAAACAGAGAAATAGAAAGATAACCATCTAGAATAAGCCAATAGAGAAATAGAGAGGGTGATTGAGAGACAGTAAGTTTGAATAATTGATAGATGTGAGAGACAGACAAATAAATTTGAGGGGAACCACCACAAGTTTTGCCATCACCACATAAATTTTGGTTTGATTGGTTATGATTTTGGTTTTTCGATTAGGAGTAGTTTTGTTTAATTAGTTTAAATAGATGGGTTAGATTTATGTTCAATTAATATATATAAAAATAGAGGCCTCATGCAGAAGTGCATGAGGACTTGTCATGTGGCCCTCTAATTTTGCATTTAGTTATTTTTACCTCTTTTTATTAAGTTTTTTTATTATTATTATTATTATTATTTTTTACTATTATCCAATAGATCATAGTAACTTACTTTTATTGTTATATAAACTATAAAATATGAGTTGCTCTTGACAGTTAGACCAAATGTTATTCTCTAAAAAATGGACTAAATTTTAAAAATAAATCAAACCTTATAAAAAGCCCAAGCTCAATTATTACCTTACATATTATAACCCAAGTTTGACCATTCCCACGTGTAAATCGAAGCCAAAACTCTTACCCGCTTAAAAACTCTCTTCCTCCTCCCTCATGTGTAGGTGATACTTCTAGAAAATCTCATTCTCATGAAATTATGTCTTTGTTTTTTTTTTTTTTAATCTCTAAATTTCAATTCAATATGCTTTTGTTTATTAATAATTTTCTATGCAATCTATGCTAGCAAATTCTCTCTGTCATTGACCAATGCAACAAAAATATATATAAATCTTGAGATTCCTAAGGTTGTTGAAATAATTAACAAGTGCATATTCCTAAAATTTATAATAACAAAAAAAGTCTAATAAATAGCATATACTATCTCACAAAATGCCATTTACATAATATTTTTTAAAAAAAAATTCAATGATAAGAATGGTCAAAAACATGATCTTATATAAGGAATACCAAAAATACATACAAAACAGTTTTCATAGGAGGATTTATCTTTAAAAAATATTAAAACAATAGTGGGGATAAGATGAATTGAATGGGATCCTACGAAACATGTTTGTTAATTATTTCAAATTATACTTATCATTTACATTAAAAAATAATACATGTTAACTTCAAAGTTCATTGCAGGATGTGAACTACTAGGGCATTGCTACAATAAGCAATAGTGATACAACAATGGGTTGGTATTACATTTCGTGCATGCTTTGTGAAAGGATGGTCAAATCAAAATCAGGATCATTTTGGTGTGCAAAATGTGAAACAAAACAAATCTCCCTATCCCAAGGTTAGAGGCACTCACATTAACAACATACTCTCCAAATATTTATAATATATTCATCTCACTATAACTAGTAATATACAATTGCAAACTACTTCAGATACAAGATTCAAATTGAAATTTTTTATGCAACTGAGCAAAACAACTTTTGTGATATTTGATCGAGATGCTATGGAACAACTTATTTAAATTATTATAAAACTATTGATCATAAATATATTATATTCCTCATGTGCAGATTGATATTGGAAAAGGAATCCCATATGATTTGAAGAAAATTTAGGAAAAAAATGCATTTTCCTACTTCATTGGAATGAATTCAATCTAAATTATGGTTTTGAAAATTACACAGTTGTTAAGATTTTGAGGCACCTTCAAATGAAAAAAAGGTATGGAAGAAAAAATAAATAAACAAAATCCAATATGCTATATTAATTATTTTGCTACACTATTCCTAAATTAACAATAAAATTATAAAAACATTTAAAAAAAATATCACATCACTGAAATTTAATATAAGTCCAAACTTTTCAAAATCCAGTCAAGAATCTTCCAGTGCTAATTCATTAGTGATTAACACAAATGATGTAACAAAAGGAAAAAATTATGAAAGCTTAAGAATTGAAAAAATAAGGACAGACCAAACTTCAAATGTTGAAGACGAAAAAACAGATAATGATAACATACCTCTCAACAAGCTTGAAAAGTGTCACCATACCACAATAATAAAGCATTGAAGAAACAAAAGAAAAAAGATTTTGTAATGAAGCTCTTTATTACATTACATAATAAAGATAAATAATATATAATGAATTAATAGACTTTTATAAACTTGTATTATACAATATTACTCCAAAGTTGTTTTTTTTTTTTTTTAATTGCTCATTACTTGAACTAAATAATTATAATGGATATGTGTATGCAATTTATAATTGTTGCTTCTTATGATGAACTCATTGCTAACAAAGTTTTATAAAAAGTATGTTATAATATATGTATAACATTTGCACACAAAAAGATTACATAAAGCATTACAATATTATCCGTGCATCACATGGGCAACTTACTAGTTTTTATTGACAAGAACAAAAAAAAAAAAAAAAGCCAAAAATTTTTTTATAACAATTTCTACAGACCACTTTTAACCACTCACATACAACTCCCAAGCTCTTCTTCATTTAATTAAACTAGCTTATAACCCGCACAATGTGCGGGATATTTTTTATTTATTACAAAAGACAAACCATAGGTGAAAATTTAAAAATTTCATAATTAGATAATACCAAAAAAAATAAAAAATTGCAAGAAAGAAACCTAAATTCAAGGAGTTTTACATAGAGACAATGAAATGTAATCTTGAAATTTCTTGCTTATTCAATAAAATTTGAAATAGACCCAAAAAACAAAAATGTTTTCCTTCATCACACATGCACTCAAGAAAATGAAAGAAAGTGATTTTTTTTTTCTTTCTTTCGACTCCAAGAGTTAATTATTTTGTTTCTAAAAAAAAAGAGTTAATTATTTAAAGCATGTTCCAAAGTTCCAAGAAGATAAACAAAATAAATTCAGGGTGGTCCAAGAGAGATAATAGTTGTCTTTGTTTTTGCTAGAAGCAAATACCAATGTCTTCAACTAACAATAATTAATAATTAAAATATCATGAAATTCAAATCCTGTAATAATAACCTATAAATTACATCAACTACAATAGTAAATAGTCTCACAAAATTCACTTAGCCCAAAAAAAAAAAAAAAAATTTGCATTTTCACTATAAGGGTGATTCCAAAAATGTAGTGCCACTAATTTTTACCCAATTATCAATTTCACTTCTTTTTTTTTTTTTTTCTTTTTTTATGACAATACCTACTACACCAAAGGAAAATGCAGACAATGTTTATAATGTAAAAATATGAAAATGTAAGAAACCTTGGGTGAAGCCTACCAATTGTATTAAAGCAACAAAATATTGAATAGAACCCAAATGAAGGCTAGTTTAACTGTGAGAAATCTCAACCATTTATAAAAATCAAACTGAATATTACAATTTTTTGTATATAATTGAGAAATCTCAACCTTGTATAAAACTAAATATGTTATTCATTTAATTACTGATATAGATTGTCTATTTAAGGTAGCAAGATCATGCGCTCTTCCAGCAACCTCCTCATCATAATATTCACCTATATACAAAATGTAAATAAATGAATACACAATTTATATGAGATAACACATCTATTACCAAGTTTATCCCCCATAAGTCTATGGAGACATAATTTCTTTATATCCAGCTCTTATGATTTAGGTTTAATGTTATATCTTTAAATTATAAAATGCAACTTTTATATTTCGTTTATGGTTTAAATTTTGATAATGCAATTTTCTTGGGATCCTCTTCTCAAAGATGTTACTCAGATTAATAACAATGGGCTAGAGGCATCAAACATGTCTATGTTTTCTACTTTTAACTATCTAAGGATTGGAAACATTTTTAGTCCCCACCAACAAACCCATTTTAGTAAACAATGTAACTCAAAATATTAAGAAACAAATTAAGCAAGATGAATATGGTAATTCCTCTCCATAACTTCACAATTTGAATAGACAATTCAATTATTTTTACATAAATATGCAAAATTAAAGATCAAAGCAAATCATTGTATCAAAAGATTAAAAAATTGCCCAACACCATATTAACCATATATCCAAAACCAAACCAAATCAAAACAACTACATTAAGCAGAAATCATTACTAACTAAAATACCTTTATTGAAAAAGCACCTAAACATAAGCACTCAATAAGACAGCAAGAATCAAGATTAATTACACTAAAGTTCCTCAAATTTTTTAGGCTTGCTTCAAAATTACACAAAGAGATAGATTAGATTATACACACGCAAGTTATGGAATTCATGAAGCTTTTCACCCATTATTACGTAATCTTCTATTCATAAAATAAATAAAATTAAAGCATCTATAAGTACTCAATCCAAAACACTAAGACATACACAACAAAAACAAATGAATAAACAAAATAAACAAAGCTAACAACAACATTAAAAAAACATGCCAATAAACTGAGCCTAATAGCCTGAGCAGTACAAAAATTAAAAGAAACAAAGTCTAATAAAACAATTTTGAAATATATGAGAAATTATTTTTAATGCAAAAGGAAAGCGTAAGTTGCTCACATCTTCCGGTCAGACCACTAGAAACCTTTATTGGTAAATTTTTTTTTAAAAAAAAATACAGCTTTAAACGTTTGAGTTGATATAGTCTTAGGCTTGGGTATTGAATTGAATTGATTTTGATTCAAGATATGTCTTCCTTTTTTTACTTTTTCCCTCTAAAATACACCCTAAAATACCATTTACAGGACAGAAAAATAGACATCTCCTTCCATTAGAGAGCAAGAGGGAGATTAGAGAAGTTTGATTTTTTAAATTTGATTTAAATTGTCAATTTATCATATACATACTGCTACAATTATTGTTTCTTCATGTCTTATGACAGTTTTTAGACCCCTTAAACAATTGATTAAACCTAGGTAATTAGCCAAGTTGTTACTTAGTCCAATTAAGCAAGCCTAGGTTATCACAATAATAAAGATCAAATCAAGTAAAGCAGCAGAAAATAAATAACACAAGATATGATCACCCAGGAAACCAAACCGGTAAAAACCTGGGGAGGATTTGACCTAGCTATCCTCAAGGTAAACTTGAATCCACTATCAGAAAGAATCGAAGTTCATACAAAAGGACTTACAAGCACCCCCGCTTGACTTCCTAATGCTACCAACCAGTAGAACTTACTGACACGACCACGTGCAAGCTCCGAATCCACGGACTCCTTCTTTCTTGGATTCCCACCAGCTACAAGCACCCCCGCTTGTGTATTCTTTAAGCTTTAATGGCAGCAACTGCTTTGATCATCAAGGCGTAGAGAATATCTCCTCCTTGAAAACCCTAAGTTTGTGTAAAGGAAAGGTCCTCTAGATCTCACAAGAGATTTACACAAACTGCAATATGAGCAACACTAAAACGTGGCTAAGGTTTGCCTTTTATACTTAGGACAAATAAGAAACCCTAAAAACGTTTTAAAACAACTAGGGCTGAGTTGGAAAATTCTGCAGAAAAGCAATCTGCCCGAGCTTCGATCAGTCGAGCTTAAGCTTCAATCGATCGAGCCAAGCCGAAAGCCACAGTGCTTTCTGCTTTACACTCGATTCCAACTTTACATTGACATACAACTTTGAGCTAACTTTTAACACTTCTAAACACATTGTTTTGATAATGTTTTGCCAACAATACAAATTAGAGTTCTAAATACACAAAGTCCTAAACTTTAGAACCTAACATCTTATTCTTATTTCCTTTTATGCATGTTTTGATTTCATGTTGGGTTAAAATTATAGGAAAAAATAATTGTGTTAAGTTGTTAAAATTTTCTGTTGCATATGACTAATTGTTAACAATGTTCTATTCAATTTTTATCTATTTTAGAAGATTCTCCTTTTAGGTGATTAGAGGATAGATGATTAGAGATGGCATCACAAAATTGTCTCTAACAGCCATAAATGAAAGAAGAGCCAACAGGAAATAACAAAATGCAATTCTCAAGAGAACCAAAAATTCAGTAATTAACATAAAAAACCAATAATGTTACTTACAAAAAATTACAAAATAACTGTACTCCCCAAACTCCAAAATTGAAGCAGAAAATATATATTGATAATTAAAAAATATATATGTGTATATATATATATAGGCAAAGATTCCTTTAGGAAAAATCATTACAGGCCAACACAAAAAATCTTAAAAGAAAGCTACGACCTATTAAGAAAATCAACCCTTAATGGACACAAAGAAAAAGCTTCATCTATTATTACCTCCAAATCATGTCACTTTGCACTCTACAGGCACTTATGTAAAAAGGAAAATAGAATTTGACCTTTTAAATTAATTCAGTAACTCTTATTGAAGTATAATAAATGGTCTTATCAGTGAGAGGACCCTTTGTAGCATTAAGTAGTTGGGAATGAGAAGTTAAAGACTTTAGATAAACTGAAAAAAAAGAACTTTGATTTAGTAATCCCTTAGCATGCAGTCATCGACAAAACATAATCAGTTCAAGAAAACTAAACAAAACATAATTCAAGAAAAAAAAAAAAAAAAATTAGGGAAAAAGGTAGCCAAACCTTAAACCTTGATTGAGTAGTGCAGCAAAACAGTATCTAACAAATTTTTTGTCATATATTTGTTTCTATTTAAAGAATGTAGTAAATAATTCAAGGGAAACCATAATTTCCATTTGAGGAACATCATCAATAAATTTACACTCTACAGTAATCGACAAAACATAAAGGAAACGAAAAAAATTGTAAACTTGACAAAAATCTACTAAACAAAAATAAAATCTAACCAATACAACAATGGAAGAAAACAGAACTCAATAAACTAGAAAATATAAATGGGAGATTAGGGTAAAAGGTAGCCAAACCTTACATCTTGATTGAGTAATGCAACAAAACCAAGTTCTCACTCCCAAATGAAGACAGATAAATAGCTTTTGCTTTGGGTTTTCATTTGTTCTGCTATTAAATTTCTATTGCCAACAATGCTTAGCTTCATTTAAAGTCACACATGACCAAGTATATATGTTGAAGAGCATTCTAAAGCAAAAACAAAACAAAAACTATAATCAAGCTATTGTAAAAGCTTGTTAACAGGAATTTTTATATCTGATCATGAGTTTCACTTATAATTTTCCTCTTTTTTTTTGTTTTTTTTTTTTTTGTATATGAATTTTTTCAAAGAATTGTGAAAATGATAACCTATGCATAATTGTAGAAATACGTGGATGATGAGAGTATATATGATGTACATAATTGTAAAAATGGTTTCATTAGAAGCAATAAAGTTATAAGATTTTGATATCATTATGTTTCTTTAAAAAAGGGGGGGAAGAGAAGATAAGCAATGGAAAGAAAAAGTTGGATTGCTAGATCTATATATCTAAACATAATATGAACCAAGATGAGAAATCACTTGCACTTATCATTACCCTTTTCATTATTATCTAACAATTATAATCTGGTCTGTCCCTATGGGTAAAACACCATAGTGTTCCACTAAGCAATTCAGCATGCACTCTACTACTCAAAAGATGATGAGAAGAACAATAGCGAAATAACTTGTAAAAGATTATCAAACTTCTATATCAAGATTGTGCTTTACTGCTTTAACAATTTACCTTGAAAATATGAAAAAATGGTGAACCAAATTTAACATAACTACATTATAGTCATGATTCAAAATCTTATGCAAAATTCAATAGACATTATAGGGAAAATTTTGATGCATTGAAGCATATATATAACTGAGCTAGACAGTCACAATACAATTAAATACACTATTCTGACTCAGTCGAAAAAAAAAACAAAAAACATAGGAATCAGAGATGTAAAAAGTACCCTTTCCAAGCTTTCCAATTTGTTTCATAGCAATAGACAACAAAATTATTAACAAAACATGAAAATTCAAATAAAATTTAACCCTTTGCATGTTTAACTTAGCTCTGTTTCTCTGTTACATAATTCATTCATTGAAATAATCATAAATCAAATCCTAATTTATGGTCAAGTGCAGGATTATTCTTGGCATTCTCTGTTTTTTAAAAAGAGTTTTGAGAGAAGGATTGTTTTTTGTTCTTTTGAATCAAAGTAGTATAAATCTCAATCACAACTCTAATGCGAGTCCGATTGACAACTATAATCAAACACATTCAAGGCAACTCATCAAATGACAAAACACCCAAATCTACTTTTTAATTAGCACACATTGTTACTTTCAACAGTATATAGATAAATTTTAAAGAAGAGCCATTCTAAAAACAAATCATGAACTTATGAAAATTATTCTATTAAAAAAATGCAAATTAGAAAATTTCAAAACTGTGGTGCTTACTGGCTTCTCTTCAAACTTGTTTTTGCCAAAAATATTTAGTTGGGCTTCAACACTTTCTAATTAAAATCCACTTCATTCTTCAAAAATTTCTTCTAATGCAAATGTGCCCCTATCAAACCAAAGTATTTCAAAGAATTTAAGAATTAAAAACAAAACTTTACAGGCAACGATTTCAGCAATCTGTGTGTGAAGACTTTGATTTTTCTTTCTCTACTTTAAAATCTCAAATCTCTACGTCATTATTCTAAAAGCCCCAATCTTTTCTTGTTTGATACTGAAATAGATTTTTATAGCAACTGAGGTTTTTCCTTTCAACAGAAACTGCCATAGAATAGTTGTAGACCAAAAAAAAAAAAAAAAGTTAAGAAGAAAGAAAAGAAAAACCAAATAGAATTCAAAGAATAAGAAGAAAGAAAGAAGAGAACAACAGCATTAACAAAAAAAAGGAATATACAAATCTTAATAATAAGAATTAGAACTGATTTTTTTTCCTTAAAACTTTTAGTCTCTCTCATTCCGATGTGTGCCTTAAGAACTGTTTCTCTTTGTGATTGTGGTTCTGGTGGTCTAAGTCTAGCGAGGGTAAAGCAATCCAACCAAAAAATTCAAACCTAAATCATATTCAATCCCCTGATTTGAAAAAAAAAAAAAAAAAAAAAAAAAAAAAAAAAAAAACTTTACTAGTTATGGGTATACGGCAAAAAAACCTAAAATAAATATCAATGCAACATTCAACTCTATACTTATTTAATCCCAAAGATTTCGTTAAGATTAGAAACAAAAGTTCCCAAACTAAAATCAATATTTTTAGTGATATCTGTAATCTAAAAAAACAAAACAAAAGCAAATATCTAAAATTGAGAAAACAAACATTTTGATAGAGAATCCAAAAACCCATAACAAAAACGAATCAAATCTAAACTTTATACCCAAACCTAAAAAAGTGAGAAAAAAATGTACCGTTGTCAATGTTGGTTCCGGCGATCTGGTGGTCTAAATCTGGAAAGGGAGCGGACGGGGGTGGGGAAACTGAACTCTGCCTCTTTCTCTGTTTCTTTCTCCGTGTCCCAGGCCTCATCACCTCTCTCTCCCTATTTCTATCTCTGTGTGATAGTAATTTAACTGGTTAATTTTTGAAATTGAATGATTTAATTCCAAAATAGATGAATTGAAAAAAAATCTATTACTGAAAAAAATTAAAAAAGAATAGTCACATATTAGAACCTAATTTCCTTAGCCCTAATTTTTGAATCCAAATCTAGAACCAAATTGGATGCATATAATAGATCTAATTTACCTATAAAAAAATCAGAGAAAGAATAGAACCCATCAAAGGCATTGTTTGGGGGCAAAGAGGCGTTCTGTCAGAAATAGAGAGGCGATCTCTTCTTTCTCCGTGTACCAGGATTGCCTCTCTCTTTTTTCTGTTTGTTTCACTGTGTCTTCATCACTTCTCTCTTTTTTTGTTTCTTTCTCCATGTCTTCATATCCTCTCTCTCAATTTCATCGCCTCTCTCTCAATACCTCTAGGACGAACGTTTGATCACACGATTCTTCACTGGATTGCAAGGTTTTTTTTTTCTTCCCTTTCTCTGTATCCCAGTATTGCTTGTTTTTTTGTTTAGAGAGAGAAAATGTTAAGAAGTCTGATGAAAAGAAATTGATAGGGTTTCCTTAATTGCAATGCTTTATTTTTTTTTAATGGGATTTTTTTCTAATCGGTTTTTAAATTGCAAGCATGGTAGAGTTTTGAAAGGCCAAACATTGTAACGTGCAGCTGTTTTACTTAAAAGTTGTATACGTGGCAGCATTTTAAGGGGTCTTTTTTCCTATTTGTCAATACCTCCTTAAATGTAGGAATAAACTTTCTCTCACCTTCTGCTATTATATATAGTATATGATTTGTTAGATACACACCAACGCTACCAATGTTCTCTACGAGCTTTAGTAGATTTAGCAATGGGATTGGGATAGTCTCCGAACCTGTTATCGTATACCATGCAATTGGTCTAGGCGGCAATGATGTAGGTCCTGACGCTAATGTATTTACGGGCCTCGAGGGCTTCCAAGGCGCGCTTGCCATTTTCAATGCCTGCCTTTGCAACTTTGGTCTGGTAAATCATTTTGTGAATGCATGCAACCAAGGCTTCACGAGGGTTTGTCCGTTGATAGACAATTGACTAACAAACTTGCTTATTAGGAGCATTGTCACATAGGCTAGCGCCATGAGCATGGCGAGTGAGGAGGATGATGGCTGTCACTAAAAGGACATGAGAAAAAGGTGTAGTCCTTGAAAACCATGATTTTTGTTAGATTTAATAACTACAAGGCTTTCTCTATTGTGAGGGTTTAGTGAAAGATGACTTATGATATGGTTGCGAAGTGATTTATACAAATTTCAGAAGGCTATTTATAGAAGAAAAATGCTATGTTAACAACATTTTTATGGCAAATTTTAAGCGCTGGATTGTTATTAGTGGGGTAAAAATATAATTTTAGTGGTAAGTTCAAATTAAAACTAATAACAATTAACCACCAATTATTTGTTGTGAAAATGTTGTAGACATAACATTGTCATTTTTTGGTAAATTTTTATTTGTTTCAGCTGTGGGAAATTATTGGTTTTTTTTTTTTTTCCAGTGAAGTGTTTGACTAGAAACCACCTTAACTTTCTTATTTTTTACGAATTGAGAGGATAAGTGGGGTTGGTTTGTGAGGTTTACCTTAATTAAAGCAAACATTTTGGGTGTGCTTTTAGCTTTTTTAAGGAACAAATTGAAGTGACAAGCTAGACATATTTTGAGTCAAATAGTTACTCAACATCAATATGGTTATCAACACAAGTTAGCTATTTGTAGTGGACTTTGAATGAGGAAGGAATAAGGATTTTGATGAGCTTTTTTAAATTTTACCATTGAAGATGAAATATTTTTGATGGATGGAACATTGACTATTTTTGAACAATATGGTCTGTAACCCTTTCTCCTTTTGAATTCAAATTTTCTATCCAACTTTTTGAGGAGAAAATTTACGAAATTTCTAAATCTGTGAGATGCAAAAATAAAGAAAATATGCACTAGAAAAAAAATCACACAAGACAAATTTTACGTGGTTTGGCAAATTTTCCTATGACCAAGGAGTTGTAGGGATTTCATTATTATCAAGGAAAAAAAAATACAAGATGTGGTAGTACATTTCATCTCTCAAAAACAACACAATCTCCAAAACAATAGTTTTATATCCTACGCATAGGATTCACAATGAGCTACAAAATAGGCCAAATTTTTTTCAAATTAAGGACAGTCCACTATATCAAATTGAGATTTACAGTCAATAATATCAATACATAGTAAATCTAACATAGTTACCAAACTGGGCTTTGAACTCCTTAGACTTCTTTGATATGGACCTGCTCTCATATGAACTCAGATCTCCCACATAGACATCTAGTCTATAACTCTAAGACCACCCTTGAAGTTTTAGATCTCTAGCACCTTTGATGACTAGTGATAGCAACAACTTCAACAACACAAGATCTTGAGTTGCTTCAAAGAATATTATCGGTAGAATATTTAAGAGATTTTTGGATACAGAAAACCTAGATCCACAATAGGAGGTGCTGGGTTAAATTTGATTGACCTCAATTAATTAATTATATTACCTAAGTTGATTAATTAGGTCAAATTATATGAAAATCGTGCAGGCACAAAAAAATCACCAAATAACTAATATGTAGGGAAAATAAATAATACGGTGATTTGTTTACAAATGGGGAAAACTTCTCATAAGGTAAAACCCCACCAAGTGAATTTAAGGCAACCATTCCAAAAAAAATCCACTAATCAACAATCAAGTAGTTACAAGTATAAGGAATTTTACCATTGGCCTGACCTATCCCAAAATACCAACATATAGTTGAACCTTTATTCCAATACCCAATTGGACTTGATCTTGTAGTAGACTCTTTTCCTTTGTTGCACGGATGCCAGTATGTGACTAACTTTAACAACTTGATTGATTATTGTTAGCTACAAAGTTCTTCACTTCATAAACAATGAAGATCAGCAAGCACTTGGCTACAAAACCCTAAAGCCCACTAACACAGTAGCTTTACAAAGAGTATATGAGTTTTGGATCTCTGCTTCCGTACTTGATGACTTTTAAAATAAGATTTATATATGTCTAGGGTTGTGAGAGAGAAACCTTAATCATTCAAGTCACCATAAGCCAAAATTCAAATATGAGAAATCTGAAATTGTGATTCTTGATAGATCGAGCTTGGGTAGAGCTTCTTCATTAACCTTCGATAACAGCTTTTGTCGAGCATGTGTTAAGCTTTAATGAAATAACTTTTCTTTACTTGTTTCTTGGATCAACCTCCATGTCTTTAATGATACCACCTGATAGGCCAAAAATGGATTAACCCTTTTGGCAAATTAATTAATTGATTACCCAAGTTAATTAATAAAGTCAATTTAACATGTAACAGCGTGGTAGCACAAGCAAATCACCAAATAACTAAATGTAGCAGAAAATAAGTTTGACACAGGTGATTTGTTTATAAATGGGGAAAACTATCGAGGTAAAACCCCACCAGGTGAATTTAAGGTCACCACTCCTGAGAATCCATTATTATCAATTACAAGCAGGTACAAGTAAAAAGAATCCCAGCACCCAATACCAACTTACAATTGAACCCTTACCCCAATACCTAATTGGACTTGTATTGTAGAGGAAATCTCTCCATTCAATGCACAAATCCTAGTACGTAACTAACCAATGATGCACGGATCCAAGTATATGACTAACACACCAACTTGAGGAAGATGTTGATTGCAAAGTTCTTTAGTTCATCAAACAATGAAGATCAAGAAGCTCCTTGGTCACAAAACCCTTGGCGTAAAGACACAGTAGCTTCTACAGAGAATATGTTGCACTAGAGCAATTTGTCTCCGGTCACAATATGCATGTATTATCTCTTTACATCACCTTGTGACGGCTCTTAAAATAATCCTTATATATGTCTAGTGTTGTGAGAAAAGAAACCCTACACAAATACTCAAGGATATGCGTGTAATCAGATCTAGAAAACTTGATTTCATAATTCTCGATAGATACAGCTTGTGTCGAGCTTTAGCAGTAATTCTCAATAGAAAGGATTCTATCGAGACTTCCATTAAGCTTTAATGAATAGAAATTATTTACTTGTTTCTTGGTTAGATTTGCATGGCTTCAATACTAAACTTGAACACTTATTTCTTGAAGTTCTAAACCCATCCTAGATCTACCCAATTATAAGTAAAGTATGTTTTGCCAAGGATTAGCCAATTACATAAATTTGTCCTGAACAATCTCCCCCTTTGGCAATCCATGACAAAACCACAACAAACAAATGAATCATGAGAGAAGTCTTAAATCACTAAACTCATAACCACTTGTTGAATTAAAAAATAAATTTAATCCTAACATAAACTTTTGAAAAACTTTGCAAGAAGAAAGTTCATGGCATGGTAGACTTTAACAACCTATCTTTCTGAAACATTTAAACAAAACTCATCAAGGCATCATATATGAAACAGAAATAAAGATTGCAAACATAAAGAAACATGTGTATAAAAAGAGAAAAGAAACAATACATGTAGAGATAGGTGAAGAAAAACATACATCATCATATATATATATAAAGATAAGTACAATGTATGTCAACAAATGGTCACAAGACCAATGTACAAGAGGATAATCTAACTAGAAGAAGAAGAAGAAGAAGAAGAAGAAGAAGAACATACATATAAACCTTACTACATCCCTCAAAAGATATAAACACTCCCCCTAACAAAAATGTCCTATACTAAGTCTCCCCCTAAGTACAAGACTACTCTCATCCCAAAACTACTTCCCCTTTTTGTCACGAATGACAAAGGGTAAGTCATTGAGAGGTAGTCATCATCCTCATCATCACTAGCATCGTTACCCTCATCAATCGAAGCCTTTGGGGAAGGAGATGGAGAAATAGCGAAACCACCAAGGCGAGCTTGTCGATGTACTATACGACCAACCCAGGTGATCACCTGACACATCTCATTAGTGGGAGAGTTAAGGCGAGCATCCATGTGCTGAAGTTGCACCATGATGGCCTTAAAAGTCACACCAGCAGCCGTAGGGAGCCGAGGAAGAAGGAATAGCAGAAGCTAAAAGATCAGTCATATCCACTCGTCACCACTTCGGTTGAAGCTGGGCTTCACTTCGTCGAACAGAACAGGCGTTAATGGCACCTATAGGCTCAATGTTAGAGTTATAGTGAGACAAAGGAGTAAGAATAAATATCATCACCATGTTAAGGAACCTCGAGGCTTTTGCAAAGCCCTAGCATGGGGTGTTTTGCTTACCACCCCATATGGAAGGTGTCTCACAAAAGTGAGACAGAAGCTTGTCTCTAGACATAGTCCGAAGACGCTCACAGTCGGGGTAGTCAGGATACACTACCCATAGAACACATAGTACCTCAGATATAAGATCCGAGGTAACTACGATATGTGTACCTTGAAATGTCATAGCAAACCGAGATATAGAGGTATCGATACCGTGTATATTGGAGTAAAACTCCTATATAAACACAATGGGACACCTCAAGGGACTCTTAAGTAGAGATTCCTAGCCCTAAGTTTGAATGACAGAGGGGAGAGGAGTGTTAGCAAAATCCGACAGCATAACATGGTGCTCCAGATGAATGCCACATTTCTGAAAGTTCTCCAAGAAGTCCTTTCAGGCCTTCTCATCATGAAAACGAATGTAGAGAGGAGGGATAGGATTAGAAGAAGAAGATCTGGAAGCAAGAGGATTCCTAGCCAGAGTGGGTTTATACACTTTGGGTGCCATGGCGTAGTCTATGAGAGAGAGAGAGAGAGAAAATCACAAACAAATAACAAGGAAAAGAAAAGAAAGAAAAGACGTATGCATGAAAAATGCATGAACATGTAACCTACAAAATTTAAAGGTATCATGGGTAAAAACTCAATCCAAACCTACTAGCACACAGTTAATAATAAACAAACACACATCTAAAATGCATGAAACATTGTTAAAATGCAATGAGAATGCAATGCATGAGCATATATCATCAAATCAACAACACTCAACCCAACAATTTCACAAAAAAATCTCAAAAACCCTAAACATTTTCAAAAACCCAAAACCTAGGTGTAAAATGCGTGAATGCATGAAAGATGAGGGTTTTAGAACACTTACCGGAGGATTAGGGCTTTTTCAAGGCTGAAATAGGAGTGGGTAAGGAGTTTTGAATGAAAGAAAAAGTGTTTAGGGTGAGAGAAAAGAAATTTTGTCGAGAGAGAGAAGTGAAAAATGAGATCTGATTCGCGCCCAGCCTATATAAGGAAATCGCAGCTCGATGAATCAAAGTATCTGTCAAGATCTGTTGAGCATTAAATCTCGATAGAAATGAATCTGTCAAGGTCCTATCGATGGAAAAATAACCTTGGTGGATAGAGAATCTATCGACCAAACAGAGAGCTCAGAAGTTTAGCTCGATGGATCAAAGAAGCTATCAAGATACTATCGAGGAGAAACCCAGAAATCTCGCTGGATCAAAAATCCATTAAGATCTTTCAAGAAAAGAGAAAGAAGGGCTCGATAGAAATGGAATCTGTCGAGAAGCTGTTGAGCTTAAAGAAAACAGGTTTTTCAAAGAAGGGAAAACACATGAAGATGAATGCAACAAGCAAGCAACTTAACCAAAGATCCAATCAACATATTAAGCTCTTAAAACATCTCTCAACATATATGCAAGGCATTCATAGATCTAAAACACACACACACACACACACACTAAACAAGTCTAATCAATTTTATATTTCAAAAACAAGTTAGGGTAGTCTAATGAGCATATATTAACACATGTATTCCTTGTGATGGCCAAATCACATTATACCTCCACATGTATCAAAAGTAGCAAAGAATTTTTATGTTGTGTGTGAAAACATAGAAAGAGTGCATAAGTGTCTCATATTATAACGCTTTGAGATATAAGAAAAATAAAATACACTCAGACATAATCATAATTGCTTAATGGGGACTATCACCTTCGAAATACATCCTATAACTCCCACATTTCCTAGAAACACACTTACAATCATATTTAAAAGCATTTTCATTCCTTTTTCTTTTGTTTTTCTTTGCATATTTTTCTTTTTGAGGCATAGGCCTATAAGAGAGAAAAATGAAATACCCATTTATGTAAACTTAAACATCACAATTTTGCTATGTTGATGCACACAGATGTTATACATAATTGGTGAGCTTTAGTGTTGAGATGGTTATTTATGCCTTTCTGTTAGGATTTTCTAGTCCTTCCCGTCAAAAAGAGTAATATGAGTGTTAAGTATAAGAGATTACTTAATCATACTCATTACAAACACGAGCCACAAAGCTCACTTGCTTAATTGTGTATTAAGATGCTCATCTAAGCTACAAGATATACAAAGTTTAGAAAATTTAGTTTCAATGGTCATCCAAGGTACACAAGTACCAATATACACAAATACACACTGTTTTCGTTTTTTTTTTTTTTATGATTTTTCTTTTCTTTTCTTTTTTATGAAAAGCAAAATAAACAAAATCTAAAAAACAACCAAACAAAAACATAAAGAAACACACAAAGCATAAAACTAGACTGACTCGAAACAAGAAAGCAAAACAAACAAGTAATGCATAACCATAAGGGGAGAGGGAGAGAAAAAAAATGACTGAATCACTTTGAGACTTTTTCCTTCCACACCTTGGAAGAACCTTTCCTTTGTGTGAACCTTTAATCCAGAGCTGAGGGGGAAGAATTGAAACCATTCAAGCTTGAAGGAAACATGAGGGCCTTGAGAAGTTCTCTAAAAGGAGCAAAAGAGGATGGAAATTGATTATGGTTTCTGGACAAGAGTATACTATTGCTTCGTTGAGTGGCTAACCACTTTTAGCAATTTGGACAAGTATGCCCTGAAGCTCCACAACAATGACAGAAATGTGGCTTCTTTTGTTAAGACTTTTTGTTGTTTTCCATTTTAGTCCTAGGGTTTCTAGCCTCTTTCTTTTCAATCTTAGGGGGTGCTCCTAAAATTGATTTGCCTCTGTCTAAGTTCTCACTAGCTATTTCAGTTTTAGCTTCATCATTCTTAGAATTAACATTATCGGCAGGTGAGACAAACACAATTGTACTAGATGAGGCAATATTAGGAGAAGAGAAATCATACCCCAAACTGGTTTTATTAGAAGCAACTTTCTAAAAGCTTGGAATTTCATCAAGTTTTGCACTAGAAATCCTTTCCAATTGAGCTCTAACTTGGAATAGTTCCGCTTCAAATTTCTTCGTCCTTTTAGCAAGGAAGTTGTTCTTGAACCGCAAAGCTCCAGTGGTTTGATTTGCTTCATCAACCTTTGTAGAGAGCTCCTCTTGATCTAGCTCCACATCACTTAGCTTCTTAGTAGCTAGCCTATACAGTTTCTCATGCTTCTCGGAAACCTTGTACAACTTAGCATAGGTTGTATGGATATCATCTTGATCATCCATTTTCTTAAACTTAGATTCCACTAAGTCCTCTTCAACATCTACGATTTCTATAACCCCTTCAGTAGGATCAACTGTAGTAGTGAAAGCACTTAAAATTCCCTCATCATCACTATCGTCTGACTCTATATCGGGCTTGGTATCACTTAAGGTAGTAAAAAGATCCTTGCTTTTGCTAATAGACTTGAGATATGTTGGACATTCTTGTTACCTTGACATCTGAAGCACTTTGGTCCGAAGGGAATAGTGTATTGAGTGCCATCCTTAGCATCCTTCTTCCCTTTGTCTTGACTTTTGAATTGTGAAAAACTAGATTACTTGTGGTCCTTATCAAAACCTTTCACATTGGCATTCTTCATGAAATTCTTGAACTGCTAATGATGTAGGACTTCATCTTAGAATCTTCATCATAAGAAGACTAATTCATCTCATTGCTTTTGGTCTTTAATGTAATGCTCTTACTTTTGGTTCCTTTCCCAATTCTAGTCAAACTCAATTCATAGGTTTGCAAGTTGCCAACTAGCTCCGTCAAAGGAATTTTGTCAACGTCCTTTGATTCTTCAATGGCAGTGATCTTGGCATTGAATCTCTCAGGTAGAGATCTAAGCACCTTTCTCACAATCTTGGGTTTGGGAATCTATTCTCCAAGATTGAAGGCTGAGTTGACTATGTCCTTTAGCTTGGCATAGAACTCATCAAATGACTCATCCTCCTCCATCTTAATCTCCTCAAAGCTAGTAGTAAGCCTTTGGAGCTTTGAATCCTTGACAGCCTTAGTCCCTTCATAGGTTGTCTGAAAAATGGTCCATACTTCCTTAGCAATTTTAGTTGAGGATATCTTCTTGAACTCCTCATTGGTCATCACACTGAATAGGGCATTCAATGCTTTGCTGTTGAAATTTGCCGCTTTGATCTTGGCCTTATCCCAATTAGTCGTCACTTCCTTTGGCTTAATCTAGCCAATCTCCACAGCTTGACACACCTTCTCATCTAAAGACAGCAAGAAAGCTCTCATGCGTACTTTCCATTATGCATAATTAGTTACATCAAATGAAGGAGGTATAATAAGAGACTGTCCTCTATCCATGACAAATAGGGGTCAATGGATCACACAACAAAGATTAAACCTAATTAGGGTGTGTTAGGACATATGTGTTTCACTTGTTAGGAACATATGTCTCTATTTTATGTAATTGGCTTATCTTTTGACAAAACGCACTTTACTTTTATTTGGGTAGATTTAGGATGTGTTTAAATACTTCAAGAAACCAGATCAAGTGTTGAAGCCTTCAAGTCTGTCCAAGAAAACAAGCTGATAGTGCAAATTCATTAAAGCTCGACAATTGGCTTGATAGCTGGCTCAACAACTGCATCTATCGAGTTTAAGAAAGCTGTTCAAAACCCCGTGTGCTCGACACCTGCTCGATAGCTTCTTAGCACCTTCTATCTGTCGAGGTTTAAGAATTTCAGAATTCTAATATGATTTTCTTGGGATCCGTGAATATGTCTTTGGGTTTTCTTTTCTCCTAACCCTAGACATATAAAAGGATTGTTTTAAGGGCTGTCAAATAGTTCACAAGTTGCACAAGCATTGAGCAAACTCTGTTCAAGTCAATTGTGACCGGAGACGAAGTTCTTTCCCTAGTTCATCTCTTTCTCTTGAAGAAGTTGCTATGTACATGCACTGTAGGGTTTTGTGATCAAGCATCTTCTTGATCTTATCGTGTGGATGAACAGAAGAACTTTGCAACCAACAATCTTCTTAGTTAGTGATTGAAGTCACGTACTAGGATTTGCATAATTGGTTAGTCACGTACTTGGGAGTCGTGCATCAGAAGGGGAACTGTCACTACAGAACAAGTCCAATTGGGTATTGGGTTAAGGATTCAACTATAGGTTGGTAAGGTACTTGAGATTCTTTTACTTGTAATAGCTTGTTGCGATAATAGTGAAGTTTCAGGAGTGGTGACTTGAAAATCACCCGGTGGGGTTTTTGCCGTTAGGTTTTCCCCATTTGTAAATAAATCACCGTGTTATTTATTTTCCACTGCATAATTATTTTATTGGTTATTTGTTTGTGCTACCACGCGTTTGTATGATGAATTGATTAATTAATAACTTGGCTAATTAATTAATTAATTTCTATTACAAGGAGTCATTCAGTTTGTGGCCTACTCAAGTGGTATCAGAGCAAGCACACTCTGATTAGGGTTTAATCTTTGCTGTGTTAATTCATTGATCCCTGTTTGTCATGGATAGAGGACAGTCATTAATCATATCTCCTTTATTTGATGGCACTAACTATGCATATTGGAAAGTACGCATGAGAGCTTTCTTGTAGTCTTTAGATGAGAAATTCTGGCAAGCTATGGAGATAGGATGGACTAAGCCTACAGAAGCGCCAACCGACTGAGATGATGCCAAGATTAAGGCGGAAAACTTCAACAGCAGAGCATTGAATGCGTTGTTCAGTGCAGTCACCAATGAGGAGTTCAAGAAGATATCCTCAATTGAAACTGTCAAGGAGACTTGGACCATCCTCTAGACAACCTATGAAGGTACAAAGGCAGTCAAAGATTTAAAGGTTCAGAGGCTCACTACAAGCTTTGAAGAGATAAAAATGGAGGAGGATGAGTCATTCAATGAGTTCTATGTCAGGCTAAAGGACATAGTGAACTCAGCCTTCAATCTTAGAGAAACCATTTCTAAACCCAAGATTATAAGGAAGGTGCTCAGATCTCTACCCGAGAGATTCCATGCCAAGATCCCGGCAATAGAGGAATCAAAGGATATTGATAAGATTCCTTTGATTGAGCTGGTTGGAAACTTGCAAACTTACGAGCTAGGATTGACAACGATTGGCAAGATGGGTAAAGGCAAGAGCATGGCACTGAAGGTCAAAAGCAGTGAGATAGATGAGTCTTCTAATGATGAAGATTCCAAGATGAAGTCCTACATCACCAAGCAGTTCAAGAAGTTTATGAAGAACTCAAATGGAAAGGGTTTCGACAAGGACCATAGGCAATCCAATTCTTCTTAGTTTAAAGGCCAAGACAAAAGGAAGAAAGATGCTAAGGAAGAAAGATGCTAAGAAAGGTGGTCAGTACACTGTTCCTGTAGGACCTAAGTGCTTTGGGTGTCAAGGTTTCGGTCATATGAAACATGAGTGTCCAACATATCTCAAGAGCATTAGGAAGAGCAAGGCACTTGCTGTTAACTTGAGTGACACCGAGCCTGAGGATGATTCCGACAATGAGGATGACGGAATCTTAAATGCCTTCACAGCAATTGTTAATCCTACTGATGGGATTGTCGAAGATGTGGTTAAAGAAGAGGAATTGGTGGAATCTAAGTTTAAAAAGATGGATGATCAAGATGACATTCATATAGCCTATGAAAAATTGTACAAGCTTTCTAAGAAGCATGAGAAACTATACAGGCTAACCACTAAGAAGCTCAGTGATGTGGAACTTGAGCGCGAGGAGCTTTCCACAAAGTTTGATAAGGCTAATCAGACTATTGGAGCACTAAGGTTTGAGAACAATTTCTTGGCTAAGAAGACCAAGAAGCTTGAAGCAGAGCTGTTTCAAGTCAGAGATCAATTGGAAAGGACTTCAAGCGTAAATCTTGATGAGATGCTCAACATTCAAAAATCTGCTTCAGATCGAACAGTTTTAGGGTATGGTTTCTCTTCCTCTAATATTGCTTCTTCTAGTACTATTGTTTTTGTTCCTCCTGCTAATAGTGTTAAAATTAAGAACAATGAGATTAAAACTGAATTAGCTAGTGAAAACATAGACAAGGGTAAATCTATCTTAGGAGCACCCCCTAAGCTTGAGAAGAAATATGTTAAAAACCTTAGGGTTAAGAAGGCTAACTCTCAAATGTCTAAACAAAAGAAGCAACATCTCTATCATCATTGTGGAGCTGCTGGTCATACTCGACCAAATTGCTACAAGTGGCTTGCCACTTAACAGAGCAACGACATGATAGCATCTGGGAACCAGAATCAGCTTTAATCCTCTCTTGCTCCCCTTGGAGATCTTTTCAAAGCCCTCATGTTCCTTTCGAACTTGAATGGTTTTAATTCTTCCCCTCATCGTTGATTCAAGGGTATAATCAAAGGAAAGGTTCTTCCAGGGTGTGAAATCATTCAATGCTACAACAGTTTTCTGCAAATCAGTACTCAAGGCTAACTCGTCATTCTCTTTCTCAAGATGCTTACTAATGCCAACTTCCATTTCATCTTTTCGATCAAGTTTAAAAAGTTCCTGTGCTAAAGAATCAATCACATCAATTGAATAAACAGGATTATCATCATCAAGTTATTTCATGGCATCATAAATATTAAACATAACAATTTCACTATCAAATTCCATGGTAAGTGTTCCACTATAAACGTCTATCTTAGTCTTGGATGTCTTTAAGAATGGTCTTCCTAACAAAATAGGAGTAGTTTGATCACCATTCTCCATATCAAGCACATAGAACTCAGTAGGGAAGACCAAATCATTAACTTGCACAAGAACATCCTCAACTACACCCTTAGGATAGGCAATAGATCTATCAGCCAATTGAATCGCAACACCAGTTTTATTCAAAGGTTCAAATTTCAAAGAAACATATATAGAATATGGCATGACATTGATAGAAGCTCCTAAATCTAGCATGGGCTTCTCAAGTTGAGTGTTACCTATTGTACAAGGGACAGTAAACATACCTGAATCTTTGCACTTTGCATGGAGTTTTCTTTGAATAACTGTAAAAACATTCTCCCCTACTCACACCTTCTCACATCCTTTAAGTTTCCGTTTCCTTTTAATTGTACACAGTTCTTTCAGGAATTTAGCATAACAAGGTACTTGTTTAATAGCATCTAAAAGTGGAATATTTACCTCGCATCTACGAAAAGTCTCATATAAATCTTTATTTTTCTCATCTTTTCTAGATTCTGCTAAAGCCTGAGGAAAAGGAGGTACTGGTTTATAATCATTAAGAGGCGGAAACTTATGCTTAGGTACCTCATCGTCATTGGGAATGTTCTTGTCTACAATGATGTTTTTCTCATTTTCTTTCTTCGACAATGTAGGGGTTGCCTTTACTAGAATCTCAACCTCTTTACCACTTCTCAAAACGATTACACTTGCATTTTCTCTTAGATTTACTACCATTTGAGAGGGTAATTTCCCCAAACTTTGTGCCTCTAGCTGACTAATTACGATTGCCATCTGGCCCATTTAATTGTCCAAACTTTGAATATTGGCCCTCACCTCTTGTTGAAATTTTTTCTTCTCCTGTTGAAATTGTAAAGTATTAATGGCAAGAGACTTAACAATATCTTCTAAAGACATACCAGAATTAGAAGTTTAACCCCGTTGTTGTCTAGGGGGATATGGCTGCTTATATTGCTGGCAACTTGGGCGGTTTTAAGCTAGGGTTGATTTACTTGTGGATTCCCATAGCTAAGATTGGGGTGATCCCTCCATCCCAAGTTATACATGCTCGAATAGGGATTGTACTTCCTTTGCGGTTGTCTAGGAAAACCACCTACTGCATTCACTTGCTTAATGGGCTCCTCTTAAAGAGTTGGGCACATATCAGTTGGATGCCTTACAACCGAACAAATCCCATAAGCCTTCGTTGTTTTCATATTACCTACAGCCATTTGACGAACAAGAGAAGTTAGACTCGCAATTTTTTGTTCAAGGGAGGAAATATTTAACTCATTAACATGCTTAGATGGAGGGTTAAGCCTAGTGCCAAATTGTTGAGAATTGGCCGCCATATTTGCAATCAAGTTTCTCGCGGACTAGGGAGTTTAATCTGATAGGCCAAAAACAAATCGACCCCTTATGATGAATTAACCAATTAATTAGCCAAGTGAATTAATTAGATTTAATTACATGTAATAAGCCTGGTAGCACAAACAAATCACTAATTAAACTAAGTGCAGTGGAAAATAAATTAACATGGTAATTTTTTTACAAATGGGGAAAACCAACGTGGCAAAAACCCCATTGGATGATCTTTAGGTCACGACTCCCGAAACTCCACTATTATCACAACAAGCAGTTACAAGTAAAGGAATCCTAGTACCTTATACCAACCTACAATTGAACCTTTACCCTAATACCCAATTGGACTTATTCTGTAGTGACAATTTCTCCTTTTGATGCATGGCTCCCAGTACGTGACTAACCAATTGCGTGGATCCCAGTACGTGACTTCAAACACCAACTAGAGAAGTTTGTTGGCTACAAAGTTCTTTAGTTCATCCCAACAATGAAGATCAAGAAGAGGCTTGGTCATAAAACCCTACGATGCATAAACATAGCAACTTCTTTACAAGAATGATGAATTAGGGCAAATTCGGTCTCTGGTCACAATTGCTTGAACAAACTTTGCTCAACACTTTTGCGACTTGTGAACTCTTTGACGGCCCTTAAAATAACCCTTTTTTATGTCTAGGGTTGTAAGAAAAGAAAGCCCAAATACATAAACACGGATTGGAGTCAAAACAAAACTGAAATTTTTTTTTTCATAAACCTCGACAGATGCCCTATCTGTCGAGCTGCTATTAAGCCATGGGGCTGAACAACTCTTCAAGCTCAATAGATGGCTAGCTATCGAGCTTTAATGACAGGCACTTTTCAATTTGAATCTTAGACAGACTTGCATGGCTTCAACACTTGATCTTGAAATAAAGTTTCTTGAAGTATTAAACACATCCTAAATCTACCCAAATACAAGTAAAGTGCATTTTGTCAAAAGATTAGCCAATTACATAAAATAGTGACATATGTTCGTAACAAGTGAATCACATATGTCCTAACATTATCCACCAAAGCTCCTCTACTAAAATTTTGCACATAATGCATCCAGTTCATCACAAAATTTCAAAGGGAGTTGAAATAAACTCATAGTGTATGTAGGTATGGACAATGCCACAGCGTTGATAATAATTTCTTTGCCAACTCTTGACAACAACATGCCCTTCCATCCTTGGAGCTTCTTCCATATTCTACCCTTCAAGTATGAGAAAGTGTGATACTTAGCCCTCCCAATCAAAGTTGGTAAGCCAAGATAAGTTTCAAATCTATCCACCTCCTTAACTCCCAAAATCTCCAAGATCTGTTGTTTCTGGCTGTCTGAAGTATTACTACTAAAATAAGCTGAAGACTTTTCCAAATTAATACATTGCCCAGAATCTCTTGCATAGGTTTGGAGGATCTTTGCTATGGTCTCTCCTTCAGCCTGAGTTGCCTGACAAAACAATAATGAATCATCTGTAAACATAAGGTTAGTGACTTTTGGTGCTCCTCCACAAATGGATACTCCCTTAATCCTCCCTTCTAATTGTGCTTTTGCCAACAATGCAATGAAGCCTTCTGCACACAAGAGAATAAGTACGGTGACAAAGGATCTCCTTGGCGAATTCCTCTAGATGGATGGATCATGCCATAAGATTTACCATTCACCAAAATAGAAAAGGATGGTGTTGTGACACAACTCATCATCCTTTCTATCCTAACAACTGGGAATCCCATATTTTCCATAATACTCTAAAGAAACTACCACTCAACCCGGTCATAAGCCTTGCTGATGTCTAACTTCAATGCCAGGGACACCTTCTTGCCCTTTTTTCTAGAATGCATGGTATAAATTGTCTCATAGGCCACCAATACATTATCTATGATCAACCGCCCTTGTAACGACCCAAGGAAAAGCGCTAGCCACATCTGCGCTATACCTCAAAAGGACTAGTCACAATTGAGGCTCCTTGAAGTTGTTAATAAAACCCAGTTCAACCCAGTAAATACTCGATGTGGGACTCATTACACATCCACACACATCACACAATCAATCAAATTGGGGCATTACAATCTCCCCCACTTAAATCTCTAACGTCCTTGTTAGGGCCCACTTTGTGGGGTAGTGTCTCTAAGCCCACACAGGATTACCGGGCCGGCTCTGATACCATATGTAACGACCCAAGGAAAAGTGCTAGCCATATCTGCGCTATACCTCAAAAGGACTAGTCACAATTGAGACTCCTTGTAGTTGTTAATAAAGCCCAGTTCAACCCAGTAAATACCCAATGTGGGACTCATCACACACCCACACACATACCACAATCAATCAAATTGGGGTATCACAATCTCCCCCACTTAAATCCCTAACGTCCTCATTAGAGCCCACTTTGTGGGGTAGTGTCTCTGAGCCCACACGGGGTTACCGGGTCGGCTCTGGTACCATATGTAACGACCTAAGAAAAAGCGCTAGCCACATCTGCGCTATACCTCAAAAGGACTAATCACAATTGAGGCTCCTTGAAGTTGTTAATAAAGCCCAGTTCAACCCAGTAAATACCCGATGTGGGACTCATCACACACCCACACACATCACACAATCAATCAAATTGGGGTATCACAATCTCCCTCACTTAAATCCCTAACGTCCTCGTTAAGGCCCACTTTGTGGGGTAATGTCTCTGAGCTCACATGGGATTACCGGGCCGGCTCTAATCCCATATATAACGACCTAAGGAAAAGCGCTAGCCACATCTGCACTATACCTCAAAAGGACTAGTCACAATTGAGACTCCTTGTAGTTGTTAATAAAGCCCAGTTCAACCCAGTAAACACTCGATGTGGGACTCATCACACACCCACACACATCACACAATCAATCAAATTGGGGTATCACAATCTCCCCCACTTAAATCCCTAACGTCCTCATTAGGGCCCACTTTGTGGGGTAGTGTCTCTGAGCCCACACGGGATTACCGGGCCGGCTCTGATACCATATGTAACGACCCAAGGAAAAGCGCTAGCCACATCTGCACTATACCTCAAAAGGACTAGTCACAATTGAGGCTCCTTGAAGTTGTTAATAAAGCCCAGTTCAACCCAGTAAATACTTGATGTGGGACTTATTACACACCCACACACATCACACAATCAATCAAATTGGGGCATTACAACCCTGGTACAAAAGCACTATGAGTGGGTGAAATAATTTGAAGGAGTACCTGTTTCAATTTGTTTGCCAAGACCTTGGAAATAATTTTGTAAATAACATTACACAAACTTATTGGTCTAAAATCATACATATTCTCCAGGCTTTTTTACTTTAGGGATAAGCACAATGTTTGTATGATTTATTTCAGGTAACATATTACCATTGTTTAAAAAATCCAAGATAGCTAAGACTACATTGCCACCCACTACATGCCAAAAATTTTGATAGAAAAGGGCATTCATACCATCAGGTCTTGGAGCCTTTGTTGGTCTCATTTAAAATAAAGCCATCTTCACTTCATTAGCAGTAAACACACTGGACAGAACCTCCCACATGTCATCAGTCACCTTGCTTTGCACTGCATTCAGACACTCCTCCATCTGACCCCCCACTCTTGCATGAAAAAGATTATCAGAGTAGGTTGAGGCTACTTCAACCACCTCCTCCAAATTCTCCACCCACTGCCCTTGTGCATTTTGGATACCCCTTATATGATTTTTTCTTCTCCTTTGTGTTGCTTTGGCATGAAGGTTCGACTTCATTCAATACATCCAGCTTCTTTTGATGTTCTTTGACTGCAATAGTATTTAGATTAGTTGTTGGTGAACCCTAAGCCATAAGCTCTGCTCCACACATCTTTATTTTTTCCTTTATTGATGCCAACTCGACCCTATCATCTCCTGCCTTCTCCCAAGCCTCTTGTACAATGGTTTCACAATCACTCCTAAGTAGCTTGGACTCCTCAAACTTGAAGCTCCTCTCACATCACTACCTTGGATGGGAATAAGACTAAATGTGTAGCATAATGGGTAGGTGGTCTGACTCATGTGTTGATAGGTGTACAATTTTACTCATCTGAAACTTTTCTGTCCATTCTTTTTTAGCCACTCCTCTATCCAATCGAATTAAGGGTGTAATCAGTTCGGTTCGGTCAGTTTGAAGTATGATTTTTCCACCGAACCGAAATTTTGATTTTACCAAATTTGGCACTGATACCGAACCGAAAGGGAGGAACACTGACATCAAACTAACTGGATTTCAATCAGTTCGGTTTGGTAGTTTTTTGGTTGCTTCCAATTTCTTAGAACCAAACAAATCAGAGACCAAAAAAAAAAAAAAAAAGGGCCTATTTCTCTTTACTTTTCCACATTTTCTCATCACCCGAACACTAAGTAAACAAAAAAAAAAAAAATCAAAATCATGTATATAATCAGAAAACATACCAAAATAAGAAAATGTATATATATTTCCTATGCTTTCCCACGTTTTCTCACCACCCAAACACCAAGCACCAAGCACCAAGCAAGTAGCAAAAAAAAAAAAAAAAAAAAACGGAGAAAAAGCTCTAAAGTAGCATGATAGTCTATATGTGTTTTTTTGGATAAATTTTCTAATGATGCAAACAAGAAGGACTGTGGGGAGGCCGATGTGGGGAGGCGGCGACAGAGGTAGAGATCGTGAGAGAGAGGGACTGGAGAGTGGAGTGTGCTGCCATCTATGAGAGGGATTACAGGTCAGCGCATTAGAGGGGGTTGGGGCGATCGATGGGGGAGGAGCTGGAGGCGAGGTTGACGGAGCAAAGGAAGGTGACAGAAGAGTGGCAGATGGAGTTAGAGCCAAAGAGGGAGTTGGTGGCTTTAAGGTGGGAGCGGGAGCATGAGACAGTAGAGAAGAAGTCGAAGATGGAGACTTGGTTGGTGATGAGGCTGGTGCGGATCTTGAAGCCTGACTGAGAGTCCAGGTGGCTAGCAAGGTGAGAAGCATGAGAGTCACCAAAGTAGAGGAAGCTATTGTTATGAGAAAATAGAGGAACCTCTACAGAGAATAGAGAGAGTGAGAGTGAGAGTGAGAGTGAAAGGTATGGCTGGGTAGGGATTTTTAACTTTTCTTTTTATAGTTTAATAGAAATTTACTTAGTTTAATCGTAATTAGTTAATCTAATGGGTTTTAAATTTTAAATAACAATGTTTAAATAGAAAGAATCATAGAATGAAGAGGGATTTGATTTGATCTGATCACAATATATATATATAAATGCCCAAATGGACCTAATGTATGAAAGGGCTGGAGCCCCAACTAATGTACAAACTGGAGGCCCACTTTTTTTATATATAAATAATAATAATAATAACTAACGGAGGCAGACTTTATATTAAAAATTTTATGTAAAGTATATAATAATATGTTCGGTTTGATTTCGGTCGGTTCATTGTATTCAATCCTGAAACCGAAACTAAACCAAAATTTTCAGTTTTTAAAAATTAAAAATTGAAACAGAAACCGAATCGAACCAAAACCAAACTAAAATTTTGGCAACGGTTCAGTCGGTTTCGGCCGGGTTTTTCGGTTCGTCCGTTTTTTGCACACCCCGAAGTCGAACCTTGGTGTTTGCTTCCCCGGGTCTCTTATTGCTCCAAGTGTAAGGATATCTCTTAAACCCAAGGTCTTGAAGGTGACAAGAGTCCAAAGGCTCCTTAAAAGCTTCAATCTTTGAATTTTGTGGCTGTGTTTTACTCTTCTTCTCCGATGCATGTAGATACGCATTAAAATTCCCCATTACCACCCATGGTCGCACTACAAAGGTCTGTAAATATTTCAATAATCTCCACGATTTTTTCTTCTGCTGTGCTTTCAGCCAACCATAGAAACCAGTCAAGTACCAAACAAAACCATCTTCCTCTGTGACTTTAGCAAAAACATGGTTGACAGTGAAATTAATAACCTCCAAGAAAATATTATTTTTCCATGAAAGTGCTAACCCTCCACCAAAATCAGGTTGTTTTATAATAATCTTATTCTGAAACAGTAAATTACCATACAACTTTTCAAACCCTTCCTTATCCAGTCTTGTCTTCATAAGAAAACAGACCATGGAACTTGCTCCCTCACAATCTTGCGAAGGCTTCAACCTATCCAAGGGTTCCCAAGCCCTTGACCGTTCCAGCTTAACAGCCTTATTGCTCCCAACAAGGGTGGCTCTCCACCCCCGCCGATACATGTTCATTGCTTCCCTCATCATTGCTCATTTTTCCTCTTTTGATGGCTTGTTCTTTATTATGCCATTCCTGTAATTCCAGCAGATCTCTCTTGCCTAAGCCAGGTAATGTGATAGCCCTAGCTAAACCACTCAAATCAAAGTCCATTCTATTGATGCGAGTCCAAGTTCCTTTGGGCTTAGAAGTGCTTGGCCCAAATATGTCTAGTTGTGTAGTAGTGGTAAGTGTACGTGACTTTAGAGTTCAAAGGAAGTAGTATCTGTTTGACTCTCATCCATTTTAAAAAGAGATAATCCTTTATCAATATCTGCATTCAATCCCATGTTAAGCTGTCCAGTGTGCTGAATTTTCAGACCGAATCCCCCTCTATCAATGTTTGTCTTGTTCACGTTAGCATGGCAATCATGACCCATGCTGTTATCGTGCATGTTTTTAGCATACTGTTGGGAAATTTAGACCCCGGTTGATAGAATTCACAAGTTTTAAGCCTAAGTTGTTAATTAGATTTATTATGAATAAAACTTGTTAAAATAAATAAACATCAATATCATATCAAAAGCATGCAATGGAAAAATAAATTAGACAAGAAATGATAACCTGGAAAACCAATGAAACAAACTAGTTTCATAGTAAAAAAACGTGGGGGGAAAATCTTTCCGAAAAGCAATTCACTATAGTAAAGAGAAGTTTTAGATCTAATACAAAACTTTTTTCCCTAGACTCTACAATCCCCGTAGATGAACTTACAATAGAAACCTTCTACTACTTCAGAACTACTGAACTCTTCACTATATGAATACCACTCATTTTGCACGGATCCCAGTACATGACTAACCAATGATGCACAGCTCCCAGTATGTGACAAACACACCAACTTGGAGAGGATTGTTGGCTGCAAAGTTCTTCACTTCATTAACAATGAAGATCAAGAAGCACTTGGTTACAAAACCCTAAGACACAAAGACGCAGTAACTTCTTTCAGAGAGAATAAGGTATCGATCACTTTTTGCATGTGTTCCCCTTGTATTCTCTTATATGATGGCCTTTAAAATAAGCCTCATATATGTCTAGGGTTGTGAGAAAAGAAACCCTACACATACATGTCAGCATGGGCCGAAAATCAGATCTGAAAATCTTGATTTCGTAATTCTTAATAGATACCTCGATAGATAGTATCTGTCAAGCCTCATTAAACCTCGATAGATAACTATCTGTTGAGAAGCTGTCGAGCTATCTGTCCACAACTGTCGAGTTGTCTGTCCAACTTTAATGGATAACTTTTCTTCACTTGTTTCTTAGTCCAATCTTCATGGCTTTAATACTAGACTTGAACAACATGTTTCTTGAAGTATTAAACACATCCAAGGTCTACCCAATTACAAGTAAAATGCATTTTGTCAAAGGATTAGCCAATTACACAAAATTTTTCCTTAACACATCCATTCCTTGAATCATGGAATCACCCTTAGCAATGCTACTAGGGTTTCCTAAACTGGGCTTCCTTGGCGTCGTCATCTCCATCAACACACCTTGCTTTGCCTGGCCTAAAATCTGCTTTGCCTCACTTCCAGTACACTCCTCTATGTTGGACATAGGACTTCTATCTTTACTTGCTGAAGCCCTTGGACGACCACCCACTGCCCTAAGAAAATCACCATATTGATATTCAACTCGTCCTCCTTTATTCTCCACTGCATAATAGGCTGCATAACGCTTCAAATCATGACCTAAAATTCCACAAAAATGATAAAACATGGGCAACCTCTCATATTTGAAAGACAACCACGACCTTTCACCATCTGATCTAGCAATAAACCCTCCTCCTCAGAAGGTTTTGAGATTGGTAAAGCCACTCGCACTCTCATAAACATATTAATCGTCCTTCCTTTTCTTCCATTCCACCTCCTCAACCTCACCCAGCCTACTCCCCACTTCCTTCTCTACTTGAAGGGAAATCATATCAAATAGTGCATCCCATATTTGGACCCAAAAGGAGGCAAATTCCATTTGGATGTTTTCCGTAGTCGTGCCTTTCTTCCACCGTTGCAATAATAACAGTTGATTTTCAAAGGACCAGGGACCTCCTCTCAAAATCCGATCCATATCAAATTCTTATTGGAATTTGAATTGAAAGAGATTCAGCTCGACTTCTAAAATCTGAATTAACTCATTCAATTGCCATGCTCACCTTATTGTATTCTTCGCCGCCATTTTGTTAAAAGACTTACATGTAAGGAATTTCCCAATCAAACTCAGATTACAACTCTCAATAGCTTACAACCTTCCATCATCTAAAATGGCAATAGTTTCTTCCTCTTCAATTGTTAACTTCATCTTCTCCAAACTATCTGACACATGATCCTCCATTTTGGCTAAAGAAAACTGAAAAATTACCCTTCACACATAGCCAAGGGAGGGAACGCTTGTGCCAACACAAGAGGGAGAGCTCCACAAAAGGGAGAGAGAGACTAAAAAAAAAAGAAAACTGTGTTTTTATTTTATATATATATATATATATATATAATTTTTATTTTGAGAATTTAATTTATAAGTAAATAAAGTAATTTGAAAATTAACAGGAGAATGGTCCTATTTTTTAGGCAATGTTTTAGTGGGAGTTAGATTTACGTTTTTACTAGATTGTCCTATAGTTTTATCTTTACTTAAACATAGGGATGTAGGGGTATTTTTGAACTAAAAAAAATGATGAATCCAAGGAGAAGTCCTTTAAATAGTAGTATAGATAAGAATAATTAAAAAAAAAAATTACACATTTTTTCAACATCTTAAGATCAACAATAGTTATTTTAATAAATATCTCACCAAATAGTAAAGGGAAAAAAATTCTAGTTGGTTTTTTCTTTTGGGTTATAAAAAATAAAAAGATAAAAAATCTAGTTTTTACCCTAATACTTCTAGGGCTTACTTGCACAGTTGCATTGGGGGAATTCAAGGTTACAAATATTTTGATTCTTCACACCAGCACATAGTTACAAATATTTTGCTCATCATAGATCTTGACACCGGTCTCTCTCTCTCCTGCTCTTTTTCATTTAATTGTAGTTGCTAGATATGCACCGACGCTAGCCACGTCCTGTAAGTGCTTAGTAGATTTGGCAATGGGATTGGTTTTCCAAGAATTCTAGAACCCTTCATCGCATAAGTTATAGTTGGCCTGGGCAGCAATGAGGTAGGTCCTCGAGGAAAGGGGCTGATCGGCATCGAGGGAATTCAAGGCGTCTTTGTACTATATTATTTTATACAGATAAATGTCGAGATGTTTATTTAAAAAAAAAAAGTAATTTTCTCAAATCACAATGGCACAAGAAAGTGCTCTACAAGACAAATACAACAAACATGGCCTCCCCAATAAATTTTTAGTAAAAAGATAAAAAGATCCAATTTTTTTAAAAAAATATTTTTTATAACAATTTCTTCATACCACTTCTATTCACTGACATACAACTCACAAGCTCGTTTTCATTTAACTAAACTCGCTAGATACACACCTACGCTAGACAGGTCCTCTAAGTGCTTAGTAGATTTGGCAATGGGATTGGTTTTGCCAGAACCCTGGAACCCTCCATAGCATGCCTGGTAGTTGACCTGGGTGGCACTCATGTAGTTCGTCAGGCCAGTGTAGTCAGACTTGTTGAGGCTTTCCAAGGCGCGTTTGGTGATGGTTATGGCACCGTCAAAATCCCTTATGCAATTATCAATTTCTGTGGACTTGGGTTGCTCTTGAGCCGCCTTCTTTGCTACTTTGGTCTCGTAAACCAATTTGTGACAGGCTGCAACCGCAGCATCATGAGGGTTAGTCCGATTATAGACAATTGAATCACAGATTTGCTTATTAGGAGAATTGTCACAGAGGCCAGCGCCATGAGCGTGGCTAGTGAGGAGGATGACAGCTATAGCTGAAAAGACATGAGAAAAAGGTGTAGTCCTTGAAAACCATGGTTTTTGTTAGTTTTAATAACTACAAGGCTTTCTCTGTTGTTGGGGTTCAGTGAAAGATGACTTATGAAATGGTTGAGAAGTGATTTATACTATTTTCAAAAGGCTATTTATAGAAGAGAAATGTTGTCCACATTTTTTACAGTGAAGAGAAGGGTGATTTGTAAGGTTTACCTTAATTAGAGCAAAATATTTTGGTGTGTTTTGCTCTTTTAAGGAACAAATTGAAGTGACAAAGTTGGACATATTTTGGTTGAAGTAAATTACTCAACATTAACGTGGTTATCAACAAAAGTTAGCTATCTTTAATGGACTTTAAAATATGAGGGGTTAAGGAATTTGATGAGCCTTTTTAAGATTTTTTTTTTTTTTTTTTTTTTTTTTGGATAGGAAGACTAGACTTTTATTCATCATTTGAAAAGGGTGAAGCATCATGATTACATGCAAGTCCTATGTGACTAGGACACTCCTCTAGCCACGCAACGTAATTATCTATATTAGCTGCATATTGGGCCAACAAGTGGGCCGGCACATTTGCCTGCCTTTTTGTATGAGAAAAAACAAATCAATATATTACTAAAAGCTGAAGCGTAGCGTTTAATGTTGCTGCGCTCACGTTGAGCCACGTCAACGTCCACGTCATCATTTTTTTTTTCTTTTTTTTTTTTTCCATTTTCTTATAATTATTTATAATTTTTTTTATTTCATATTTACACTTCTCCAACCTTTCTTCCTCCCTTACCTTTTCATCTCCCCACTACTTCTTTAACCTTTCTCCTTCTCTCATTCTCTCACCTTCTCATCTCCCCACTACTCTCTACATTAATATCATTCTTCATCTTTCCCTTCATCTTCCTCTATTTTTGTCTCTTCTTATTCACACTTTCTTACTATAAATTTGTCACTATCTCATTCATTCCATGCATAGTTTTCCCTTACAAAAAAAAGGTCTCTCTACTAAAAAGGTCTCTCTCTCTCTCTCTCTCACACACACACACACACACACAATTTTTGAGTGGATTTTTATTTTTTATTTTTCTTGCATCTTCGCTTTAGGTTGATAATTTTTTATATTCTTTAATCTACTTTAGGTTAATGCGATTCAGTCTCTCTCTCTCTCTCTCTCTCTCTCTTTGATTGTTAAATGTTATCCTATTGCATTATAAAGGATTAAATATAAAAATATAATATTATTCTAATACATAGCATGATTTGGATAATTTAATTTGGTAGCTACTGTAATTTGATAGCATGATTTTTATAGTGCTCAATTTAGATGTTAAACTATGAGACTTTAATCATTTTTGTTTATTTTTTAATCCTTTGTGGTAGACAAAGTACTCTATAATGCAATTTATTTAGAGAAAAGCAAAGGTTGGCTAAACAAAAGTTATTGGATGAGAGACAAATTTTATCTTTCGCAATTTTACTTTAATTATTATTATTATTATTTTATAACAATGCATATATAGAAATTTAATTCTTAGATTTTGCTAATAATTGATTATTTGATAATATGTTTTGGGTGGACGAAATTACAATTTCCGCAAAGAAAATAACCTTAGTAGATTATAAATAACAATTTTTTTTCCTAATTGGTCCAATTAATCATAGTTAAGTTTTATTAATTTTTTTAGTTACTTTTTTCAGTGTTTTGGATTGTAGGCAGAAAAAATAAGTTTGAGAAAGTTTGTTTAAAACTAAAAGAATAATTTCTAAATTTTATTTTCTTTTTAATGATTCACAAAATGTTATAAATAACTTTTATTAAAAAATAAATATTTTCGTTAAATTGCCTTTTGAATTTTTGAGAAAAATTGTATTTTTTTTCATTTTAGTACGACAAAAATTATTAAATTTATGATTTATGATTGTTTCTATATTACATTTATGATTATTCTTATAATGAATAAAAATATAATTACAAAATACATTACTCTTTATTAAATTAGTTTAAATTGTATAAAAAAAATTTAATAAAACTACCATAAAAATAATTATCATGCGCAACGCGCAGGTTTGTGGCTAATCTATATATATATATATATAAAACCGAAACCTTTGGAGCTCCCACAATTTTCCACGTCATCACTATTTTCTTTTTCTTTTTATTTTAGATTCTTTTTATTTTTGGTTCAATTTTCCACGTCATCACTATTTTCTTTTTCTTTTTCTTTTTATTTTGGATTCTTTTTATTTTTGGTTTTATATCTTATCAAGTATTACAATAGTTTAGTTTAAATAAAATTCTATTAGATATATGTTTCAAAAGCTTGAAAATAGCCTTTGGAGCTCCCACAATTTTCCACGTCATCACTATTTTCTTTTTCTTTTTCTTTTTATTTTAGATTCTTTTTATTTTTGGTTTTATATCTTATCAAGTATTACAATAGTTTAGTTTAAATAAAATTCTATTAGATATATGTTTCAAAAGCTTGAAAATTCTATTTCAACTAAAATTCTATAACAAAAATTTTCACAAATATAAACTTCTGCCAAGGTCGAAACCCTTCATACTCACTCAAATTTTCACAAAGAAAACACACATATCAAATTGAAGCCATAGTAGGAAGCAAGTTGATTCTTCAACGAGAACAAATCCTGTAGTACAAAGGCCACCTAATTTCTTTTAGTTTTGAACTCGATTGTCTTATTAACAACAAAGTCTATGAATTGCAGTGATGGACAGCCGTCCACAAATAACATCCACGCAAGGGCTTGATGTTCTTCTTAATTATCTCATATAATTCTAGGAATTATTTTATTTAATTTTTTTTTGGAATTAATATATTTAGATGGTTGGCATAGCAGACAACGTAAAAACAATTTTATGTTATTTATGTTACCTTCTGCATAACCCTAAATCAATGTTGAAATGTTGTGTTTTACAACCATCTGATCTTGGTAACCAAAACCCTGCACCTATGATTGTTTATGATTATTTTTGTTCATTGTTTGTAGTTTAAACCCATTAAAACTTATTGGCTGATGGTATTTCATGGTTTTTTTTTTCCCTTTACTTTTACTTTCAAGGTTGCTTGGAACACAACCTAACATGTGATTTTTTTTCATTGTTTAAAGTTTAGACCCATTAAAATTTAAAACTTATTACTTTATAGGTTCATGTACTTTTTTCTTCTTCTTATTTCTCTCTTTTGAATAGTCATATATTTTGTGTTAGTTTTTGCAATATTTGAACATGTTTAGCAGATTTCAACAACTATACCATATATTATTCTTTTGAAGGTAATTAATTTTTCTTTTATATTTCTCTATTATAAAATCATATATATATATATATATATAGTTTTGTTTCAATAATTTATAGGATGTAAATCTTATGATTCCTTAATATTTTTTGGCCTTTTGGAAGTTTTAACATCTGACTTTTTGAGTTATATTTTTGTAATATCCAAAACTATCTGGAAAATTTCAATAATTATAACCATGAATTATTATTTTGAGTGTAACAAATTTTTCTCTTATATTTCTCTGTTGTGTAGTCACACACACATATATATTTTTATAATTTTTAAGCTCTTAATCTTTTGATTCTTTTCAATAGTTATAAGTTTATAGTCATGAACTATTCTTTAATATTTTTCGTAAGTCATTGCACGTTCAAACAATGACTTCTTTATCAAATTGTAACACAAATTGAAGTTATACAAGAGCAATTCATGCAATAATGTAGTTTCTTAATCAATTTAAAATTTTATAAAATCAATTTAGTTTACCACATAAATAGGTAGGTTCCCGTGCATAGCACGGGTTGGCGACTAGTGTTTCTAAAAGCTCGTGCAAGGTGGATAGTTCCAGCAACAATGTTTTGCACCGAAGATGTCGTCTCACCCTGTCCTTGAAGCGCGTTGCAGATGCACTTAGAGTCTCCCTCCACTGTTACATCCCTTACCCCGACATCCGAAGCGAACTGAACCCCAAACTCCATTGCCTTAGCCTCTATCTCCAGTGCCCCTAAAGGAAGAGCAAGCTTCTGGCTGAGTGCGGCAATCACCATATGCGCCGAGTCACGGATTATCATTCCAATACCCACTTGCTTCCTTTTGGAAAATACTGCTCCATCAACATTTACTTTGTAGTGACCCGGTAGTGGAGGACTCCATTTTATCTCATTTGGAGACTATCTTGTAGGAGCCAAGGGTCGCTTGTTCACTTCTAGAAATTCATCCAACACCCTTAAAGAGCTCCTAATAATGGCTTTTCCTTCTCTGCGTTTTCCACCATGTCTGGCATTATTTCTATCCTTCCATATTCCCCAACAAATTGCAATGGCCCGTTCCACCAAACCCGGGTATGATTCTGTCCACCTTTGTAATTGCCACATCACATCCATAAACTCCCACTTTGAACTAATTTCAAATGGAAAGACCAACTTACTTGTGGACCATATCTCTCTGGCTTTATCACAAAGCCAAAAAAGGTGGCAAGTGGATTCAGATTCCTTTCCACATGAGTCACAGATGTAGTCTGTAGTGATCTTTCTTTTCTTTAGGTTCTCTTTTGTGGCTAGAATGTTCTTGCAAGCTTTCCAGGCGAAATGTTTGAACTTGTTTGGCACATTCAAATCCCAGAGGCGCCTCCATGTTTGTTTCAAGGCAGAAGGGTCAGAGCTTTCAGGTGTATTACCATCAGATTGTATGGCTTGGGCCAACTTGTAAGCGCTCCGTACTGTAAACTTCCCATTTTTAGTTGCAGCCCATATCATGCGATCCCTCCCACCATAAGCACTTAAAGGGATACTGAGGATGGCTTCAACATCCTGGGGGAGAAAACATTGGCGAATCAGGTCTTCCTTCCATTCTTTTTTGGTCCCATCAATCAAATCACAGACCCTCACCACTTGCAGACTTGTGCTTTCAGGTGTTACGACCTTAGAAGTGCTTGGCTGTTGAAGCCATTTGTCCTTCCATACCTGAATATTTTCTCCATTACCCACCTGCCATCTTATTCCCTTTTTAACAATGTCTTGGGCTACCCATATACTTCTCCAAGCAAAGGATGGTTGCCTCCCCAGACTGGCCTCTAGAAAATCACATCTAGGAAAATATTTGGCCTTATATACACGGTAGAAGAGTGAGGATGTGTTCGTTTGTAGTCTCCATCCTTGCTTCACCAATAGGGCAAGGTTGAACAGCTTCAGGTCCCTAAAACCCATTCCTCCTTTTTCTTTTGGCAAACACATCTTCTCCCAACTCATCCATGCTAGCTTCTTCTCATCCTTCACTTGCCCCCACCAAAATTGCCTAACCATCCCTGTCAGCTTATCACATAAAGTGTTGGGTAGCTTGAAGTAGCTCATCGTATAAGAAGGGACTGCTTAAGCGACTGCCTTTATCAATACTTCCTTCCCTGTACTTGAAAGCAATTTTTCCTTCCAACCTGCTAGCTTGTTTGACACCCGAAGTTTCAGCTGAGCGAAAGTGTTTCTTTTTGAACTGCCCACCAAGGATGGAAGCCCAAGATAAGACTCATGTGGCTTTATGACCTATGCTCCAAACATAGCTTTTATTGTTTCCTTTACACCGTTGGCTGTTGTGGCTAAAGAATAGTGAGGTCTTGTTCCTATTCAATTGCTGGCCAGATGACTCTTCATAAACCTGTATGACCTGCTGGATTTCAGTGCACTCCTTCACTGTTGCCCTCCCAAAAATCAAACTGTCATCGGCGAAAAATAGATGTGAGATTCTAGGCCCCCTAGCAGATACCGCTACTCCCCTTAAATCCTTATTTTGGACCGCCTTGTGTAGCAACGCTGATAAACCTTCCGTACATATCAGGAACAAGTACTGTGACAATGGGTCCCCTTGGCGCAACCCTCGTGTAGGAACAATTTGACCACATGCATGTCCATTGACACGTACTGCATAAGTGACTGATAAGACACATCTCATGATTAAGCGGATCCAATCCTCATGAAATCCCAGTTTGGCCATGATTTGTTTCAAGCAACCCCATTCTACATGATCGTAGGCTTTGCTCATATCCAACTTCAATGCCATCTCCTCGCACTTTCCCTTCTTTTTCCTATTGATGTGATTCATTATCTCATGAGCCACAAGCATATTATCAATAATGAGCCTTTCTGAAACAAAAGCACTCTAATTTTCACATATTATATCCTGCAACACCAACTTCAACCTGTTTGCCACAACTTTGGAAGCTAACATGTAGGCCACATTGCATAGACTGATTGGTCTATAATCTATCACTCTTTCTAGGTTCTTGGTTTTTGGTATAAGGACAATATGTGTTTCATGAAATTTAGGGGGAGCTACACCAAGGTTAAGAAAATCCAACACAGTCTGTATAACAATAGAGTTTACAGTAGGCCAAAAGTACTGATAGAATAAAGGAGGCATATCGTCAGGTCCAAGCGCTTTCATAGGATGCATCTGTTTCAAAGCTTTCTCTACCTCAGAGGCTTGAAACTCCTGTAAAAGTCTAGCATTCATTCTATCAGTCACTTTGGTTCGGAGGGCATCAAGTAGTTCTGCACTCACAACAGGTTGAGAAGATGTGAACAAGTTCTCAAAATATTCCACAAAAATTCTGCCAATCTCCTTTCCATCCTCCTACCAATTATCTCATGGATCCCTGATTCTGAGAATAGTGTTTCACTGGTGTCTATTGGAGGCTTTTGCATGAAAGAAGGAAGTATTATGATCACCCGACTTCAGCCAACAATTCCTTGATCGTTGATTCCACATGTCTTCTTCTACCGCTAGTATCCTATTCAGCTCCACCCTTGTTTCTTCAACTTCCTCCATATCCATTAAACCACCCCATCTCCCTTCCAACCATTGAAGCTTTTTCTGGAATGTTGAAATCTTCTGACCCACATGTCCAAACGTATTTTTATTCCAGGAGGAAAGTGATCTCCTACATTCATCCATGCATTACGTAAACAGATTCTGTGTACCCATATTTTTCCTCTCTCCCAAGCTTCAAACACCACTTCCTCACATTGTTCATCCTTAAGCCACATGGATTCAAACCTAAACATTTTAGATCTCCTATGCTTCCTTCGCCTTGCCCGTGGAGCTTTCAAGATGAGCATGCAATGGTCAGACGTCGATGTCGCCACATGGTGTAGTCTCACTTCTGGGAACATTGTCACCCAGGAAGAATATACCAAGGCCTTGTCTAGACATTCTCCAACCCAGCCTCGATCACCTAGTCTCCTACTCCATGTAGAGTCTGATCCAACATAACCCATGTCTCGAAGGTTGCAGAAATTTACCGCCTCCCTAAAACTCCTCATCTGCCCTTCAGGCCGTAAGGTACCTCCCACCTTCTCTCCTAAGTGTAATATTTCATTAAAGTCCCCCATGCAAAGCCACGGGAGATCACTTCTCGTGCTCAACTCTTCCAACAGTCTCCATGAATCCTCCCTTTTACTAGTTTCTGGATGGCCGTAGAAACCGGTGAATCTCCAAGTCCTGTTATTATGTTCATCAGTAACTATAGCATCGATATGACGAGGAGAGAAAGTTTGAACGTCCACTTTCGTGGACCATCTCCATAAGAGCGCCAAACCACCACCTTGCCTTATACTAGGAACTACCAGACCCTATTGCCGATCCAATTTGCTCTTAATGTCTTCCATCTCTGACACTACAAGCTTGGTCTCAATGATGAAGACCAGAGTGGGATCTTCCTCCAAAACCACCTTTTGGAGAGCTTTAACTGTACAGGGGTTCCCAAGCCCCCGATAGTTCCAGTAAATGGCACTCATTGCTCCTGGTGGGGCTGTCCTACAGCCGCTGCTGATCCCAGTTGTGTTGCCATTATTTTGCTAAGCATCTGAACCTCCCCTTCTAATTTTTGTTTTTTCCCTACCTCCTCTCCCATCGATATCTCCTCAAGAGGAAGACGTATCTTTCGCTTCAGTCCCCCTTCAATATCTTCAGGGTTCATCACCTTCTAAGTGGACTCATCATTCCTTTTATTTATAACCCGATCCTCTGTCCATGCATTCTCCTTTCCTGTCACATTACTACCTTTTTTATTCTTTCTCTGAACTGGGCTCCTTAATCTTCTCATTTTTGTCTCACATGATGGACTTGGGTTATGGATTCCAATAGAGAATAAGGCTTAGGCTTGACTTAAGCTTTGGCCCATAAAGATATTATTTTGAGTGGGTAGGGCTCTATCCACATCCATATTTATCTTGTCCATTGCAGACGTGGGCCCAACCTGAAAGTCCATTGACCTCTCCTACTCATTATCCCTTTCATTTAATTTTGAAACATCCGAAATTTTCTCCTTGTTTTCCTTACAATTCGGTGTAGGATCTGGAAATTGTAAATCTTGTAGATTTGTAGCAGTATCGAAAATGGCGGCGTCAATCTCTCTCAATTGATCTTCAAAATTTGTACGTACCGGATTGCTTGGGGTTTGCTCTTTCCCACATGGAAATAGAGTAGCTGTACTTGCTGTTTTAGGCCTAGTGGGGTCCACGGCATCCCTCACGTGCGTCTGGCCTTTGTCGGCCACTGCCAGTTCTGTCCCATGTCCGGTCTGTGCTTCTCCCTCGCCGACGGCGACTTCACCGGTTGGGACTTCACGTCCCACACTACTCTGCTTTGATGCAATGACTAGCTGTGGTCTCTGAAGGCAATCCGGTGATACGCGCAGCCAAGCACCGAACTATTTATCCTCCACCTTGAGAGTTTCTTTACTCTGAATCCATTGGATGCAGTCGCGTTCGTCATGATCGACCTTACTGCACCAGTAGCAGAAGATGGGTAACCGTTCGTATTTAAAGTCCACCACCTCAGTGAAGCTCCACCTATGCGGACCATCCTACCTCGACACAATGGTTGAGTTATGTCCATCGTCACTCGGATGTGTAAGTAACCTCCCAGGAAAAAACCTTTATCCTCCACGTCCGCCTTCTCAACCTTGCCTAGAATGCTCCCTACACGTACACCCGCTTCCTTGGTTTGGCTCATGGTAGGGAAGCCATGAATCTGAACCCAGAACGGCGCTTTGTGGAACTGCACCTTGTTGACTGCCTCTCCTGCACCGAGTTTATGGAGAAGCACCAAATACTTGTCGAACGTCTAGGGACTGAGTAAAAGAACTCTATCAAGGTCTTTCTCGTCTTCAAATTGGAAAAGAACCTTATTATCGCCCATATCGCATACCTCAAAGTTCTTCTCAGTCCGCCACTGATTTCAGCACTCACGCCACCAATTCGAGGCTCACACGTCACTTTGTACAGAATTTTCCAACTAGGACACGTTCCGTTTCCGTCATTGGTGGTATCTGGTCCACCTCGCTCTCTTCTTTTTCCATCAACTGTTGACTTGCGCACTTAGTTGCGATCTCATCCATGTTGGCCATGATGGGTGAGATGCCTAAGACTTTTTCCACCGCTGAGACGGAGAGAAATATTTGCCTGAAGGCAAAACTATTTTTCAGGCAAAACTATTTTTCACCTCTAAAGTTCCGTAGGAGCCTAAAGAGAAAACTTTTCCTGTCCTTAGCCTTTTTAAGATTTTACCATTGAAGATCAATTTTTTTTTTTTTATTCAACATCAACTATTTTTGAACAATATGGGCAATTCAAATTTCCTATCCCATTTTTATTGTTTCATTTTATACTCCATTAATCACTATTTGTTATGTATTGATTAAACTATCCTTCTAAAATAACCAAAGTTAAAAATGGAAAAAAAAAATAAATAAATAATCAACCACATGGCATGTTATGATTAGTGGAACACAAAAATTGCCACAGAGAATTTGTGTTCCACTTTCTAACATGCTATAGAGAGTGAAATTTTCTACCAAACACAAATTGCCACATCAAACCACTAAATTCATGTAGTACATTTAAAGCAGATAATTACAAGAAGCCACATATTATTTAGTGAGTCTCACTATGATTATTCAGAGGCCAATGACAATATTCCCAATGTCAAAGAATAAAAATTTCTAAGAATACTTGAGAACCAATCAAAGGTTAGCACGTGTTAATTTAAATGATATAAGCAGTCTAATTAAAATATGCCATGAGTTATTTTAAATAAAAGCATCATGGCTAATCAAATAATGTCATGTGTTATTTTAAATTATAGCACAATGGCTAATCAAATAGTGTCATGTGTCCCTTGGAGGACAAGACATAAAGTCCCTCCATTTAAATTATGACACATGTCATTCATGATAGCCAATCACATGTCGTTACACCTCCCCAAGACTCCTACAAATAGAGCCCTTCTCAGTCTTATAGGGGGATTTCACACACATTTAGAAGTCTCGAAATTTTGCTGGAATTAAGCTCCACTGAAAGAAAAGAGTCTACTAGCGAGGGTAAAATGCACTCACAAAAATTCAAATATCGTCACAAAAGGCTATTAGCAAGGGCATGTGGCCCTCGAAGGCCGTCGTATTTGTTCTTGTTGCTAAAAGAGATTTTGCGACCATGCCTTCGCAAATAGATAATTTATAAGAGCAACTTACTTTTGTTACTGAACAAATCCACCTTTGCAAATATATTACCAAACAACGAGAAAAGTCGACCACTTATTTTCAGCGAGAAAGAGTAGTCATCGTTAACAACTATTTGTGAGGACGTTTATACCCTCATAATTAGTTATTTGCAAATTTCAAATTAACGACATACTTTTTAGAGACAAATAATGTTGTCGCTAAAATTTATTTGTGAGGGCTTTTAACCCCTCACAATTAGTTAGGAATAATAGTGACGACATTAAGCTGTCGCTTAAAATGTTTTTGCAAGGGGTTAAGTGGCATCGCTATTCTATAAATTACGAGGGACTTTGTCGTCACTATAAAATTATTTATGACCAAATTTTTATATCATCAATGATAATATTTTATATAATTTTTGAAATATTTTATTATTTATTTATTTTTAATTATTTTATATAATTTTTTTTAATTATCATGTTACAATAGTACAATAATTACTAAAAATTGATCAATTGAAAGATAAAAATTCATATAATTTCAAACTTTAAAATATAGAATATACAAAGAAATCTTGAAATTAAACCTTGTTTTAAACTTAAACAACTAGAATTATGACAAGATCTATACTAGTCTTCCTCTGAGTTACCCTCCAACAGTGTAGTCAAAGGCGTTCCGGGCGCTCGCCTAGGCGCCCAGGCGAGGCGAGGCGCCAGAAAAGCGCCTCAAAGGCACTAAGGCGAGGCGCCTTTAGTGAGGCGCTCGCCTCTGGAGCCTAGGCGCTCGCCTATATGTATTTTGTTAGGCAAGAGGCAAGTGCCTGAGTCAAATTTGTGTTTTTATGAGCTGTAATGGCATGTTTTGTAAATTTAAAAAGGTGTATGGTTGGTTTTAAACTATTACCTCAGTGGGGATAAGCTGTCTCCCACTATATCAAATAAATTAATATAAAAAAAGCATAAAAAAAGATAAAACAAAGAACTTTCGGGAACACTTGACTTTAGCAAAACACCAGTCATTCAGCAAAAATAAAAAAAGAGTAAAGCAGTAGTCAACAAACATCAAAGCAAAGTGTTTCGTCTTCTTCTAGGTTTTGGAAGAGAGTAGGCCAGTGGCTGCCAGCAATGAACCAACATCAGGTAATATTTTCCTATTCTTTTAGTTTTTTTTTTTACACTTTTTCTTTCTCTGAGTTCTTTCTCACAGCGACACTGCTTTGGTAGTTTGTCGTTGTCCACACTTTCAAAGCATATAAAACTCTCCTCTTTATTTCTTTTCTATTTTTTCCCCCCTTTCCTCATCTCTGCTGGACTGTTTTTCCCCCCTTTTCAGAGCATATAAAACTCTCTCCTCTCTGTTTTTCCTCTGATTTTTCCCCCCGTTTCTCATCTCTGTTGGACTCTGTTTTTTTCCCCCTTTTCAGAGCATATAAAACTCTCTACTCTCTGTTTTTTCTCTGTTTTTTTTTTCCCGTTTCTCTTCTCTGATGGACTCTGTTTTTTTCCCCCTTTACAGAGCATATAAAAACTCTCCTTTCTGTTTTGTCTCTGTTTTTTTCCCCCTTTTCTCTTCTCTATTGGACTCTGTTTTTTTCCCCCCTTTTCAGAGCATATAAAACTCTCTCCTCTCTTTTTTTTCCCCCCTTTTCTCTTCTCTGTTGGACTCTCCGTCTCCAGCAACTTTCTCCTCTCTGTCTCCAGCAACTTTCCCTTTTCTCGAACTCATTACTTCACTCAATTTTTAGAGCTTAAACCATAGTAAATGATACATAGCTAGCTTAATATAGAATCCTATTAAATGTATTGCATTGGGTTTTTTTTATATATATATATATATATGTAGAATGGCTTCAGATAATGGGAGGAGAAAAGATCCAGGATGGAAATATAATTATTTAGCTAATGTTGAAGATAAAAATGCAGTGACTTGCCTCTTTTGTAATAAAGTCACAAAGGGAGGGATACATAGAGCAAAACAGCATCAAGTAGGGAATTTTAAAAACAGTACAAAATGTTTAAAATGTCCTGATCATGTTAGAGAAGAGCTTGCACAGTATATGGCAGAGAAGAAGAGTGACAAGGAGAACTATGACAAGATGCCTGATTTTGATGATATAGATAATATGATTGAAATTGAGGATGTAGATGATGATGAGGTAGAGGAAGTAGAAGTTATCCAAAAAAGGAAAAAATCATGCTCTAGTAAGAGAGGGGTTAGCAGTAGCACCCAATTGAGAACTATGAAATTAATGCCAAAGTCTAAGAAGTTGAAAGGTCCTATGGATTCTTTTGTAAGATTAAAGCTAGAAAAAGTGGTTGCACTTAGGAAACAGGGTAAGATGAAGCAAACTAACATCAATGATAAACTTGACAAAGAGAAAAGAGCACAAGCTTGTCAGTATATTGGCCGGCTATTTTATCTAGCCGGTATACCATTCAATGTTGCTCGCTTAGATGAATTTAAATGGGCAATTGAAGCTATTAGGCAGTATGGTCCAAATATGAAGCCTCCTAGTTACCATGAGTTAAGAGTTCCAATTCTCAAAAAGGAGGTGGGTTACACAAATGAGTTATTGAGTAATCACAAGCAAGATTGGAAGAAATATGGCTATTCTATTATGTCTGATGGGTGGACTAGTAGAACCAATAGGACCTTGATTAACTTTTTGGTGAATTGCCCATCTGGAACCATGTTTGTGAAGTCAATTGATGCATCATCTTTTATGAAAACTGGGGAAAAAACTTTTGAATTACTTGATACATTTGTAGAACAAATTGGGGAGGCTAATGTAGTCCAAGTAGTATCGGATAATGGATCTAATTATGTGTTGGCTGGGAAGTTGTTGGAAGCAAAAAGGCCAAATTTATATTGGACTCCATGTGCTACACACTGCATTGACTTTATATTAGAGGACATTGGGAAAATTCCTAGAATTGTAAAAACTTTAGAAAGGGCCATTCAATTGACTGGATATATCTACAACCATGGGGGTGTCTACAAAGAGAGCTGGTTAGGGCTGGAAAAACTAGGTTTTGCACTTCATATCTTACAATAAAATCCATTCATAAGCAAAAGCATAACCTAAAGGTCATGTTTACTTCTGAGGAGTGGGTTCGTAGTAGATGGGCAAAGGAAGCAAATGCTAAACGAGTAGTAGAAACGATTTTGATGCCTTCTTTTTGGAATACTATAGTTTACATTCTTAAAGTTATGGGCCCTCTTGTTCGGGTTCTTCGCCTTGTTGATAATGAGAGAAAACCAGCTATAGGTTACATATATGAGGCAATGGATAGGGCTAAAGAAGCTATTATAAAAGCTTTTAATGAGAATGAAGAAAGGTATTCAAATATTTTTAAAATCATTGATGAGAGATGGGAATGTCAATTACATCGGCCTTTGCATGCAGCGGGTCATTTCTTGAATCCTGAGTACTTCTATTTTGATGATAACATAGCAACAAATCATGAAATTACAGCAGGATTGTATAAGCATACAAAGACTAGTTCCTACTGCTGAAATTCAGGACAAGATCATGGCTGAGCTACCCATCTATAAGAAAGCTGAAGGACTCTTTGGCATCGAATTGGCTAAAAGATCAAGAAAGACAAGGGCTCCAAGTAAGAAAGCATTTATATCTAACTTATAATGACTAGTACAGTGGCACTTTTTACCAAAAAAAAAAAAATCTAACTTCTATGATATATCATATATCATTACTCATACTTATTTTTTTAACATAGCCGAATAGTGGAGTTTGTATGGGAGCTCAACTCCGAATTTGCAACAGTTAGCTATAAGAATCTTGAGCTTGACTTGTAGTGCATGTGGTTGTGAGCGCAATTGGAGTGTGTTTGAGCAGGTGAGTTTTGAAGTATAATAAGTAGATCTTATCCTTTGATGAACTACTTTATTTCATAGAAAATTACAATGGTTTAATTATTCACTATAGTCTAATACTTAGTTTTCATAAATGGTTGTAGATTCACACCAAAAAAAAGAATAGACTTGCACAAAAACAACTAAATAATCTGGTCTTTGTGAAGTATAATCAAAAGATGAAGGCACGATATGATAAGCGTGATGTTATTGATCCCATCTCCTTAGATGATATAGATGAAAGTAATGAATGGTTGTTGGGGGAAATGGGTGCTGAACCATCTATGAATGTTGAAGATGAGTTGGTTTTTGATGATGATGATGATGGTTTGACATGGGGTGTAGTGGCAAGAGCTGCTGGTGTTGGAGAACCAAGGAAGAACACTAGATTCCAAAAAAATCAAGGGCAAGCTCAAAGGCCTCAACATCACAACCAAATATTGAAGAGGAAGATGCTGATTCTGATTCTGATGAGACCGAGGAAGAGAATGTTGATGGTTACAAATCTGGTTCAAGTGGTTTTGAAAGTGATGGAAACTTGAGTGAAGACTCTGATGATGACCTTTAGATTAAAATAACACCACATTCAGGCTATTAAATAGGCTAATGGGCAAGAATGTTCAATCTTCAAATGCTTTTGTTTTGTCATGGATAGTCATGAAGTTCAATCTTCAATGTTTTGTTAGGAGTTTTCTTCTTTCTAATATGAAGTTATGAACAATATTTTGGTTTAATATTCAAATTTAGTTGATATTTGGATGGAGACTAATTTTTAAATGGTGATTTATGTTTATATTTAGACTTAGTTGATATTTGATAATTATCTAGACTTAGTTGACTGTTTTGTCATGGATAGTCATGAAGTTCAATCTTCAATGTTTTGTTAGGAGTTTTCTTCTTTCTAATATGAAGTTATGAACAATATTTTGGTTTAATATTCAAATTTAGTTGATATTTGGATGGAGACTAATTTTTAAATGGTGATTTATGTTTATATTTAGACTTAGTTGATATTTGATAATTATCTAGACTTAGTTGGCTGTTGATATTTGGATGGAGACTAATTTTTTAGAATTTGGCGCCTCGCTTCACTCGGGCTAGCGCCTTTTTGGCGCCTCATCGCCTTGGGCGATATAAGGCCTTGGCGCCTTAAGGGCGCCTTTCGCCTTTGACTACCTTGCCCTCCAAGCTGTTTTCAAGCTCCCTTGTGTTATTAATTGAGTTGCCCTCTTCATATCTACTAGTACCATCCTTTAAAAAAACAAACAAACAAACAAACAAAAAAACAAAACATTAAACATAATTCATACACTGGAATATTAGCTTTTATAAAAATGATAACAAATAATGGTTAAAGAGAGTGCAAGAGAGATAGAGAGAATTCATGACAAGTATTTCATTTATACTCACCCCCTAATCTCCATCCATCCATTTATCCACCATCTTTCTCCAAAAGAGTGTAGAAATGAAGGAAAGACCATTCTTATAATGATCTTCTTTCTTTGTGTACTACTTAAAAATAGGATTTTTAATGTGAAACATCCAATCAGAATAACAGCGTTTCACCAATTCTACAAATTCTTTCTTCACTTCCTCATTTGGTTGCTTATAGAGTTTCGAGCTCAAATCTTGGGTATTCACTAAAAGTCGTCCAAGCTCCATTCAGTTTTTGGTAAAAAAGAATAGTAATCTCTTGAGTAGCTTTTGGTGTGATGATTTTGCCTTTACTTTTACCTTCCCTTGCCATGTCTGCCTTTTTTTTTTATAAGCCCTTGCCACATATACCTACTATTAGTTAATATTAATATGATGAAAGTATATAATATAAATATGTATTTCTTATATGATTGTGTTAAAGACACGACCCACTAGTAAAAGATGACACTCTAGTATAAGATGATACTAGACCTTCTCCTCAATCCAACAATACTTATTGCTACAATCAACGCACAAATAATTGATTTTCATATATTTATTTATTAAATGCTTAAATGCATACTCAAGAAAATTTTAAACCCCATTAATATATCTAGTAGAATGATGCATCCAAAATTTATCAACTGACATTTTATCTACTCCCTATAAAGCATCATATTATATAACTAACAACAATAATTGTTGCTAACACATGTATAATTATGCACTCTTAAAAATAACTAGCACAATAAACATTGGGTCATGTAAAATAGAAATATCAAGGATTCGCATACCTGGCCACAAAATAGAAATATCAACACAACCTAAAGCAAATCTCAATCCAAACAATTGAGATTGGACAAATATGTTGTCAACATCGTCATCCTAATTAACCTTTTCAAGTAATCTATAGATTTTCAGCTCACTACAAGCCTTACACATTTAAAACTCACATCAAAGAACTCTACAAAATTTCTGCATTTAACATTCCTTATAGCATTCTAAAAAATTACCACAATATATATATATATATTTATATTCAATAAGATACAAAAGTTTGTATTTGCCTGTATACGAGATAAATAAAGAATAAAAAAATAATTATAAAAACATATATAAATAAATAGCTTCAATCAATATCAGTATAGATATATATGACTAATTGTTTTATGGGTTTATTCTAAAATACAAAAAAATAAAAAATAAAAAGTACCCATTTGTCATTTGGTTCAATATTAAATTTATACAATGGAAAAATTATTCATAGCCTCCAAAATCCAAATTGGTGGAATTGGAAATGATAGTTGATGAAGACAACAAAAAAGAACAAATACACGTGGTGTACATTTACAAAAATCAAGAATGTCATAGAAGAGAAAATGACTGGAACTCACATTGTAGTGTGTACTGAGGTGGGACCTGAGATAAAGAAGTAACTTCTTCAATTCCTTAACCATCCTACCATTTGCACCTAATCCTTATGCGGCAACACAAAGTAAGGGAAAGAATATTTTTCTTTTCTTAAAAAATTGTAAAAAGTGAACCACAAAAGTAGAATATGCATGTGTGAGAGAGATACCTCATCAACAAGCAGTAAGTGTAAGAGATTTTAGGGTTGAACAAAGAATGATAACTGAAAAAAAAAATATATATATATATATACATACTCACTCTAGCTAGCCAAAATGATCCAAAACCTCACATAAGAATATTAAATGAAAATGCAGAATATGATAATGAGAGAAAGCAAAATACCTCATAAACTGATGGTAAGTGTGAGAAATTTTAGGATTTAGCAGAGAGTGGTAAGCTAAACATGTAGAAGATAACTAGTTCCGAGGGCTCATCAGTTGGCTCAGTAGTAATCGCTCTTGCTAAACTGGCAGAAGTACAACATTCAAAATTTTCAGTACATGAATCAAATGGTTGAATAGCAACTAAAACCCCTTCACTTGTATTGTTTTTGTTTCCAATCTGAGAGGACTCATTTTTTGAAGTGTCTAAGAACTGATGCCTGATAACAGTATAACTTGAATTGTGAATAACAACTGCACAATTTTTGTTATATGATTGAATGACACAAGAAAAAGTAAATTAAATTTACCTTCTAATTGAAAATCTAGATTCTTTGTGGATACCAATTTGTGGTGAAGGAAAAACTAATGAAGGGGTTGCAAAAGTTAGTGAAGTAAAGGCATGATCAGTGGGCATGGACTTCACTGGCTCGATAGGAGAAAGATTGCTGATGTAATTAAATACAGGAGAATCCTGCATAGTATAAACATGGATTATTTCCCAGCACATAGCCTCAAAAATAAAGACAAGTATTAACTAATCCAAAACAATAGCAAACAAATTAGATTGTCACCAAGCAAAAAACAATAACATCTTGCCAAAATAAGTAACTGCTTACAAATATATAAAATGGTCACTACCTAATGCTTCTCTCACTTAGCTAGGATTCAGAGAGGGTTGGCTTGGATACAGATCTGGCTTTTAACTTCTTTTTTTTTTTTTTTTTTTTTTGCATGAAGTGACTGCTACCCGTGCACTTGCACTTGACAGTCCGAGACATAACCCTTGCACTAGACAATGGCTCCAAAAGTTCCAACTCCTATTTAAGAATTTCCTTGGGAGGAAAAAAAATTGCAACTATAAAGTCCATAGAAGCATCTGGCTAAATCTCCTAGTCCCTTCCCCCATGTGTGTGGATGGTGGACCTCATTTTGACCAAAATACACCTTTACTCTCCAAATTTATAAAAACACCTTATAAAACATCCACATGGAAATATGCACTTGTTAAACAATAGTGAAACCCCATTCACACTTAAAAACAAAAGGCAATTCACAAAACTTCAACATATAAACACAACAAAATCCCTCGAAATACAATATCATAGCAACCCCAGGTTCTAAAAATCCAATGCCTAAAGAATCCAAAACAACAAATTTAGCCCCACTACTCAACATCTTAATACAACATTACAAAACACCCTTTGTCCCCCTCAGAAAATAGGGATATTGAATTTATGGTAAAACCTTAGGCTTTACAGCATCAGCAACCAAAGAGAACTAAAACCCCCAAATTGAATTTTGACCCTTGAACACAAACTACTTTTAAGTAACGGGAGTTGGGTTTTTCTTATTTTGGTGAGTAAAATGGAGGAAATAGCGAAATTGAAGACATGGGTTTTGTTTTTCTCTAGTTCAATTTCTCGGTAACCAAACAGAATAATTTTATTTTACAAAAAAAGAAAAAAAAAAAAAAGAAAAAAAAAGCACAATGATAATGACTAAGACAAACAAAAACAAGATAGAGAAAGTAGGGTTTATAGGAAAGACCTCAAACTTAGAAGTGGTGGCAAGTTGGTTCTTCACTGGAGTGTCCATTTTCAGAGGAGCCCCAAGAGCTCCTCCACATTCTCTCTCTCTCTCTCTCTCTCTCTCTCTCTGGGTGGGTGTGAGTGTGTGAAGTGAGAGTGAGAGAGAGAGAGAGAGGATGAGAGAGAACGAAATATGAAATTCAATGAGAGGGGCGGAAGGCGGGAAATGAGGATTTTTTTTTTTTTTTTTTTTTTTTGCCTTTTTGGTTTTTTTCCAATGTGGGGACCATTTTTCTTTGACTTTTAGTTTTATTTTCATTCTTAATTACTTTTTAATATATACCTCTATCTATAATTTAGCTTTGTTAAATTGCATAATTAACTTAAATTATTAGCATTGTCTTATGTTAGTGTAATTTTGTAATGTCCAAAACAATCAAAGATTATTATATGATGATGCCGAAAAATCACCAATGAGCCATACGGTTCCAACATGCTTAATACCAGACCTGTCCAACATAGAAAAAGACCTTACAGAGAGTACCGGTGTGGTACCGGCCAAAGACCCTCCGAAAATTAAGTCAGAAAAGAGCTTCAACAATGCTAGAGAGCATGAGCTTTAGAGAAATTGTGCGTACCTTTTTCTTGGTCTTTGGGTTTTTATAGTCGCGTAGGATCAGACTCCTTTACTTGCAGAACAAGTCTTTTCCTCATGGGGAAGATACTCATTAATGCGTGTATATTCTAGAATTCTACTCATGTTAGGATTCTACAAACTAGGGCTAATCGTGTGTCGCAAGTATTTTCCATTTAAGGTTATTTGGAAACCACATAATAATGGGTTGGATGCCACGTGGCCGTTCGGTCTGTACATGCCACGTTTGTCCGTGCCACCTCCATCCAGATAGCTTCGTCATGCATAATTTTTCCTCTTCAGTTGTCCCCTTCACCCTATGGGTCCGTGATCTTGAAGTGGAAGGACCCGTGGGGTGACGGTTCAATTTGGATCCTAAGAGACTTGTCAGTCTTTGAAAGGCTGGCCTAAAATTATTTATAGCGCAGGGGACTTAAATCTTGGCCAAGGCCCTTTTGGTTAACATGGCTCGTCTGTCCTCCCGTAGGTAGGAAGACTTCAAATTTTCACCAAGGCACTCGTGACTTAGTTCGTCCTATCACTCGTAGGTAGAATGACTTAAATTTTGTACCAAGACACTAGCTGGTGGCTTGATTAGTCTTTCCACCCGTAGGTAGTAGGATTTTTAATTTCGACCAAGGCACCCGTAGGTGACTTGGTTCGTCCTTCCACCCATAGGTAAAAGGACTTAAATTTTGACCAAGACACTCGTGAGTGACTTTGTTCGTCCTTCCACCCGTAGGTAGAAGGACTTAAATTTTATACCAAGGCACTTGTTGTGGCTTGGTTCGTCCTTCCACCCGAAGGTAGGAAGACTTAAATTTTGACCAAGACACCCATGAATGACTTGGTTCGTCATTCCACCCATAGGTAGAAGGACTTAAATTTTGACAAAAACACTTGTGAGTGACTTGGTTCATCCTTCTATAGGACTTAAATTTTGTACCAAGGCACTTGTTGGTGGCTTGGTTAGTCCTTCCACCCGAAGGTAGGAAGACTTAAATTTTGACCAAGGCACTTGTGAGTGACTTGGCTCGTCCTTCCACCACAGGTGGAAGGACTTTCGACCAAGACATTTGTGACTTGGTTCGCCCTTTCACCCGTAGGTAGGAGGACTTAAATTTTGTACCAAGGCACTCGTGAGTGACTTAGTTCGTCCTTCCACCTGTAGGTAGAAGGACTTAAATTTTGTATCAAGGCACTTGTTGGTGGCTTGGTTCATCCTTCCACCCGAAGGTAGGAAGACTTAAATTTTGACCAAGGCACTCGTGAGTGACTTGGTTCGTCCTTCCACCCGTAGGTAGGACTTAAATTTCAGCCAAGACACTCGTAAGTGACATAGTTCGTCCTTCCACCCGTAGGTAAAAGGACTTAAATTTTGTACCAAGGCACTTACTGGTGGCTTGGTTCATCCTTCTACCCGAAGGTAGGAAGACTTAAATTTTGATCAAGGCATTCGTGAGTAACTTGGTTCATCCTTCCAGCCGTAGATAGAAGGACTTAAATTTCGATCAAGACACTTGTGACTTGGTTCGTCCTTTCACCCGTTGGTAGGAGGACTTAAATTTTATACCAAGGCACTTGCTGGTGGCTTGGTTTGTCCTTCCACCCGAAGGTAGGAAGACTTAAATTTTGACCAAGCCACTCGTAAGTGACTTGGTTCGTCATTCCACCCGTAGGTAGGACTTAAATTTCGACCAGGACACTTGTGAGTGACTTGGTTCATCCTTCCACCCGTAGGTAGAAGGACTTAAATTTGTACCAAGGCACTTGCTGGTGGCTTGGTTTGTCCTTCCACCCGAAGGTAGGAAGACTTAAATTTTGACCAAGGCACCCGTTAAGTGACTCGGTTCGTCCTTCCACCCGTAGGTAGGACTTAAATTTTGACCAAGGCACTCGTGAGTGACTTGGTTCGTTCTTCCACCCGTAGGTAGAAGGACTTAAATTTTGTACCAAGGCATTTGCTGGTGGCTTTGTTTGTCCTTCAACCCAAAGGTAGGAAGACTTAAATTTTGACCAAGGCACTCGTGAGTGACTTGGTTCGTCCTTCCACCCGTAGGTAGAAAGACTTAAATTTCGACCAAGGCACTCGTAAGTGACTCTGCTCGTCCTTCCACCTATAGGTAGAAGGACTTAAATTTTGTATGAAAATCAAGTGTCGTTGGCATCCTTGATCGTCGATACCCTTGGTTGTCAATCCATCCCATTAGGATGAGGATTACGTGTCTGTCAGCTTCCTTTTGTAGTGTTTAGCCTTGAGGTCTTGCTGCAGCATTGGCATTTGTCGTATGCTTATACGTAGGATTGGGCATCCTTCTGCATGGTAGGCCATTGATACACTGCACCCAGGACGCATGATGCCCGAAATTTCAACCTTCGGGACGAGTTGTAGTACTCTATTAGCGTCCCATTCTTAAGGCATTTTGTCCGTCTACTTTGGGTTGTGGACTTGCCGACATGACTGAGTGTTACCGCGTTATCAATTTTTTTTTTTTTTTTTGTCTGTCCACTTTTGTTCATGAACATGCATCCGTCCTTTTTTTTTTTTTTGGACCATTAACCCTTCACTTTTAGATAAGTTTTCATGTATCTGTCCACCTTGTGGACGTAGTTAATGTGGATACCTTTTTCATGTGTATCCATCCACCTTGTGGACCCAGTATTTATCAATCACATTCATCCCTCACCCATCCTTCTTGCGGACTCTTGCTAGACCAGATAAACATCCACACACACAGTCACACCTTAAGCTTTATTGAAGGCGTCGAACTTGCGCGTTCAAGAGTTTACCTTTGCTCCTTCAAGAAGCCGCTTCATTATAACAGCCCACGTAATGTGCATATTGTCCCCTGGGCATATTGTCCCCTAGGCATCTGGATAATGCTTTCACAAGCTTGTAAAATTGTTGGAAAGCATGTATACCAATTGTTTATTATATGTACTTTATTCAAGATACATTCAAGTATGCCACACACCTTTTTTAGGTGTATCCGTCCACCTAGTGGATTTGATTATAATTATATGTACTTCATTACAAATTTTTCATCCGTCCACCACGTGGACTCTCAATGTATTCGTCCATCTTGTGGACAAACTTGTATGCTTTTTGACACACGTATTCATTTTGTGTACTAGTACATATATCCGTCCTTCTTGTGGACTTATAACATGAGTTGGCATCCGTCCACTCTTTTTCATGGACATCATCCGTCCCTTTTTTTTTTTTGTATGTCCGTCCACTCTTTTTCATGGACATCATCCGTGTCCCTTTTTTTTTGTATGTCTGTCCACTTCTTTTTCATGGAAATGCATCCGTCCCCCTTTTTTTTTTTTTTTTTTTTTTTTGTCCGGCCACTTTTTGGGTTGTCATTTTTTGGTCGTGGACTTATTGAGGTGACTAAGTGTTACCTCGTCACCTTGTTTGTCGTCCACCTCGGGTCGGCGATTAAGTATTACCTCGTTACCTTATTAGTCATCCACTTGGGGCCATGGACTTGTTGAGGTGACTAAGTGTTACCTCGTCAACTTGTTAGTCGTCCACCTTGGGTCAGCGATTAAGTATTACCTCGTCACCTTATTAGTCATCCACTTGGGGTCATGGACTTGTTGAGGTGGCTGTGTTACCTCGTCAACTTGTTAGTCGTCCACCTTGGGTCATGGACTTGTTGAGGCGGCAAAGTGTTACCTCGTCAACTTGTTAGTCGTCCACCTTGGGTCGTGGATTTGTTGAGGTGATTAAGTGTTACCTCATCACCTTTTTGGTCGTCCACTTGGGGTCGTGGACTTATTGAGGTGACTAAGTGTTACCTTGTCACCTTGTTGGATGTCCATCTTGGGTCATGGATTTGTTGAGGTGATTGTTACCTCGTCACCTTTTTGGTCGTCTACTTGGGGTCGTGGACTTGTTGAGGTGACTAAGTGTTACCTCGTCATCTTTTTGGTCGTCCACTTTGGGTCGGTGACTAAGTGTTGACTCGTCACCTTGTTAGTCGTCCACCTTGGTTTGTGGATTTGTTGAGGTGATTAAGTGTTACCTCGTCACCTTTTTAGTTGTCCATTTGGGGTCGTGGACTTATTGAGGTGACTAAGTGTTACCTCGTCACCTTGTTGGACATCCACCTTGGGTCGTGGACTTGTTGAGATGACTAAGTGTTACCTCATCACCTTTTTGGTCATCCACTTCGGGTTGTGGACTTATTGAGGTGACTAAGTGTTACCTCGTCACCTTGTTGGACGTCCACCTTGGGTTGTGGACTTGTTGTGGTGACTGTTACCTCGTCACTTTTTTGGTCGTCCACTTGGGGTCGTGGACTTATTGAGGTGACTAAGTGTTACCTCGTCACCTTGTTGGACGTCCACCTTGAGTTGTGGACTTGCTGAGGTGACTAAGTGTTACCTCATCACCTTGTTGGACGTCCACCTTGAGTTGTGGACTTGTTGTGGTGACTGTGTTACTTCGTCACCTTTTTGGTCGTCCACTTGGGGTTGTGGACTTATTGAGGTGACTAAGTGTTACCTTGTCACCTTGTTGGGCATCCACCTTCGGTCGTGGACTTGTTGAGGTGACTAAGTGTTACCTCGACACCTTTTTGGTCGTCCACTTGGGGTCGTGGATTTATTGAGCTGACTAAGTGTTACCTCGTCACCTTGTTGGACGTCCACCTTGGGTTGTGGACTTGTTGTGGTGACTGTTACCTCGTTACCTTTTTGGTCGTCCACTTGGGGTCGTGGACTTATTGAGGTGACTAAGTGTTACCTCATCACCTTGTTGGACGTCCACCTTGGGTAGTGGACTTGTTGTGGTGACTGTGTTACTTCGTCACCTTTTTGGTCATCCACTTGGGGTTGTGGACTTGTTGAGGTGACTAAGTGTTACCTCGTCACCTTGTTGGACGTCCACCTTGTGTCGTGGACTTGTTGAGGTGACTAAGTGTTACCTCGTCACCTTTTGGTCGTCCACTTGGGGTCGTGGACTTATTGAGGTGACTAAGTGTGGCGATCGTCCACCCATAGTCGACTTTGGTCATGCGTCTGCCTGTAAATGACTTAGTGTAGTGACTGTTGAAAGTTCAAAAACGTGTATAAACACCCTTGAACATTTAGACCCCCAAAATACAACTTAACCAATTCAAGCAATATGTCAAACAACAAGTGTGCGGAAACTTAACATAAGCTATAATATGGAATTGGTTAAAAACTATCTAAGCCAAAACAAAACACAATCCACAGCAGATAATAAAAAGGCTAAGATAGAGAGGAAAGAAGATGCAAACACAAAGACAACAAGCGATGTGTTATCGAAGAGGAAACCGAAGCCCTCGGCGTAAAACCTCTCCGCCGCCCTCCAAGCGGTAAACAATCCACTAGAAAATACAGTTGGGATACATGGACAGCAATAGACCCTCCAAGCCTAATCTACCCAGTGCACCTAAGCCCTCCAAGATTCTTGCTCCAACGAGGTTGCGCCGAACCTTTTTCTTTTCTAGCTTCCCGTCCTTCCTCTCTATCTTAGCCTTTTTATTATCTGCTGTGGATTGTGTTCTGCCATTTCCCTTGTTCATAATACAGACTAGTCATGTCACCATTCCAGAAAGCTGCTGTGAAAGGAGGTAGTTCCAAAGGGAAGGAACCCGTAATTGATGTTGATGATTACCCACCTCAAACAAAAGGGACTCGCTCTTCATCAAAGAGATTCGATCCCAACAAGTTCAGATCATATGCAGCCTATCAGTCTTATGAGAATTACTTTCTACATGCCACACCATTACTAGAAAGAACTTTGGATCAGTCCTCACTTCATGACACTGACATTCCGAAATGGTTTGCTCACAAGGATTGGAATTACCTTCTCTCTGATCTGGATGACTCGTATGAAGATTTGGTAAAAGAATTTTATGCTAACGCAATTGTGGAAGAAGATGAACTTAAGTGCTGGGTTCGGAAAAAGAGCTTTTCTGTCTCTCCTGCATATCTGGCAGAAATCCTTCACATCAACAGACCAATTTTATGACATTCACCGGTTTATGATGATCTCTGTCCTGATGAGGAGCTTCTCAAAGAAAGTCTTGGTCAAGACTTGGAGTTCTCACCCAATGGAAAATCCATCAGTGTTTTCTCTCTTTCTCCAAAACTGAGAGTGCTTACAATTGTGATGTTTCACAATTTGTACCCTTTATCAAGCACTGGGTATATGAACCTCGGACGTGCTTTATTTCTTCATGATCTAATCTCTAATGTGGAAATAGACATCTGTGCTCATATCTTTCATGTTCTGCGCAAAACGGTTCTTCGAACTGAGTCTCGGATATGCATTCCTTTCTGCAGTCTCATTTCACAGATCTTGAAGCTCAAGGGAATTTATCCAACGACAGATGAATCTCCTATCTCAAAACCAAGTCCAATCAACATGCGTACATTCAATGCAAGCATTGGACATAGTCGGAAGAGAGCCAAACCAGAAACATCTGCATCTCACAGTGGCTCTCATTTCAGCGCTCTCTCCCTAGATGAGAAACTTGATCGCATTGTATCCTCTGTCCACGAGTTGAATACAAAGATGTCTGGACTCACAGCTTCTCTACACCATCACAGCACTCGATGGGATATGAAGTTTACCTCTCTTCAAACTCAATTGGATCAAATTCAGAGAAAGCTGGAAGAGGATGAATAGCCTATTCCATGACAAAAAGGGGGAGTGATAGGCATGATCAGAGGGGGAGGATATTACCTAAGGGGGAGTGTCTTTACATTCTTCTTCAGTTTAAGTTTTCACTTTAAGTTGATATATTGTGTTTTGTAAACTGTTATTCAGGATGTTTTGTGTTTGTACCCATGTGCTTTTGTAAGCTTTTAGGGTTAATGTTTTATGCATAGGTTTGTAGGCTTTATGGTATGTACCTTGCTTAATGCAGCCTTTATGCTATGTTGAAATCAGTACTTTAATCTAAATGTCTTGCATTTTGGTTTATGTACTGTCACTCTTGTGCCCTTGTAAGATTGTTCCTAGATGCATATACCTTATGTATTATGCATTGGTTGAGTGTTGAGTATACAAGTATCTTGCCTTGTGCTTGTTAACTTGTATGTCCTTGTGTTCATTCCAAGTGTGAATGAGCACTGTGATCACTACCTTGTGGTATTCACTTGGTTGATCAAACCATGGTTTGTTTCTTAACTCCATCTTTGCTTGATCACATATTGCCTGTTTCATATGCATTTTATGATTTTCTGCTTACAATGATCATGGTGTATTGTTGTGTTTCAGGAGTATTATGTTCATATGATTCAAGTGTTTCATAGCTTCTAGAGTTAGGTGTGAGTGAGTTTTGTTCAACTGTTCCCAATTCACATGTTAAGTCTAGAGTCTGTTTTAGGGTTTTGTCACGAAATAGCCAAAGGGGGAGATTGTAAGGTTGAATTTATTCAACCATCTAATTGGCTTTATTCCGTGCCAAATTTTCTTGTAATTCAGCATTTAGTAACCCTGTATTTAGGTGGGTTTGATGTAAGGGTAGTGAGTGAGATAGAGTGAAGATTGCTCAAGAGTGTGCAAGAAAATAGAGACTCGCGGTTAGGCCTCGCGGGTGACTCGCGGCTACAAGCCGCCAGACGCAGCACACGTGCCAAGCATGCTGGAAGGTGAACAGTCATGCAAGCTGGAGCACTACAGGACAAAATAGGACAACTGGCCATACGGTTATCTCGCGACTGGATCTCGCGACTTAGTCAAGCCGCGAGGTCAAGCCGCGAGCCACCCCTGTTTTGTAAAACTTGACATTTCACATTCCTCTCCCACTCCAGTATAAATACCCCTTTTACCCACGATTGTGAGAGAGCTTCCAGAGAGAATTTTGAGCGAGAAACCCTAAAGAAAAACAAGATTGATTCACCCAAAATCTGTACATTAGAGTCTCTTCAAATTCCTCAACTCTCTTCCTCTCCATTGTCAAATCCTTGAGAAGCATTATACCAAACCTGGTTCTCACCATCATCATCACTGTGAGACAGCTGTTTGGATTTCTGGGAAGCAGTTAGGAGGGAACCAATTTTCATTGGTTGATGCTACGGTCTAGTAGCCGAATCCGGGAAGCTAGAAAAGAAAAAGGTTCAGTGCAACCTCGTTGGAGCAAGAAGCTTGGAGGGCTTGAGTGCACTGGGTAGATTAGGCTTGGAGGGTCTATTGCTGTCCATGTATCCCAACTGTATTTTCTAGTGGATTGTTTACCGCTTGGAGGGCGGCGGAAAGGTTTTACGTCGAGGGCTTCGGTTTCCTCTTCGATAACACATCGCGTGTTGTCTTTGTGTTTGCATCTTCCTTCCTCTCTATCTTAGCCTTTTTATTATTTGCTGTGGATTGTGTTTTGTTTTGGTTTAGATAGTTTTTAACCAATTCCATATTATAGCTTATGTTAAGTTTCCGCACACTTGTTGTTTGACATATTGCTTGAATTGGTTAAGTTGTATTTTGGGGGTCTAAACGTTCAAGGGTGTTTATACACGTTTTTGAACTTTCAACTGTCATCTGTAGGCGACTTTGGCTACGCGTCTACCCATAGGTAACTTAGTATAGTGACCGTCCACCTATAGACGACTTTGGCCATGCGTCTACCCGTAGGTAACTTAGTGTAGTGGCCGTCCACTTGTAGGTGACTATGGCCACGCATCTACCTGTAGGTAACTTAGTATAGTGATCGTCCACCCAATGCATAGTACAGATATTCCTCGTCTATTGCCCCCCTTCCATGTTTGCCTTCGCTACTTGAGTTAATCATCTCTCAGATTGTTCGTCACCTTAGCGACTTTGATAATCGGTACTACCTCGGAGATATTTTAGAAAGGTAGGCGGTATTGGTTGTTCGCATTTTTTTTTTTGTCACTAGTAGAGTAAATATTCTTCAGGCATTCGGTGTTCTAAGGGTGAGGTAGCTTCTGCCCATCAAGTCTCTCTTGTAGGTTGGTTGTTGTCCAAAAAGTGCCTTTTTCGTGGGGAATTGGTCTTTCGTCTTGCTGGGTTGCTTCAGTTCGCTACAACTTCCCTTGGCCTACAAGGATCTCTATTTCTTGTTTTAGATCATAACACTCCTTTGTGTCATGTCCATGTTCATGGTGGTAATGTCAATATTTGGTGCTTTGATTGCTTGCTTGGATCCCCATTCATCCTCCTTGGCCATTCCAACATGGGGTCATCTTTGATAAGTGTAAGTATATGGTCGATAGGAGCGTTTAGTGGGGTGGAGCGAATGGGTCGGCTGTTAGAGTGTCTAGGCCTCTTGCCTTCTCTTTGGCCAATCGTTCGTCGTCCTACAGTATTGCAATTATCAGTCTTCTCTTCTATTTATTGTTCCCTTATGTAATATTTCGAAGGGGTGGATAGTGATTATGACCACTTCTACGTTGATCATGCGATAAGACTTGATGTTCTTGTGGATGCTTAATTTGTACTTCCAACACTTGGTTTTGTAGCATAAGAGCTTTATTTTGTTGAGTAAGTCGCTCGATCGTAGCGGTGAGTGTTTGCAGTTGGCATTCTACAACAGTGGGGGGATTTCTAGTTTCTTGGTTGGCTGATGCCATCGATCGAGTTTGGACTGTACGACCTTTTGTCTCAGGGATAAAGTAATGACTGATTACTCGTATTCCCCACAGACGGCGCCAACTGATGATGCCGAAAAAATCACCAATGAGCCATACGGTTCCAACACGCTCGATACCAGACCTGCCCAACATAGAAAAAGACCTTACAGAGAGTACCGGTGTGGTACCGGCCAAAGACCCTCCGAAGATTAAGTCAAAAGAGAGCTTCAACAATGCTAGAGAGCATGAGCTTTAGAGAAATTGTGCGTACCTTTTTCTTGAGGGTCTTTGGGTTTTTATAGTCGCGTAGGGTCAGACTCCTTTACTTGCGGAATAAGTCTTTTCCTTATGAGGAAGATACTCATTAATGTGTGTATATTCTAGAATTCTACTCATGTTAGGATTCTACAAACTAGGGCTAATCGTGTGTCGCAAGTATTTTCCATTTAAGGTTATTTGGAAACCACATAATAATGGGCTGGATGCCACGTGGCCGTTTGGTCTATACATGCCACGTCTGTCCGTGCCACCTCCATCCTGATAGCTTCGTCATACATAATTTTTTCTCTTCATTATATATAAATTAAATATGATATTTCATAATATAATTAAATTTTAAAAAAAATTTAGTTAAAGGAATATTTTTTTTATTTAAAAAATAATAATAAATAAACAAGGAATGGTTTGTTTAAGTTATGTGACAAAAGTGGAGCTTGTAACACAAAATTTTTATCAACATAAAGATTATCAGCATAAGTTATTAAAAAATACTTTTTTTTTAATTATGTATATAATTTTTATTTTGAGAATCTAATTTATAAGAGGATAAAACAATTTGAAAATCACCCAATTAACTCTAAAAAATGTTACACTACCCAATAACTTATTATTGAATTCATATCTGAAAATCCAACCGTTGGATCACATATTCTATATGTTCTTAACATGCATGCCAATTTTCATGCCAATTGGATGTAATTTACCATTTGATCTATAAACTCATATTTTATGCATTATTTTAAACCACTAAAACTTGAATTTAGATAATTGATTGATGACATGGTTATTAATCTATGATCACCTTGAAATTTTGTAAGCTTGAAAAATATATGAAGATAATTTATCTAACGGTAGATTTGTCAAAATTCAGATCGAATTAAGAAATATAAGGTTGGACTCGAGTTACACCTGACGTAACTCTAAAAAATGTTACATCACCCAATAACTTATTACTGAATTCATATTTTGAAAATCCAACTGTTGGATTATGTATTCTATATGGTCTTAGCATGCATGCCAATTGGATGTAATTTACCATTTGATCTATAAACTCATCTTTTATGTATTATTTTAATGGGAAGAAATTTTTATTCACTTTTGTGTGTGTGTGTGAGAGAGAGAGAGAGAGAGAAAGGGTACAAAAGGCTGAAATTCTTGAATTTTAGGCTACCATTTTGAAGTTGAAAGTGCTATCACTTTTTTTATGGGTACAATTGTTTAGAAAATAGGGACATACCTTTCTTATATAAGATGTATATAAAAGATTTATTTTTTTATATCGTAAACAAAAGGTTCATCAAAAGAATACAAAGTGCTATATGTTTATGTGTTTCTTTTTGTTTTTCTTTAAATTTTAGAATAACTTTTATCTCCAAAAAAATTAACATTTTAATGATTTTTTGTGAAGGTCAATTGTGGCCCTTGCAAATAATTTAGTATTAGTAAGGGCATATTTTTAAGTCAAACAAAAAATAAACTTTTTGCAAGGGATTTTTATTGTCCCTCGGAAATAATTTGGTGGGACCATTTCCCTCCAAAAATTTTGACATTTTAATGATTATTTGTGAAGGCTGATCCTAGCACTCACAAATAATTTAGTATTAGTGACAAATAATACATTGTTTATGAAAGTTTTTTAATTGTCCCTCGCAAATAATATGGAGGGAAAATCTCCATCCAAAATATTAGTATTTGTGATGGCTATAGCACATAATTGCGACAGCTTTTTTTTGTTGGTCACAAATATTTCACATTTTACCAATCATTTTACCAAGTATTTCACATTTTACCAAGTTTTTTTGTTGGTCTCATGGGTTTTCCCTTTAAGAAGAAAGGGTTTTTCAAGTAAATATTAGTGTTCTTATGTATGATTGCTATGTGGTTGCTGTTTTGAATTGATAGTTTTATTGATAATATTATTTGAGACCTAACAAAACTAGTCAGCTTATCATGCAGATATGCAGCCAAAAGAATCCATGGGTCAAGATCAATAGAGGCTTGGTTTTTGAAGCATTAAATAAGTAACAAACTTGTAAGAATAAAAAAGGGTAGAATTGTAGACACCTCATTTTGCACCAGGTTAATAAACTTTAGTTCTGGTCCCAATGATCTTGACATGTTTACAAAAGGCAATTGAAGTTATTTAGATAGTTTGAAAGTGACCTAAAAACAATTTAGATCTACCATCCATGCGTAAGATGAAAAGTTTGTCAAATTTAGCAATTTTAGTTTCAATCGCGCTAGTTGTGAAAGTTAGTAAAATTGTTGACCCAATTGTAGCAATGAAATGGAAATAATTACCAAATGGTAGCCAATGAAGTACCTCTATGATGCAGGACAAAAATAAAAGACCAAGAAAATTACAGGATAAACCTAAGAAACAGTACTTAAGTTGCTTGGAATCAGCACCAAGCTAAACCCTTAGGAATTAGCACCTAAGGACCCTTAGGAATCAACCATTGAGTCCCTTCAAATACTAATCCCTATCTAATCTCAAATCTAATCCGTATCCGAATAAAAGTCTACAATTATCCAATTTATTATAAGATAAATACAAAAATTTGAAAATATAAAATCTAACCCATGCGATGCATGGGAAAATTACTGAAAATGAAATCTAATGAATGCTAAGTAATTTTGCAAAATTCCATTTAAATTAAAAGACAAATATTAGTGAATGTTGTTATTTTTAGCTGTTTGTGCTACATCTGGAGTTTCGTATCTAAGATTCTAAGTTACTACAATAATACTTGTGGCAAATGAAGCTCGCAATATAAGTATATTACTTTAGGCCAAAACTTATATTATCTTCAAGCTCCCCTTAGCCTTACAAAGTTCCTAACAAAATTTCTTTTGTATTGAATTTGATTTTAAAGGACGAATTCAAAATTAGTTGAATTAAACCTCACAAATTAGGGAAAAAAAAAATAACATTACAACATTGTAGTTGATTAATATACAAATAAACTACAAATTTGATATGATAAATCACTATTAGTAATTTAGAAAAAAAAAATTAATGTTGTTACCCATTTAACCTAAAAATTTCTATATTCTAAAGTTGTCAAACACCTGTTAACAAATAGCTATTGATATAAAATATTCAATAATTCCTCCAATACTGCAAGTTGTTCATGCTGTAAAAAATTTGAGAGAATAACACAGCAAGCATCTTAAATTATTTCTTGCTTGGATCCTACAAAACAATATATATATATATATATATATATATATATAGAGGGACAATCAATCAAAGAGACAACCAATTATGATATTGATGGTGGCAAAGTAAAAGATTAAAAAAACTGAAGAAGCAAGTGGTTTGGCTAACATACCAGGTAGTTCATTTATATCAAAAGACATAAAAATCTTACAATCGAATAGAATCCATCTTAAAAGTAAATAAATACATGTGATACAATCAGATAAATAAAAGGTTTGTCAAGATGATCAAGTTTGGCAATGAAGAAGACACAACAGCTATTGTTAAGTGTAATCTTTATCCTAAACTTGTGATAATGATGAAGATGCAACAACTGCTAACTATGCAAATCTAGCATAATCTTATTTTGATTCAACTATAGTAAAAATGATGATAATTACCATAAAAAATTATATATATATAAAAAAATCTTTTATGATATAGCACATCAAGGGGAATAAATAATAAATAAACCTATGAACTAAGCAAATTTCAAGCACACATAAACAGAAGTAGAATACCCACTAAAGTGTTTCATTTCCTTAGACAATGTGGCTCAAGTCACAGCAAGCCCTGAAAAGAAAAACTATGAAGATAAAAAAGACATTGTGGCACTTCACACCAAAGGTTGGGTAATAATGATAATATTTACTCCATCTATCCCAATTTGTTATTTAATTCAAACATTACTCCAAAATAAAGGAGAAATAATATGTATGCCTTTATAGAGATATTTTATTTAATGTTAGCTCCTGTAGAGTTTCTCTTTCTCTCATACTGTAAGGCAAGATAATGCTGTTGCACATGCTTTAGCCTAAAGAACAAGACTTTCTTTTACTTTACTAGTTTGGATGGAGACTATTCCATCAGCCATTGATGCTTTTCTTTTTGCTGATTTTCTTGCTTTTTAATCAAATTTCAAGCATGGTCTTTTTCCTTTTAAAAAAAAAAAAAAAACATTGAATGCATAAATAAACAGAAAAATTTGTGTCTTGTGACTTCTTTTGTTATTCTTTTAATGATAAAATGATAAACTTACCTTAATATAGACGTGGAACACCATGAACTTCTTCTGACATATGCTTATGCAAATTTGCAATAGTACTTAAATTTTAAAATTAGTATACATTTTTTTAATTAAGATATAAATATGTGGATGAATTTAAAATTGATCAATACAAAAATATAATTGATCGAATGCTCTACATTATATCATCAAGAATATCCTATTTACTTTTTTTCACTTGAGCTAGATTAATACGTAATATTGCATACTAAACCAAATTAAATAAATTCAATACCACCAAAATAAAATAAGGACAATGAAGTGCTAAATTTTTTTTTTTCTATTTCTTTGTTGTATATTTGATGTTCTGCACAAAACCCGATATTTCTCTTTTGCTACAAAGGACATAAGTTTCGGTTCTACATAGACACTTATAGCAAAGGATATTCATACCAACTAGTTCATGAGAATATCATCAACTCCAATTATTATTAGTATTTGAGAATACCAACATTTCTTCCCATCCAAACTCTATTAGAAATTAGTATAATAATTTCCATCAGACTATATATTCATGTTGGAACATATATTGAGTTTGTAAAAATTGAGCAAATCCACCTTAAATAGAGGCCCAAGAATGCCAACATTAAGAACTTCTGATATGTAACTACCAACTTTTGTGGGATTCACCATGCTAAAGAACTTAATAACATATCACCAATAAATTTTAATTATTTCAACCAACCCAAACAAATAAAGAGAGCAATAAAAATTGCCACCAATAGCTATGAGTTGCAATACAAATTTTGGTCACCAATAGCAATGAGTTGCAATACAAATTTTTGGTAATTCACACCACACTTGAGTTATACTAATGCAACAACAATACAAATTTCCAATGTCAACAATACTCTACATGAACTGTTTAGCCTCTCTTATTAAACAGTATCTACATAAATTGGTCAACCTCTCTCATTAGACAATATCTACGCAAACTGTTCAGCCTCTCTCACTTGTAGTTTCTACTTCAGTAAACAATTCTTTTCCAATGTCAAGGATACTCTACATATATCATCCACTTTGGAGCCTAATATTCTTTTGGTTACCTAAACTATTCGGCCAACAAGGGAATCTCCTTCCAAAGCAATAGGCGTGTAATTGCTTTATTTATATCCATGTGATGGCCAAGAGTACAATCAAAGCTAATAGAAGGGATTTTAAATCGATTTCAATGATGAATGAGGGATTCACTTAAATGAGGAGATTAAGAAAAAAAAAGTATCATGTCTTGAGTATAGTATTGAATTTTAAACTCTATAATTCAATTTGCTAACTACTAAAACACTTTAGCAAATTGAAAATGCGCAGGCACGGATTACACCATTCAATTGAATTTTTGCAGGCATGGATACTGCTAAAACTCTATCACATGGATACTACTAAAACTCTATTACACTGATTGCACAATATAAACCAATAATGTTACCGTCTCAAACATTAAAAAAATAATAATAATTAAAAAAAAAAAAAAACAAATCAATTTTAAACATAGAAACAAACAATCATGTATTAGTACAAATACTTAACCTAAATACATAAAAACTCATATATGACCCACAACACAAAAGATGTAGTAACAAAATTAAAAAAAAAAAACAACAACAACAATAAAAAAGAGCAATACTATTAATCTAATCCTTACATTGAACTACTATGTAGGACAGTCACAAGAATAGAGTTCAAGAGCAACTGGGATTTAGAGATACTTGAATTGAATCATCCAACCTTTTAGTATTAATATAATGTGAGGAGAGGAAGAGATGAAGAAGTTAGAAAGCCAAAGTCTGGCTTTAGGAACTAAAGGGTTACTGTCTGAAATTGTAACCGTGAAACACAAAGGGTTGCCATCTAAAATTGTAACCGTGTAAGAGATAAGGTTGAGAATTATTTTCTTTTTATTAGTATTTTTAAATTTAGGAAAACTATTTTTAAATTGAATTAATATAGTGTGAAGAGAGAAAGAGATGGAGTTAGAAAGCCAAAGTATGGCTTTGGGAAGCTAAAAGGTTGCAGTTTGAGATTGTAACCATGGAGCACAAGGGGTTGCCATTTAAAATTGTAAACGTGTAATAGATAGGGTTGGGAATTATTTTCTTTTTACTAGCATTTTTAAATTTATGAAAACTATTTTTAAATTGTAGGAAAAATTCAAGAAAAAAAAATGGTAATGACATGGCTGTTGATGTGGCTCAACTTGAGCATAGGAACATTAAATGCTATGATTTAGCTTTTAGTAATAATAGATAGGAAAACTATTTTTAAATATTAGGACATATTCAAGAAAAAAAATGGTAATGACATAGTTGCTGATGTGGCTCACCCTGAGTGTAGCAATATTAAATACTATACTTCACCTTTTAGTAATATATAAATTTTTACTAGTATTTTTAAATTTATGAAAAGTATTTTTAAATTGTAGGACAAATTCAAGAAAAAAAATGGTAATGACATGGCTGTTGATATGGCTCAACTTGAGCATAGGAACATTAAATGCTGTTATTTAGCTTTTAGTAATAATAGATAGGAAAACTATTTTTAAATAGTAGGACATATTTAAGACAAAAAATGGTAATGACATAGCTGTTGATGTGGCTCAACATGAGTGTAGCAATATTAAATACTACGCTTCACCTTTTAGTAATATATAAATTAGAGGAATTGGCATGTCAACAATTTTGACTTCATCAAGCTTTGGATCTTCTTTCATGGTAGAGGATTCTTCAAGTATAGAAGCTTCTTGCTGTTTAGACTCTATAGTAGACTCTAGATGCTTGAAGGTTGAGGATGTGGTTGACACTTACACCTCATTGTCAACATCAAGTTCTGGTGGTACTTGATCTCCCTTCATTTGAGTTGCCAAGTCTTCAAACAGTTTTCATTAGATTTCCTAAGTCTTGGCGTACGGCAGATATTTCATGAACTTGTCCTTTGATTTTGAAAATCACTATAACTAGTCGTGGCCCTGCGCATTGCGCATGGTAATCCATTTAGGGTGGTCTCATTAAGTCTATTTGTTTGAAAATTGGACTAATTTAATTAAGAATAACGTATTTTATATTCATATTTTCATTTGATATAGGAAAAATCACAAATGTAATATATAATTTTTGTTGTATCAAAATGAAAACAATACAATTTTTCCTAAAAATTCAAAAGTTAAGTGAGCAAAAATATTCAATTTTTTTATAAAACTTATTTATAACATTTTGTATATCATTAAAAAGTATATAAATTTAGTAATTATTCTTTTAGGTTTTCTTAAAAAAAATTATCAAACCCAATTTCTTCTACCCTACACACCAAAAAATATATCTAAAAAATTAATAAAACTCAACAAAACTACAATTTAAAATAAAAATAAATAAAGGGAAAAATAAAACTCACATTGTAACCAAACTTCTTCCCAATATGTAAAACATATCAAATGTGATGTAATCAAGCCAATATCAAACGCACAATCAAATTCAAAACATTTAATAAGGTTTTAAAGTTACACAATAGAAATATGTGGTTGATTCTAAGCAAAAGTGCTGGTTGTAGCTTTATATGTAATGATTTTAAAATTTTTTTTCGTTAATAATATTAAAAAAAAATAGAAATGTAAAAATAAATCAATAAACCAAGACTACAATTCCAACGGAGTAAAAAGTAGAGAAAATTTTTTGACAAAAATAAGCAGTGTTGTGTAAATATTTTCATAATCTAATCCAATATGTGAATAATAAATAGATAAACAAACACCGCTTATAGAGCTAGAACTGGAAAATAGAGAGATAAATATAACAACATACAAAAACTAATTCTAATTGAACTCAAATACTAATCCCTATCTAATCTCAAATCTAATCCCTATTAGATAAATATAAAAATCTGAAAATATAAAATCTGAAATAATTTTGGTTTTGCTCCTGCATCACACTGGCTAGCGTGCGAATCATATTTAGCATGGTCAAAAAGAATTTACAAAGAATGGAAAAATGTATCAAAATTACAGCATGCCTTTGACTTGATTTCCATCATTTTGTTGGAGATGGTAGTGACCCTTATTTGCCCAGTGCATGATCCTACTACTACCTTATAAATCAGTTTATTCTTTGTAATCTTACCTGATATTTTGCTAGGTTGATCAATCTCATAAAAATTAAGCAAATGCTCTAAAGGTTAGAAAATGGCGTGGATTGGGACAAGAATGTCTCACAACCATGTGCAAAAATGCTATGGCATGCGTGTGGGTGCCTTCTCTTCCTAGTGGTTCTGTTTTCTTTCTACTTATATTTGACAGTTTAGGAAAGTACACCACATTCATAATACCACACACCTTTCTAGCAAGGCAATTGATATATAGGAAATAATGTGGAAGACTCTTTTGCAACAACCTCTCGTAGTATGACATACTTCTTCTTTTTCTTTTCCTTTTTTTCTAACTAAAATGCAAATTACACTCTCTAATTAAGTCCTTTAAATTTTAAATTTATTCAATTTAGGCATTTCATTAAAAATTTAGGCATTTATGTGAGATTTATTTTTTTAAAAAATCCATTTTCATTAGTTAATTGTTTTCTTAACGAAAATTTTTATTCAAATTAGACTAAAGGTCTTAATTGAATAAATTTGAAACTTAGAGAACTCAATTAAACGAAAGTAAAGTCAAAAGACTAAAATGATTTTCAGTAAAACTTTGAGGGTGCAATTTACATTTGAGAGAGAGAGAGAGAGAGATGCTACAACTGCGAGCCAAATTAGTAAGAAGAGTATGCAAAATTGTTGACTACAAAACCAAAAAGAATATAATTGCCCATACTAACAAGAAGAATGCATAGCCATAGTATTTTTCTTGATATCATTTTTTAAGGAAAAATAAAATTAGAGATTATTTTTATATGATGCGTTGAACTAGTTACAAATTTGAATTATTAGGGATTTTTAATTTTTTGTTTTGAATAGGCTTTTTGGTTAATAATTTGTTAGTTTGTTATTGTTTGGTCTAGTCTTGTTTTTGTTTGCGGCTATTTTTTTGGTTATTTGTGTTTATTTTTATTGTTGTTATTTAAGGGTTTTTTTTTTTCTTTTTTGGTTAAGTCGTTAAGGATTATTTTTTGGGGCTGGAATTATCTTATAAGGCAAGCTATTATTGGTGAGTAAAAACATGATATAAGTATTGGATCTAAATTAGAATTAGTGATAGCATACCACAAAAGATTTCTTGTGAAATTATTCTGAAAATGTTGTGGATGTAGCATTAGTATTATTATTTTTAAACATAAATTCTTGCAATACTCAAGTTAGGGTCTTCAGTTGTACTTTTCTCAGTAGCTTGACTCGCACTTACAACTAATATCATTCATTGTTCTCTACATCTCTCTCTCTCTCTCTCTCTCTCACATCATTTTAGACTCTCAATCATTTTATTACTCTTATCGTAGGATTTTAAATTGATAGGCCAAAAACGTATTGATCCCTTGTGATAAATTAATTGATTAATTAGCTAAGTTTATTAATTAATCAAATTAACATGCAATATATGTGGCAGTACAAACAAATCACCAATTAAATTAAGTATGCAGTGGAAATGAAATTGACACGGTGATTTGTTTACGAATGGGGAAAACCTACACAACAAAAACCTCACCTGGTGATTTTAACGTCACCACCCTCGAGAATTCACTACAATTATGAAAACAAGCAGTTACAAGTAAAGAAATTCCAATATCTTATATCAATCTACAGTTGAACCCTTACCCCAATAACCAATTGGACTTGTTTTATAGTGACAATCTCTCATTTTCAATGCACAGCTCCCAGTACGTGACTAACTAATTGCACGGATTCCAGTGTGCGACTTAATCACCAACTTGAGAAAGATGTTGGCTGCAAAGTTCTTCAGTTCTTCAACATGATGAAGATCATGAAGTTGCTTTGTCACAAAACCCTATGGTATACAAACATAGCAGCTTCTTCAAAAGAATGAAGAATTAGGGCAAAACTAGGTTTCCGGTTACACTTCTTCACACTTATGGAATTGTGCTCTTGTGCAATTGTGTGTAACTTTTTTCTGCCCTTAAAATAATCCTTACATATGTTTAGGGTTGTGAGAAAAGAAAGCCCAAACATACATTCATGGATTGGATGAAAATCAGCTTGAAAAATTGAACTTCATAAGTCTCGACAAATACCCTATCTGTCGAGCAATTGTCGAGCCTCGGGCTAAAACAGCTCTCTTTAAACCTCGATAGATGCTAGCTGTCGAACTAGCTGTCAAGCTTTGATGAACAACACTTTCTCACTTGATTCTTGGACAGACTTACATGACTTTAACACTTGAACTTGAAACCTTGTTTCTTGAAGTATTAAACACATCCTATATCTACCCAATTAAGTAAAGTGTGTTCTATCAAAGGATTAGCCAATTAAATAAAAATATTGACATATGTTCCTAACATTGAATCACATATGTCCTAAACATCTCCCCCTTTGGCAATCCGTGACAAAACCACAACAAACAAATGAGATATGAGAGAAGTCATAAAACACTCAACTCATATTCACTTGTTGAATACAATAAAATCTATCCTAACAGAAACTCTTGAAAAACTTTGCAAGAAGAGAGTTTATGGCAAGTGAACTTTGACAACCTGTATTTCTAAAATACTTTAAACAAAAATCATCAAGGTATCTTAGTGTGAAACAAAAATAATAGATTGCATACTGTAACGCTCGCCTCACTTAAATTACTTTTGGAGTAAAATTGATGAATTACTTAATTTATTTTGAAGGTGATATTATTGTAATATCTACAAAGAAAATAAATAAAAGAAGATGTAAAATTTTTTTTTTCATAAACCTCGACAGATGCCCTATCTGTCGAGCTGCTGTTAAGCCATGGGGCTGAACAACTCTTCAAGCTCAATAGATGGCTAGCTATCGAGCTTTAATGACAAGCACTTTTCAGTTTGAATCTTAGACAGACTTGCATGGCTTCAACACTTGATCTTGAAATAAAGTTTCTTGAAGTATTAAACACATCCTAAATCTACCCAAATACAAGTAAAGTGCATTTTGTCAAAAGATTAGCCAAATACATAAAATAGTGACATATGTTCGTAACAAGTGAATCACATATGTCCTAACATTATTCACCAAAGCTCCTCCACTAGCTGCATCAATCATGCTCCTATCAGTGGGTAGAAGGTGCTCATAGAAATGTTGGATAAGTAGCTGCTCACTACATTGATGATGGGGGCAACTTGCTCATAATTACTTGAAACGTTCCCAATATTCATGTCGGGACTCTCCATTGTGCTGCCTTACTCCACAAATTTCTTTTTGAATGTTGGGCATCTTTGAAGTTAGGAAATATTTCTCCAAAAACAACCTCTTCATCTTGTTCCATGTTTTAATACTCCTAAAGGGTAGATAATAGAGCCAATCCTTAGCCAAATCCTTTAAAGAAAACGGAAAGGCTCTTAATTTAATTTGATCTTTAGTCACCCCCATAGGTTTCATACTTATGCACACCATGTGAATCTCCTTTAGATGCTTGTGAGGATCTTCACTTGCAAGGCCATGAAGAGTGGGCAAGAGATGTATTAATCCAGATTTTAATTCAAAAGTAGTAGTAGCATCTAAAGTAGGGAACTTTATGCATAATGGTTGTTGATTCAAATCAAGGGCGGCAAGCTCTTTCAAAGTTTGATTTCCAGCCATAACTTCCTCCTTTTCTAAATCAGAATTGCCAACAAATAGGGAATCAAAAGCTAGATTGTGCTCCTCAAAATTTCTTCGAGCTTTCTTGCTTAACCTACACAAAGTTCTCTCTATTTCTGGATCGTACTACAAATCACCTTGATTAGAAGATCGAGTTACAGTCATAAACAATCAAGCAAACTTGAATAAACCATGAAAAACAAATCAGGAAAAATCTAGAGTAATGAAAATAAATAAATTAAAATTCTATGCTAAAACACAAACAATCAAAGTGAATTTTATTTATTTTTTCTGAAAAGTTCAGGAATGAAATAAGGATCACAAGAAGAACAAAAATCAATTAGAATCACTCCCTGGCAGTGGCGCCAAAATTTGGCGTGCTGTTGCAGGCAACAAAAAATAAAACTTATACTCCTAAAAACACATGTAGTGGTGTGAGTAAGGATTGTTCCCACGGAGAGTGTCTAGCCTAGTTTTATGTTACATGAACGAGAGGGGGGGGGGGGTTTAAGTATAACAAAATTTTTTAAGAAAAACAACTAAGGAACAATTCAAATTAAAATATAAAAATCAATCAAAAGAACAAATCTTGGTCTAAGTCAACATCCACCATTAGAATATTATAATTGATCATCAATGCAAGCATATATCAATTCACACTTTGAATATTCACTATTGGAACTATTTTCCTATTTCTCCTTAGTCGCATTTAATTAGAAAACAAGGGATCTAATTAACCCTAACTACGAAACAACCCAAGACAAGCGCTAAAAGTTTAATGTAGTAGCAACCTTAAGAATTAGAGAGATCGATGAAGCTAAACAACACAAGCACAAGCAATTGCATTTAATTTAGTTGAGCATTCTTCCTAAGATCTAATAATTTTTGATGTAGCAAATCATTAAATCTTGGTTGCTTCACAAATTAGAGAGATTAAACAATTACGGATTTGATATCTAACCTAGCAATGGATTGCAATGAATAATAAACTAGTAGGCCTCCTAGTAATTAAACGAGACAATCATGAAAATAGGCATAGAAGAACATCTGATATTCAAAGCATAAATTGAACAATAAAAACAAATTAGATCTCACAATTTTATTGATTTCAAGGCTTCAATTTCCTTCGACCAAGGATAAAAGTTTAGCCAAGCAGGGTCATGATGAAAACTCAAAGGAGAAGTTAGAGAAGAGGGTAGAGAGAGGCGTGTCTCAAGTCTCTGATTTCTTCTCTCCCTTTTACACATTAATTCCCCCTTTTCCAAGCTTACAAGATCACCTAAAAATATTCTAAATATTATCCTAAAATAACAACATCCAAATCGAACTAATTAAAGAAAAAATAAATAAAATAAAGTCCTAATATAACTAGGAAAGTGGTGTCTTCATCTAGAAATTTCGTGCACTAGTGAAAATAAACTGAATCAAAACTGCATATTAGAATTGCAGGCTAAGGAACATTTTTGAACGTCAGCAGTGCAGGTGCAACAATTTCAAGCCCAATTTCAACCTTGATGAAGCTAGTATCTCTCAAAAATAAAAACATGAAAGTTATAGAGATGTATCTTGGCATTCCATAGCATCTTGAATCATCTCAATCGGAGCTTTGATGAGAGAGTTATGCTGAGATTACCAAGCAATGTCAAAACTGTCCAGAATCGCCTAATTAGCTTCGTTTTGCACTTAATGCCTCCATTTGCTTCCTAAATCAAAATATAAGAATAATGAGTACATTTAGGCACCAAATGATTATATAAGACTAAACATGAAGGGAGAAAAATATGACATTTAGCATTCTCATCAGCAACCTATAGAGCTTCTCATACTTCTCAAAAACCTTGTATAGCTTAGCATAAGCAGTGTGGATGTCATCCTGATCATCCATCTTCTCAAACTTTGATTCCATCATCACTTCTTCCTCATCAACTTCATCTACTTTTCCCTCAGTAGACTCAACAGTAGCTGTAAAAGCACTTACAATCCCTTCTTGGTCATCGGAATCTACTTCTTGTTCTGAATCACATAAGGAGGCAACTAGGGCTTTGCTTTTGCCAATGGATTTGAGGTATGTATGACACTCTTGCTTCATATATTCAAATCCATGACACCTATAGCACTTTGGTATAGCAGGAACACCATTGCCTTAACCAACATCCTTAGATTCTCTCTTGCCCTTGTCTTACGACTTATATTGAGAGAAAGCAATCTGTTTGCGATCCTTATCACCAGCTTTGACATTTACATTTTTAATGAACTTTTTGAATTTTCTAGTGATATATGACTTTAGCTTGGTAGCCTCATCATCAGATGACTCATCATTGTCATCATTCTTGGTCTTCAAGGCCATGGTCTTGCCTTTGACACCTTTGCCAACCCTTGCTAACCCTATTTCATAGGTTTACAAGTTCCCAATCAGTTCAGTCAAAGGAATAAAGTCAAGGTCCTTTGATTCTTCAATGGTAGTAATCGTGGCATGGAATCTCTCTGGAAGAGATCTAAGGATCTTCCTAACAATCTTAGGCTTTAGAATATGTTTTCCAAGATTGAATGCTGATTCACTATGTCCCTCAGCTTGGCATAAAATTCATCAAACGATTCATCCTCTTCCATCCTAATTTCATCAAAATTGGTAGTGAGCCTTTAAAACTTAGAATTCTAAATAGTTAAGGATTGCCAAAAAGCTCTCATGCGTACTTTCCAGTATGCATAGTTAGTACCATCAAATCAAGGAGGAATAATAAAACATTTCCACGATCCATAACAATAGGGGTCAAAGGATCACACAACAAAGATTATGTTAGTTTCTAATACTTTAGGAACTAATGTATTAGAACTTCAATTTGTATATGTTGGCAAACCATGATCAAAACATTTAGTCTAGGTTTAGACTTGCTCAAAGTCTGTTTTAATATAAGTTTGGAATCGAGTAATTACAGGAAATTACTGTTCAATTTTAGCAAGGCTTAATCGATCGAAGAATAGACTCGATCAATTGAGAATCGTGGATTAAAAATTTTCTACAATATTTCTAAACACAACCCAAGCCCATATGAAGTGTAGGGTTAAGTGTTTCACTCCTAGTATAAAAAGAAAAAAACCTAGCTACGTTTTAGAGGTCTTTGGTGTGTTGTGTGTTTAATCTTTTGTAAGATCTGAGAGGTGTTTACCTCATAACACATGCATAGTTCTACCAAGATCAAGATTCACATCAAGAATTGGTAGGTGATTCAGTTGCTGCATAAAGAACTTTCAAGAAGATCTAAAACCTTTGAGTGGAGTCTCAAAGTCATAATCAGGAGAACTTGTGGTTGCTGTAGATCAAGGAAAGAAGTAGTTTGTGAACTCAGAGCTATCACATGATTGTGGTAGTAAGTTTTCTGCACGAGGTAGCAATAAGATATTAGTGGTCTAAGTCTTATTGTACAAACTTCAATTCTTTCATAGTGGATCTGTTTTTACCTTGAGAATAGCTAGGTTAAATCCTCCCTAGGTTTTTTACCGGTTTGGTTTTCCTGGGTCATTAGATCTTTGTGTTCTTTACTTTCCACATTATATCTATTTTGCACATATTTGTTTAACCTAGATTTGAATAACAAACTTGTTAATCAACTTGGCTTAATATTAAGTTAAACATATTGTGTTAAGGGGTCTAAAACCTAACAAGTGGTATCAGAGTAGGTTAGATCCTGTGTTAGATTTCTTGATCTAAGAGTTGATCCTTGACGGCTATTGTCATGGAACATGGTCACTCTCTTGTGATCCCTCCACACTTTGATGGGAATAATTATGCCTATTGGAAGGTTAGGATGAAAACCTTCTTGAAATCTATAGTTGAGAGAGTGTGGAACTCTGTTGAATATGGATGGGAGAAACCGACTATTCCTATTAGTGAGTGGTCAACATCTCAAAAAGAAGCAGCCGCTTTTAATGGCAAAGCTATGAATGCTATTTTTAATGTTGTTTCTATGGAGGAATTTAGGAGAATCTCAAATGTTGAGGTTGCTCATATTGCTTGGAAAATTCTCTAAACTATGCATGGAGGCATAAAAGCAGTTAAAATAAACAAGTTGCAGTAGTTAACAACTAGGTTTGAAAGCATTAGGATGTTTGAGGATGAAAGTTTTGATGAATTCTATGCTAAACTAAATGATATTATTAATTCCGCATATAATTTGGGTGAAATTTATGATCAGCCTAAGATTGTTAAGAAGATTCTTAGATCCTTAGCTGAGGACTTTAGACCCAAAGTAACTACCATTACTGAAAGTAAGGATGTGGACTACATCCCTGTTGATGAACTTATAGGATCTCTACAATCCTATGAGTTAGACCTACCCAAAACAAACAAATCCAAATCAATGGCTCTTAAGTCAGTTGATGATGTTGATGATAATGAATTCGATGATGAACTCTATTTTACAGAGATTGCATATCTTTCGAAGAACTTTAAAAACTTTCTCAAGAATAACAATAGAAGGGCAAGAGGTAGAAACAATGCTGAACCTAAGAACTCTAAGAAAAATGAACCAACTAAAATCAATAATACTGAAAATTTAAAAGAAAAAGTTGGTCAATGTTCTAGTAATTCTCTAAGTCAACAATGTTTTGGTTGTCAAGGGTTGTGAAATCAGAAAGTCCAACATTCTTGAGAACAAAGGGTAAAGCTATGGCTATAACCCTTAGTGATAGTGAAGTTTCTGATCATGAGTTTGGAAGCGATGAAGATGGAAACTTTTTTGTTTTCACAGCTACTACTGTAGTTAATGAAAGTGTTTTGGTTGAAGAGAACCCTTTTAATGGAGAACTCTCTGATAGTGCTAACTTGCAAGAATCTTAAAACAAGCTATGCAAGGTTGCTGCAAAGGATGCAATGAGTGTGGATTTAGGGCTAAAGAAAATAGCCACTCTTGAACAAGAAAAGAAAAACTTGTTGCTAAATTTGCTTGATGCTAATGAATTGGTAAATAAGGTGAAGGCTGAAAATATCACGCTACTTGATAGAATTAAGAATCTAGAACTAGAGTTGACTGTTGCTAGGGAACAATCAAATAGGTTTGCTAGTTCTAAAATTGATCACATGTTGAGTATTTAGAAATCTCTCTTAGACAAATTAGGTTTAGGTTTTGTTGATAGCATCTCTGTGTCTGAGATAGAAGTTGTTAAGCCAAAAGAAGAAGTTTTTGCTCCTAAGAAGATTAGGGGTATCTTAAAGAGTCTAAGCCTAAGAGTCCTAACTTCCCAAGGATAAGAAGCATGATAAACCTTTGTGGGTTTGTCATTTTTGTGGAAAAGCTGGGCATACTTGCCTAAACTATTTTAAGTTGCAAGCTGTTAAGCGAACAAATAAGCAAAAAGCACTTGTGCCTTAAGCACAAAATCCTATGGTACTTATTGGTGAATTGGTAAAGGTTTTAAACCTTTATATCAATGCTGGAGTTGCTCATCATGCTAATCTGAATAATAACTCCAAAACCAAAGTTGCATCTAAGAGGTTATGGATACAAAAGGCTCAATCTAATTGAGTCTTTCTAACATGGTCCTTGTGCTTCATCTCAAAATCCTTTGTGACCATTTTCTTGATTTCTTGTTTTCTTTTGTTTCTAGGATTTGCATTGCATTACCTTCATGCATTGCATATTATGTTGTTTTTTGTTTTAATAAAATAAAATAAAAAATGGAAAGAGGAATGTGGAAGAATGTTTTTTATTTATTTATTACATATCATGGATGTGTAGTTAAGGTTGGCCATATTATCTTTGCATAACATGCCTATGTACCTTGGTTAGCTTGGACAAGCTTATTTTTCTGCACTTTGCTGGTTCTAGGTATGTAGTGCATGTTGTGTGTGAGTTGTTTATAATTTTTGATCACATGATCTTGATTTTGAAGTAACATGCTTTTTATTGTAAGGAATAAAAAATGGCATAAATAACCATCTCACTACTTTTTACTAGCCAATCATGAACACCTTAGTGCATGTCATAAGACTTTGTGCTCGAGAAAGTGTAGCACATGCACAAAAAGAAAATAAGGTGTAGCCTTAAAATAAAATTGAAAAAACAAAAAACAAAACAAAACAGAGAAAGAAATAAAAAAGAAAAATATATGTATAAAATAAGGTTAAATAAAAAATGCATAATTGCAAGCTTGTTTTCTAGGAGATGTGGAAGTTATATGATGTAACTCTTTAGGTGATAGTCACTTTCAAATTTATGTGATGAATAATGTAGAAATTGTGATTGATTACTATCTACATATCACCTCACATGTATCTCTTGTTGTTACTAGCTGCACACACTTCACAAGTTATTTTTTGCTAAACTTAGTACATGAAATTGTGTGTGAATTTGGTTTAGCCATCCAAGATTATATATTCTATGATTTTGATACAAAATATGTTCTAGGGTTGAAAATTTGGGGGTAAAAATTTTAAAAATCTTGTTTTTGAAGTTCTGGGTTGAGAATTAATGTTTTTGAAAAACTTTTAAACCCATTCTCATGCATTCCATTCATGAAATTATTTTGGTTGAATGGTTTCTGCATAATCTTCAATAGTTTTTCAAAAAATTCAATTTTCCAGAATTTCAATGGATCGAATGTGTTTTTTGACCAATTGAAAATCCCTTGATTTTTTAAAAAACTTGGCCTCGGGTTGGTTCAATTGATCCTCGATTGGTACTCAATAAATCAAATCTGTTTTATTCAGATTTTGACTTATTCAATCCATTTTTTGACCGATCAAAATATTAAATTTTTTTAAAAGGGGCTCTCTATCTGGTATGATTCATACCCAATCGGTACTCGACCGATCGAGTTTCGAAAAGAAAGAAAAATAAAAAGATTCTCAACACGTGTTCTTATTTTTTTTGAGAAACTCTTTTCTTTTCATCCTTTTCTCTCTCGACCGATCCAATCCAAGAAGCTTTTTGTAAATCTTTAAGGGTTTTTGTCCTAAAGTGTGGGTAAGACCTAAATACCCTTCCTTTTTCAATTTATTTACATCTTTCATGCATTTTCTTCATTTTTTTCGAACTAAGAATTTTTGGGGATTTTGATTTTCTGGTTGTTTTTAGTCAAATTTGATCAATGGGTTTTTGTTCTTAGATGATATATACATGATTCCCATGCATTAATTTGATAAATTTTGTGATTTAAAAAGAATTGGAAATTCTAGGGCTTGAAATTTTGCAAAATTGGAGGTTTTGTTCAATTAAGCTTAAATTGATGAAATTGACTTGTAAAATTGATTGATTAAACCATTATATGATGTTTTCTAACTAGTAAAATGTTTAATTGATCCATTTGATTTGGTTTTGAAAAGTGAGTTTTTTCAATATTTGGGGTTTTAGGTTAAAACTCTTTTGTTCAAGTCAATTGCCAGTAAATTTGGTATAATTGAACAATTTTTTGTGCATTAGAGCATGCATCATTTGTGCATTAATTACATACATCATATAGTTTGTCACTTGTTAATATACATTGTGCTCTAACCCTTTCTAATGTAGTCTTCCCTTGGTTTTTGTGTTTTGCGTTTTGTTTTTATTTTCCTTTCTACTCTTAGAGTCATGGTTAAGAAAACTAGAGCAAAGAAAAAGACTACCTCTTCCTCCTCTTCTGACTTTGAATGGTCTAGATTTCAGTTTAAGTATAATCAAGAAGCCTATAAGAAATTGAACATTTTTAGGTTTGTTTGGGCTAAGAGAAAAGTTATCCTAGATGAGGTTAATCCTGAAATTCATAGGAACTTTAAGAGTCAAGGTTGGTTACCTCTTTAGGATGTTGAGCATCCTCCTCCAGCTGCATTGATTAGAGAGTTTTATTCAAACCTCTCTATTCACTTTGATTGCTCCAATATTCACTATGTGAAGACTTGGATAAAGGGTGAAGAATTTTTCATTACCCATGAGGTAGTGGCTATAGCTCTCAATGTACCTTTGGTACAACAGCCTGTGTATCCTTACACAGAGTTTCCTTGCATGGATGGCATTATGTCACTTCTTACTGGTACTACCATTAGTTGGGGTACTGATCCTAGGATTACCAAACATAAGCTTACTGAGCTCAATCATTTGTTCTTTAGAATTTCTTGTCATAGCATCTGGCCTATCTCTCATATACATACCATTCCCATTGAGAGATGTGTGTTTTTGTACGTTGTCATCATTGATGCTCCTATTAGTTTTCCTACTCTTTTCATTTATTCTCTTGTAGAGGTTCATAGGAGTAGTGCTAAGTCTCATGTTTTGTTTTTCCCAATTTTAATTCATAGGATTCTTTTAGATTTAGGTTTAGAGGACTTCCCCACTTCAGAGCCAGTTCATATCATTGCTCCTATAGGTGCCACCTTTCTTAGGCAAAGGGCTGCTCAGTTAAAAGCTAGCTCTAAACGCCCTAGAGTTGAGTCATTTATAGGTGATGCATCTAGAGGCCCTCCTACTGGCAATCCTACTGCTGAGGATTTTATGGACCCCACTACTGTCGTGGATCCTCCACTATCTACATTTTCATCTTCTTCTATGCGTACCTTGCTGGAGGCGTGTCTCACAATTCAAGTGGCACATGGACAATTTTTTTTTTTTTTTGGATTTGCTTAATGAGGTTGTAGCCTTACAAGTAGATTTAGCTAATGCTAGAGGTGCTTCTCCATCGGCTCCACCCTCGAATCAGTCATGATTGCCCTTTGGCAATACGTCACAAAAAGGGGGAGTGCCTATTAATAAGGGGAGATAGGTTTTTTTTTTGTTTTTTTTTTTGGGATAGATCTGTTTTTGGTTGTAGATTGTATTTAGGGGGATATATTTTGATGATGTGATTGTACATGTTAGGGGTAGACACGTTTTTATATTTTTTACATGCTTTTGTATTTTTTTCATGTTCTTATTTTATTTATGTTCTTGTTTCACAAACTATGATACATTGGTTATGATTTATATTATGAGGTTATTCATGGTATATGTCTTTCATTTTATGTTTTGTGAAAACAAGAAATTTATTTTGGTTTACTAGTATTTTTCACACATGCATTTATGGTTTGTTTAGTGTTTCAGGAATTTACAGGTTAATTCATTCGAAGTTGCTGTCTACGCTTGCAACTGATAGGTAGTTAGTTAGTTTGAATTGTATTTTGAGCAAAAATGTGTAATTGGGCTATTTTTACTTTGAGCATTTTATTTCATGTAATGTGTTTTGTCACGGATTGCCGAAAGGGGGGATTGGTATGTTCTAAGACATTAGGAACTGATGTATTAGAACTTCAATTTGTATATGTTAGCAAACCATTATCAAAACATTTAGTCTAGGTTTAGACTTGCTCAAAGTTTGTTTTAATGTAAGTTTGGAATCGAGTAATTGCAAAAAAATTACTGTTCAATTTTTGCAAGTCTTGATCGATCAAAGAATAGACTCGATCGATCGAGAATTGTGGATTAGAAATTTTATGCAGAATTTCTAAATGTTGCCCAAGCCCATATGACGTGTAGGGTTAAGTGTTTCACTCCTAGTATAAAAGGAAAAATCCTAGCTACATTTTAGAGGTCTTTGGTGTGTTGTATGTTTAATCTTTTGTGAGATCTGAGAGGTGTTTACCTCATAACACATGCATAGTTCTACCATGACCAAGATTCACATCAAGAATTGGTAGGTGATTCAGTTGCTACATAAAGAACTTTCAATAAGATCTAAAACATTTGAGTGGAGTCTCAAAGTCCCAAGTAGGAGAAATTGTGGTTGCTCAGATCAAGAAGTAGTCCGTGGACTTGGAGCTGTCATGTAGTCATGGTAGTAAGTTTTCTACACGAGGCAGCAATAGGATATTAGGTATCTAAGTCTTATTATACAAACTTCAATTCTTTCATAATAGATTTGTTTTTATCTTGAGGATAGTTAGGTTAAATCCTCCCCAGGTTTTTTACTGGTTTGGTTTTCTTGGGTCATCAGATTTTTGTGTTCTTTACTTTCCGCATTATATTTGTTTTACACATATTTGTTTAACCTAGATTTGATTAACAAACTTGTTAATCAACTTCGCTTAATATTAGGTTAAACATATTGTGTTAAGGTGTTTAAAACCTAATAGATTAAATCCTAATTAGAGTGTGCCTGCTTTGATACCACTTGTTGGGTTAAAATAGCTTGACCCTAGTTAATTAATTCAATTACCCAAATTGTTTAATTAGGTTCAATCGCATGCGAATTGTGAAGGCACCAACAAATCACCAAAAATACTAAATACTGTAGAAAATAAATTAGACATGCTAATTTGTTGACAAATGGGGAAAACCTCGCAAGGCAAAAATCCCATTGGGTGATTTTAAGGTCACTACTCCCAAGAATCCACTAATTAACAATCAAGCGGTTACAAGTATAAGGAATCTTACCAACTACCCTAGCCTATCTCTAAATACCAACCTACAATTGAACTTTTGCTCCGATACCCAATTGGACTTGATCTTGTAATAGCCTTCTTTCCTTTGATGCATAAATCTTTAATTTATGACTAACCCTTTGCACGGATCCCAAGTATCTGGCTAACTCCAACAACTTGAACAGATATTTTTGGCTACAAAGTTCTTCACTTCATCAACAATGAAGATCTGGAAGCACTCGGTTACAAAACCCTATGCCGTACAAACGCAGTAGCTTCATACAAAGAAAATAAGTCTCTTGTTCTCTGTATCCATGTGACGGCCCTTAAAATAAGTCTTATATATGTTTAGGGCTGTGAGAAAAGAAACCCTATACAAATACATAAGACAGGGCCAAATTTTAGATCTGGAAGTTCTAAAATCTTAGTTCTCAATAGATCAAGCTTCTGTCGAGCTATCTATCGAGCTTCACATTAAGTCTTGATAGTAGGCATCTGTCAAGCTATCTGTCAAGACTTAGTGAACAGCTTTTCTTCACTTGTTTCTTGGACCAATCTTCATGTCTTTAATACTTGAATTGAACAACATGTTTCTTGAAGTAGTAAACCCATCTTAGATCTACCCAATTACAAGTAAAGTGCATTTTGTCAAAGGATTAACCAATTACAATAAATTATGACTCTAACAAATCTCATGGAAACTAGTAACCTCATACTTTTAGGTTAACCAACCATGTTGCAACTCAAAGTAGATTCAAGAACCCTTTTCCTCACACTTTTACCAAAGTAGAAACATATAGGAGATTGATTAAACAACTTTACTAACATCTCACTACGCTTGACCTAACAAACCAGTGCATATGTTTTAGGCTTTTAGATTTCAAATAAACCTAAATTACTTGATTCCTAATTAAAGTCTCGTGCGTATACATGCATTGCGAGTGTCCTACCTTTTTTTCATTTTTAATTTCTTTTATAATTATTTACTATTTTAAAATTAATTAATTAAAATTATAATAATCTATATATAATATAAAACTGAAGCCTTTGACTTTTTTTTTTCTTTACTTCATAAAAGTTTTCCCTATAGAATTTGGAGCTCTCACATTTTTCCACTTCAGCAATATGGTAAATCCATAATAGCTTGCCACATTGGCACAGTAAATCCATTGTCCAACCTCCACCCTTTTGTTAAGGTAGTAGAGGTGATTGACCAAGAGAGTGATTTCACTAAAATTAAAATTAAAATAAATATTTTTTTTGAGTGACTAACGTGTAAGGAACTAAGAGTCTATTGTAATTTTTTTTAATTAAAAAGAAAATCAATTAGCCAATAACTATAACATTTGCGGATTTTAGTCAATTCAAGTAGTAAAATATTTATCATTGAATAAAATATACAGGGTTTGAATCTCACACATAATAAAAAACTATTTAGTGTTTTGAATTGACGGTAGTGAAAAGTCATCATAGAACGAATTTCATAATTTGAAAAATTACATTGTATTAAAAAAAGTAAAAAATAAAAATAACTTCATAATGTGAAAAATGAATTTCACTATTTGAAAGGTAATTGGGACTAATTAAAAGTGTTATACTAGCTATTTGATGCGAATATTGTGAATTTGCATTTTAGACATTAAAATAAGGTATTTCTCATCTGCAAATCCACATGCTGGAAAACGAAATGTGATGCGATTCTTTGAATTTTCACCTTAGACATTCAAATGAGATATTAATAAATATGGATTTTTTTAAAAACGAATTGATAGGCCAAAAACGAATTGACCCCTTGTAATAAATTAACCAATTATTTTAACCAAGTGAATTAATTAAGTTAATTAACATGCAAATGCGTGGTAGCACAAATAAATCACCAAATAACTAATTACACAACGGAAAATAAATAACACGGTGATTTGTTTACGAATGGGGAAAACCTAACGGTAAAAACCTCATTGAGTGATTTTCAGGTTACCACTCCCGAAACTCCACTATTATCACAACAAGCGGTTACAAGTAAAGGAATCCCAAGTACCTTACCAACCTACAATTGAACCCTTACCCCAATACCCAATTGGACTTGTTCTGTAGTGATAATTCCTCCTTTCGATGCATGGCTCCCAAGTACGTGACTTCAATCACCAACTAAGAAGGTTGTTGGCTGCAAATTTCTTCAGTTTATTCACACGATGAAGATCAAGAAGATGCTTGGTCACAAAACTCTACGGTGCACATACAAAGTAACTTCTTCAAGAGAAAGAGATGAACTAGGGCAAGAACTTCATCTCTAGTCACAATTTGCTTGAACAGAGTTTACTCAAGCTTGTGCAACTTGTGAACTCTTTGACAGCCCTTAAAACAATCCTTTTATATGTCTAGGGTTAGGAGAAAAGAAGGCCTAAGGACACATCTACGGATCCAAAGAAAAATAGATCAGAAAATCTGTTTTTGTCAACCTCGACAGATAGAAGCTATTAAGCATCTGTCGAGCTAGCTGTTGAGCCACGGGACTAAATCAGCTTCTTAAACCTTGACACATGCTAACTGTCGAGCTTTAGTAACTCTGCACTTTCAGCTTGTTTTCTTGGACAGACTTGAAGGCTTTAACACTTGATCTTGAAACATGGTTTCTTGAAGTATTTAAACACATCCTAAATCTACCCAAATACAAGTATAGTGCATGTTGTCAAAGGATTAGCCAATTACATAAAATATTGACATATGTTCCTAATAAGTGAATCACATATGTCCTAATAATCTCCCTCTTTGGCAATCCATGACAAAACCACAACAAACAAATAAATATATGAGAGAAATCATAAATTACTCAACTCATATTCACTTGTTGAGTACAATAAAATCTATCCTAATACAAACTCTTGAAAAATTTGCAAGAAGAGAGTTTATGGCAAGTAGACTTTGACAACCTATATTTCTGAAACACTTTAAACAAAACTCATCAAGGTATCTTTGTGTGAAACAAAAATAATAGATTGCATACACGTAATAAGAAGCATATGCATAAAAAGAGAAAAGAACCAACACATGTAAGTGTAGGTGAAAGAAACATACATCCACATTTAAAGAGAATAAGTACAATGTATGTCAAAAAAAAAAATGGTCACAAGACCTAAAGTACAAGAACAATGTATCTATAAAAGAAAGAAAAGAAAAGATACATAAAATCCTCAGTACATACCTCATATCAACACTCCCCCTAACAAAATGTCCTATTCTAACTCTCCCCCTATGTATGACTACTCTCATATCAAAACTACTCCCCCATTTTGTCACGAATGACAAATGGTAAGAGTGTCAAGTAGACATCTCATCGGTAGAGCTAGCATCTCCATCATCATCATCCAAAGCATCATTATCATCACCATCATCATCATCCTTAGAATTAGAAGTCACAAGAGGAGGTGGTGGAAGAGAAGCCTCAAAAGTATAACCACCCATGGATGCCTGTCGCCATGCAATACGACTAACACAAATGTTCACTTGATACAACTCCATAGAAAGTGTATCTAGGTGAGCATCCATGCACCGCAACTGCGCCATGATGTCTCCTAAAGTCATATCACCCGAAGAAGAGGATGGAGTGGATATGGATTGAGCAGATCGAGATGGAGTCAGACGGGTGGAAGGTGCTGAATCTGTCGGTCACAACCTAAACTGAGCCTCGCTATATTTAACGGTAGCGTAATCTATGGCACACATGAAGGTGAAAGGGTTGGACGCTGGAAGAGTGACAGAAAAATGGCGTAAGATCCTTGCGATAGCAGAAGGAAAGATGAGCTTATCACGAGACGCCGAATCTAGATGAACATCTATGATGGAAAGAATAAAATGAGAAGGGAAAACAATCGTAAGATGCTCAAGAAGGGACAACAGAAATTGAGCACGAGGCTCGGTGATAGAATTATAATGGGAGAGAGGATGTAGTACAAAGGTCATCACCATGTTCAAAAACCATGGGCCTTTTACAAAGGTCGAATAGTAAGTGACCTGGTGCTCACCCCACTAGGAAGGATGCTCACAAAAAGCTGATTCGAGCTCATCCTTGGACACAATCCGCAAACGCTCATAAATAGGATAGTCAGGAAACTTTACGCAAGGAACCCTAAGCACATCTGCAACAAGCTGCGGTGTGACAGGAATGTGCGTACCTCGAACGTGATGAAGAAAAGAGGTACTAAATGATCAATCCCATGCATGTTAGAATAAAACTCCTAGATAAGCACGAGAGGACAAGTGACCGAGACGTCACACAGTGACTCCCATTCTCGACTGTGTGGGAAGGTCGACGTCGGTGAAATCCGCTAGAATGACTTGGCATTCATAATGAATGCCCCGTCTAGAAAAGTTCTCCGAGAATGCCTTATGGGCATCATCATCATGGAACCGAAGAGAGAAAGGTGCAGAATCAGAAGACGAAGAGGCACCAGAATGAAGTGGGTTCTTGGCCAGAGTGGACCTACGCTTAGGTGCCATAGACACAACTAACATAAATAGAATAGAGAGGGGGAAGAAAGAAACAATTAGAAAAGCTCCAAAATAGTTCAAATAACAAGTATATTGAAAAGTAGAGAACGTATGCATGGGAAATGCATGAACATATGAAATGCAAAAGAAATTGTATCATGGGCTCAGCCCAATCCAATTCTACCAGCACACAATCAATCACACACATCTAAAATACATGATAATACTGTTATTATGCTAATGTGATGCAATGCATGAGATTTTAAACTCATTTAAGTAAAAACCCATCCCAAAATTTCAACAAACACTCATCAATTTTGAAAAACCCCCCAAAATTTTCAAAATCCCCAAAATCTAGGTTTCAAAACATGAAATGCATGTAAATGAAGGAGATTAGAAGCTTACCAAGTGAAGGAAAAATTGAAAAAGCTTGAAGAAACCTTGAGGAAGAATATTGGAGTGAGTGAGAGAGGTTTGGGAGATGAAAAGACAGAGGTATTGAGAGAGAGATCGATAAAAATGAGTTGCGGATCGCACAAGGAGAATATATAGACCATCAGTAAATCTCGACAGATGAAGGTGTCGAGAGGTATCGAGAAATTTGTTAAGGTAGGTGTCGAGGAAAAGGCCATTGACAGATGCAAGTGTCAAGCATGTGTCGAGGAACAAACCACCATATTAAGAACAGAAGCTCGATCAATCGACCTAGCTGTCAAGAAGCTATTGAGGAGACAAGAACTTTCTCGATCGATCCACCAGGTGTTGAGGAGGCATCGAGATTGTGATTAAAAAAAAAAAAAAAAAAAAAAAAAAAAAAAACCTTGGAAGCTCGACAGATAGCCAGGTGTGAGGAGGTGCCGAAGAGCTGTCGAGCAAGCTTTTAAAAATATTTTTTCGAGAAGAGAAAAACACAGATATGAATGCAATCAAACATGCAACACAACCAATGATCCAAACACCATATAAACCTATCAAAATCATCTCTCAATAGCAATTTTAAGCACATGGATCCCAAAAAAATACACACACACACTAAACAAGTATAACCAACTTTTATATTTCAAAAAACAAGTCAAGATAGTTTAGTGAGCATACATTAACACATGTAAAACCTTGTGATGGCCAAATCACATTGTACTTGCGCATGTATCAAGAGTAGTAAAGAATATTACGTGTTACGTGTGAAAAAACATCGCAAGATTGCATAAGTGTATACATGTTATGACGATTTGAGATATGAGAAAATCACTTTAACTCACACACAGTCGTAACTGCTTGATGGGGACTATCACCTTTGAAGTACATCCTATAACTCTCATATCTCCTAGAATGTACGCTTGCAATAATATTTAAAGTATTTTTTATCTTTTTACTTTTTATTTTCTTTGCATATTATTCTTTTAAGCAAATCATGCATGGGCATAAGAGATAGAAAAGAAATACCCAATGATGGAAAGCATTTGACATTCCAATTTTGCTATGCCAAAGCCCACAAATGTCATTGACACTGCACTTTTGCTATGCCAAAGCATGTAGGTGTCATATTATGATTGGCGGCCAACAATGGTGAGATAGTTATTTATGCCTTTCTCTTAGGGTTTTTTAGTCATTCCCATTAAAAAGAGTGATACGAGTGTTAAGTACAAGAGATAACTTAATCTTACTCATCACAAACAAGAGCTACAAAACTCATTTGCTTAGCTGTGCATAGAGATGCTCATCTAAGTTACAAAAGATACAAAGTTTAGAAAATTTTGTTTCAATGGCCATCCAAGGTACACAAGTACCAATATACACATAACACACTATTTTTGTATTTTTCTGATTTTTCAATTTCAAATTTTTTTTATATGAAAAACAAAACAAAACAAAACAGAAAAAAAAAAAAAAAAAACATGTTAAATAAAGCAGAGCATAAAAACTAGACTGACACAAAACTTGAAAGCAAAACACACAAGTAATGCACACACAAAAACAAAAAGAGAGAAAGAGAAAAAGTGATAGAATCACTTGGACCCATTTTCCTGCCACACCCTGGAAGAACCTTTCCTTTGATTAAACCCTTGAACCGGTGATGAGGGGGAAGAATTAAAACCGTTCAAGTTCGAAAGGAACTTGAGGGCTTTGAGAAGATCTCCTAGGGGAGCAAGAAAGGATTGGAGCTGATTCTGGCTTCCAGATGCTATCATGTCGTTGCTCTGTTGAGTGGCAAGCCACTTATAGTAATTTGGTCGACTATGACCGGAAATTCCACAATGATAACAGAGATGCTGCTTCTTTTGTTTAGGCTTTTGAGAGTTAGACTTCTTAGCCCTAGGGTTCTTAGCTTCCTTCTTCTCAAGCTTAGGGGGTGCTCCTAAGATAGATTTACCCTTGTCTAAGTTCTCACTAGCTAATTCAGCTTTAATCTCATTGTTCTTAATTATAACATTATTAGCAAGAGGAACAAAAATAGTAGTACTAGTAGAAGCATAGCCTAAACCTGTTCAATCCAAAGTAGATTTCTTAATGCTGAGCATTTCGTCAAGCTTCGCACCTGAAGTCCTTTCCAATTAAGCTCTGACTTGAAACAACTCCACTTCAAGCTTCTTGGTCTTCTTAGCCAAGAAATATTTCTCGAACCTCAGTGCTTCAATAGTCTGATTAGCCTCATCAAACTTTATGGACAACTCCTCACGGTCAAGCTCCACATCATTGAGCTTCTTGGTGGTTACCCTATACAGTTTCTCATACTTCTCAGGAAAAAGCTTATATAGTTTCTCATAGGCTGTATGGATGTCATCTTGATCATCCATTTTCTCAAACTTGGATTCTACCAATTCCTCTTCTTCAACCACATCTTCAACAATCCCATCAGTAGGATTAACAGTGGCAGTGAAGGCATTCAAGATTCTGTCATCCTCATTGTCAGAATCATCCTCAGGCTCGGTGTCACTCAAGGTAGCAACAAGTGCCTTGCTCTTCCCAACGCTCTTGAGAAAAGTAGGACACACGTGTTTCATGTGACCGAAGCCTTAACACCGAAAACACTTAGGTCCTGCGGAAATAGTGTACTGACTGCCATCCCTTGCATCCATCTTCCCTTTATCTTGGCTCTTGAACTGAGAATAACTGGATTGCCTACGATTGTTGTCGAAGCCCTTTCCATTGGCGTTCTTTATAAACTTCTTGAACTGCTTGGTGATGTAGGACTTCATCTTAGAATCTTCATCATCTGAAGACTTGTCTGTCTCACTGCTTTTGGCCTTCAGTGCCATGCTCTTTCCTTTACCCATCTTGCCAATCCTAGTTAAACCTAGCTCGTAGGTCTGTAGATTTCAAACCAATTCTGTCAAAGGAATCTTGTCAATATCCTTTGATTTCTCGATTGTCGTAATCTCGGTATGGAATCTTTCGAGTAGAGATCTAAGCACTTTTCTCACAATCTTGGGTTCAGGAATGGTTTCCCTAAGATTAAAAGCAGAGTTCACTATGTCCTTTAGCTTGGCATAGAACTCATCAAATGACTCATCCTCCTCTATCTTAATCTCTTCAAAGCTTGTAGTGAGCCTCTGTAGCATTGAATCCTTAACAGCCTTTGTTCCCTCATAGTTAATTAGCATATAAATACGTAGTAGCACAAACAAATCACCAAATAACTATTTATGCAGTGGAAAATAAATAACAAGGTGATTTGTTTACGAATGGGGAAAACCTAATGGTAAAAACCCCACCGGATGATTTTCAGGTCACCACTCTCGAAACTCTACTATAATCACAACAAGCAGTTACAAGTAAAGGAATCCCAATTACCTTACCAACCTACAGTTAAACCCTTAACCCAATACCAAATTGGACTTGTTCTGTAGTGACAATTCCTCCTTTCGATGCACAGCTCCCAATTACGTGACTAACCAATTGTACGGATCCTAGTACACAACTTCAGTCACCAACTAAGAAGGTTATTGGCTGCAAAGTTCTTTAGTTCATTTACACGATGAAATTCAAGAAGATGCTTGGTCACAAAATCCTACGGTGCACATACACAGCAACTTCTTCAAGAGAAAGAGATGAACTAGGGCAAGAACTTCATCTCCGGTCACAATTTTCTTGAATAGAGTTTGCTCAATACTTGTGCAACTTGTGAACTCTTTGACGGCCCTTAAAACAATCCTTTTATATTCTAGGGTTAGGAGAAAAGAAGGCCCAAACACACATCTACAGATCCAAAAAAAAAAATTAGATCAGAAATTCTGTTTTTGTAAACCTTGACAGATAGAAGTTGTCAAGTATCTATCGAGCTAGTTGTCAAGCCATAGGGCTGAAACAACTTCTTAAACCTCGACATATGCTACTTGTCGAGCTTTAGTAACTCTGTACTTTCAGCTTGTCTTCTTGGATAGACTTGAAGGCTTCAATACTTGATCTTAAAACATGGTTTCTTGAAGTATTTAAAGACATCCTAAATCTACCAAAATACAAGTGAAGTGCGTTTTGTCAAAAGATTAGTCAATTACATAAAATATTGACATATGTTCCTAATAAGTGAATCACATATGTCCTAACACAAATCAACTTTGTAAGGTTGAATTTAATCAACCATCTTGTTGGTTTTATTCCGTGCCAAATTTTCTTGTATTTCAGCAATTAGTAACCCTGTATTTAGGTGGGATTCTTGTAAGGGTAGTGAGTGAGATAGTGTGAAGAAATGCTTAAGAGTGTGCAAGAGAAACAAGGACTCGTGACTAGATCTAGCTGGTGACTTGCGGCTGTAAGCCACTAGAAGTTGTACACGTGCCAGGCATACCAAAAGTTGAAGCACCATGCTAGCTAGAGCACTACAGGACAAAATAGGACAACTGGCCGTTTAGTTACCTCGCGGCTGGAACTCACGACTCAGTCAAGCCGCGAGGTTAAGCCACGAGCCAACCCTGTTTTGAAAAACCTGACTCTTCACATTCCATTCTCACCCTAGTATAAATACCCCTTATACCCACGAAAGAAAGAGAGCTTCCAGAGATAATTTTGAGAGAGAAACCCTAGAAAAAAACAAGATTGATTCATCCCCAATCTTCATTAAGAGACTCTTCAAATTCCTCAACGCTCTTCCTCTCCATTGTTAAATCCTTGAAAGGATTATTACCAAAACCTTTTCTCACCATATCCATTTCTATGAGAGGGTTGTTTGGTACTTTAGAAAGCAGTTAGGAAGGAACCAATTTCACATTAGTTGATGCTATGATCAAGTAGCGGAATCCGGGAAGTTAAAAAAGAAATAGGTTCGGCACAACCTCGTTGGATCAAGAAGCTTGGAGGGCTTAGGTACACTGGGTATATTAGGCTTGGAGGATTTATTGTTGTTCATGTAACCTAACTACATTTTCTAGTGGATTCCTTACTGCTTGGAGGGCGACGGAGGAGAGGTTTTACGCCGAGGGCTTTGGTTTCCTCTTCGATAACACATCGTGTGTTGTCCTTGTGTTTGCATCTATCTTCCCTTAATCTTTGCCATTTAATTTCTGCTGTGGGTGTGATTTTATTTGGTTTAGATTGTTTATCAATTCTGTATTAAGCTTATTCATGTTTCGCACACTTATTGTTTGTCATAAAGCTTGAATTGGTAATTTTGTTATTGGGGGTATAAATGTTCATAGTGTTTTATACACTATTTGAACTTTCAAACTTCAAGGTCTATGAAAAACACCTGGACATTACTTCCCTACAGCCAGAGCATATTGGGCCAGAGATTAAGATTGCCACCTTGAAACCTGGATGAGTGGTATAAATAATTTTTTTACTATATCTCCCAAAAAAAAATTAAATAAATATATCAATTTTTGCCCCAAAATTGGGGGCCGTTTTCTAGTAAGAGGCCCTAGTGAAAGGGGGGGGGGGGAGTTTTGCTGTGTGTTGTCGGTGACTAATTTTTTGCTTTAGTTTCCTATCTTGTTTGTTAATAGATTTGTGGATTTGACCAGTTTTGTAATAGCCGAAAAAAAAAATTTTAAAGGAAGGGTATTTAAGTAAATCTTTATTGGGGTCAATTTTATAATTTATAGTTATAAGGGAGTTCTTAGAAAATAATGTTGAAACCCTAACTATATGTAAGCTTATTAAGAGTCAACGTATATGGAGAGATATTTTGAGAAAGGAGACTACTCAAAGGACTGAAGTAGAGAAGGATTGACAATACTCTTGAGGTAAGAGCTTAAGAAATTTTATTCTTTTGTCAAATTTAGACTTTATGAGATATTAGAATATTTTCTTATGCGAGTATTCTGGCCAACAGTGAGACTTTCTTTAGCCATGGCCACATGGGTGTGTTCTACGAAATTTTCTGGAAGGGTATTTAAGTAAGTCTTTTGTGGGGTCAATTTTATAATTTATAGTTATAAGGGAGTTCTTAGAAAATAAGGTTGAAACCCTAACTATATGTAAGCTTATTAAGAGTCAACGTATATGGAGAGATATTTTGAGAAAGGAGACTACTCAAAGGACTGAAGTAGAGAAGGATTGACAATACTCTTGAGGTAAGAACTTAAGAAATTTTATTCTTTTGTCAAATTTAGACTTTATGAGGTATTAGAATATTTTCTTATGTGAGTATTCTGGCCAACAGTGAGACTTTCTTTAGCCATGGCCGTATGGGTGTGTTCTACGAAATTTCTTAAAGGAACTGAATCGGATTGATGGAGGAAAAAAAAATGCTTGACGAAAGGAAGGAACACCAAGTTCTTTCTAATATATTATTATTTGTTTATTTATTGGGTAGGGAAAGAATAGAGTTTCAATAAAAGCTTGTGTCAGAGATTTATCCTCATGCCAAAAGAAAACTAGAGGCGGCAGTGGTAGTAGGAAAAAAGAAAAAAAAAAGAAAAGAAAAAAAGAACACGTGTAGAACTATAGAAGATGGTCTAGGCAGTACTTTTTACTCTAAATGATTTTATGTATCCTAGGTTTTTTGTGGTAGTAGAGGGTATATATATATATATTGAATACATGAATTTTTATTTTGAGATAATAAAGAGAAATTATTGGATATTTTAGTAGTCTCTCTATTGGCCGGGTACTGTTATAAGTCATTTGTAAATTATTTGATTATTGAGTAAAAATATTTGAAAATTGTTCTAGGTGATATCTAAGGATTTTAGAGGAAGTGTTAGGGAAAAGTGTCTTTTGGAATAGCTTTTGGAGGTACTTGGTTACAAAACCCTAACTAGGTCACTTTCTGCAAATATTCTCCTTTTATAACGGCCTTTAAAATAAGCCTTATATATGTCTAAGATTGTGAGAAAAACCCTACATATACATGTCAGCATGAGCTGAAAATCATATTTGGAAATTCAGATTTGGTAGATCTTGACAAATTCAGCTTCTGTCAAGCTTCATTCTTAAGTCTTGATAGATATTGTTTCTATCAAGGTGTCTGTTGAGCTTTAATGAATAGTATTTCTGCACTTGTTTCTTGATCCAATCTTCATGGCTTTAATACTTGGCTTGAACAACATGTTTCTTGAAGTACTAAACCCATCCTAGATCAACCCAATTAAAGTAAATTGCATTTTGTCAAGAATTAGCCAATTACATAAAATATGTCCTTAACAATTTTGGTGTGCAAAATGGGAAACAAAAACAAATCTCCCTATTCCAAGGTTAGAGGCACTCACATTAACTACATACTCTCCAAATATTTACAACATATTCATCTCACTATAACTACTATACAATTGCAAACTACTTCAAATAGGATTCAAATTGAAGTTTCTGATGCAGCTGACAAACAACTTTTATGATATTTGATCGAGATGCTAAGAAAATCCTAAACAAATTTGTAAGAGATCTTGCTAAAAAATAAATTGAGGTACAACTTATTTAAGTTATTAAATTATTGTAAAACTATTAATCATAATATTTATTAAATTCCTCATATGTAGATTGATATTACAAAAGGAATCCCACATGATCTGAAGAAAATTTTAGGAAGAAAATACATTTTCCTACTTCTTTTGAATGAATTCAATCTAAAGAATGGTTTTTGTGGTGGCTCGGCCCAATAGGATGAAAGCTTTGGGCTAAGGTCCCCAATTTACTTGTCTTTCGGGTCAGGAGTATCCTATGGTGGGAGGCCCAAATTTGGCGTTGCTAGCCCCTGCTACAACTGAAGATTTTTAGTTATTGTTTGGTAGTCCACTCTTGACGATTCGAGTAGGACCCCTTCCCTTCCTGAGATAAGTGCTTCCCCTTCTTTTCTCTCGTGCTTGTCTTTCTCTTTCTTCCCCAATTTTTCCAACCAATAAACTGTATGCCTCCTTTTCCTTTTATTGTCTATCTCTAGTGGGCTACCATCATGAGAGGTGCCCTGCCCCAAGTAGGTGGACCCCTTTCTGCTACATATTCCTGGTTAGATGGGACCTACTAAATATTCCTAAAATGACATTCTTGGAACTTGTGCTAGACGCCAGAATCATGTTTAGCATGCGGATTCCCCTAAGGTCACTATCTTTTGTCTACGGCTATCCTTGTTAACGTTTAGCAGTGTTCAGTTTAGAAAATGCTCAGCATTTAATGACGATGCTCGGTAATGCCTAGTACAACAACGAGATAGGTCAAGCTGGTCTCAGGGGGTAGACTACTTTTGGGCTAGGCTTTTATTCAGGGTCCATACAGTTTTGAAAACTACACAATTGCTAAGATTTTTGATGCACCTTCAAATTGCAAAAAGGTATGGAAGAAAAAAAAAATACAATCTAATATGTAATATTAATTCTTTTTCTACACTATTCCTAAAGTAACAAAAAAATATAAAAAAATTTACAAAAAACTATCATATCACATTTAGATTGATGTAAATAACATGCTAAAATTTAATATGAGTGCAGAGACTCATGGCTGGACTCACGGGTGACTCGCGACTGGCAAGCTGCCAAAGTTGGCACACATGTGAAGCATGCAGGGGAGCTAAAGAGTCATGCCAGCTATTGCACTACAAGACAAAAGTTCTAGGCCAGCCAGGCTGTTAGCTCGTGGCTTGAACTCGCGACTCAACCCAGTCACGAGGCCAAGTCGCCAAATCACCCTGTTTGAGAAAAACTGACTCTTCGCATTCCTTTCTCACCCTACTATATATAGATCCTTATACCCAAAATATTTAGAGAGCTTCTAGAGAGAATTTTGAGAGAGAAACCCTAAAGAAAAACAAGATTGATTGATCCACAATCTTCACATAGAGACTCTTCAAATTCCTCTACTCTCTTCCTCTCCATTATCAAATCCTTGAGAGGTACATTACCCAAACCTTTTCTCACCATACCCATATCTGTGAGAAGACCATTTGGTGTTTGGGAAGCAGTTAAGAAGGGAACAATTTCAAATTGGTTAATGCTATGGTCAAGTAGCAGAATCCGGTAAGTTAAAGAAGAAATAGGTTCGACGTAATCTCGTTGGAGTAGGAGCTTGGAGGGCTTAGGTATATTGGGTAGATTAGGCTTGAAGGGTCTTCTGCTATTCATGTATCCCAACTACATTCTTTAGTAGATTGTTTACCACTTGGAGGACGACGGAGAGGTTTTACACCGAGGGCTTCAGTTTCCTCTTCAATAACACATCATGTGTTGTCCTTGTGTTTACAACTCTCTTTCCTTAATCTTTTCCATTTAATTTCTACTGCGGATGTGATTTTATTTGGTTTAGATTGTTTATCAATTCTGTTTTAAGCTTATGTTAATATTCCACACATTAATTGTTTGACATTAGGCTTGAATTGGTATTTTGTAAATTGGGGGTCTATACGTTCATAGTGTTTTATACACTATTTGAACTTTCAATTGGTATCAGAACGGGTACACTTGTTGTGGTTTAAATACCTAAGTGTGATCCTTGACCCCTTGTGTTTATTTGCCATGGATAGTGCTTTGTATGCCTTTTTGTATGATTTGGTTGGTGATGAACGTAACATGCCATGTGTTTGTGAAAATGCCTCTATGAGTGATAATTCTCATGATTGTGATGCTATGTTACATGAATTTTTGGATGTTGTTAATATTCCTAACATCAAACTCTTGAAGAAAAAGGCTAAGAAGTTTAATAAGGATTTGAGCAAGTTATTTTGTGAAAATGATGATTTGATTGCTAAGCTCAATAAAGCAAACAAATTGGTTGAAAAATATAAGAAACCTGCTGAAAATTCTCTTGAAAAGCTGAAAGAGTTTGAATGTTTGAATATGGACTTGGATGCTAAACTTGTTTTGTCTAACAAACTTGTTGATGAGCTAAAATGTGAAAATGAATTTCTTAAGATGCATGCCAAGTGTTTGATCGCTGAACCTATTGCTAAAAAGGATGATAATATATGTTGCAATCATGTTGTGGTACTCAATTTTGTGCCTATTATGGGTTCTACCTCAAAGGACAAATCGGTGTACATTCCTCCACATAAAATAAATCAAAAGGTAGAGAGAAAGGCTATTAAGTCAAAGCCTCCATTTAGGTCTCAACCTAAGGTTTTGGATGGATCTAAGTTTGTTCCAACTTACCACCATTGTGGTGTGATTGGTCATATAAGACCTCAATGTCATAAGTTGAAGAAGGAACAAAACCATGTTGCTAGATCCCTTCCTAAAAAGCCTAATGGACCTAAACATATTGTGTGTCACCATTGTGGTGCTTCCAGTCATCTAAGACCTCAATGCTTTAAATTTCATGCTGTTAAAAGAATCAAAAGAAAAGAGAAACTTGAGCTTCATGAAAGTTGTGCTAAAAAGAGTAAACTGGATTTGAGTGAAAATAACATGTTGTTAAAGAAAATGTTTAATGCTCTTAACTCCTTGACTATATGCATCTCCGGTTCTCATTCTTCTAACCCTCATCTCACTTCTCTTGAGACACTCATTCCAAACAATCTTTCCATTTGGATGAGGAAGGGTTTCTATGGTTAAGCTTTTACTCTTTTGGTCCTTGATCTAATTCTTTCGATCTTTCGAGCTTTTACTCTTTTCATGCATTTTGTGCATCTTGCATTTCTTTTTATGCATTGTTTCTATTTTGATCTTACTTTTATGTTTTAGTTTTGTGTGAGTAAAAAATCCAAAACCACATAAAAAATGAAAAATTCAAAAAGTTTGATCGTATATGTTTGAGTACATATCACATGTGAGTTTTGCCCTGTACCTTCGTACAAATGACTTTATGCATTTACGAGCTTTGCTTGTTCTTTATGCACTTATTTCTTTATGGGAAAAATCTTAAAATCTATGTGTGATTATTGTAAATTGATCTTCAAACTTGTCATGAATGATTGGTCAAAAGTCTTGATGATTTTGATACTTGCATAGACTTATGCCTATATATCTTCTCACACTTTTTATTGTTTTCACTTAAAGAGCTCAACAAATGTAAATCTCAAAAAAAAAAAAAAAGATAATGAGTTACAAAAGCCGTCGCACATACTAGTATTTGACTAGGAAAAAGGGAAAGCGACTTGTATTGAAAATGTATGATGCCTAAAAGCCAAAGTCTTGTTCATCAATTTGAAATATCAAAAATTTCAGGCATCAATCTCAAAATGAGATGTATTGATTTAAAATGATCAAATGTTATGAATTGTAAAGAAGTTAAATGAAAAGTTTCAAAGATATGTAACCATTTTCTTGTGGGAGGTCATATATGTTTATTTCTATAATTGAGATAGACCACTTGACTTAGTACTAGTTGTATATGATTTGATTGAATTGGTCATTGAAGTTTCATTCTAGACTAAGGACTATTCCACATTTGATACACACACACAACACACATGCCTAATGTTTAATGAATGCCTTATTCATTTGTTCAATTGTACTTGTCTAAATGTGATATGTGTGTGCTCAACTATATATAGATCTATCCAAAAAGATTTTTGATAATTTTATATGTTTTTGGAAGTGATTTCTATCACTCTTTATGTTCATGTTTAGTGCTTATTTTGTTTTTCATTGTTTAAACATGTTTCGTTTCGAAAACAAGTGTCAGAATTTTTGGCTACTTGCGCGAGCTGTGAACAAGCTGCGAGTTTTGGCTACTCGTTTTGGCGAATTGCAAGTCACAAGTTCAAGCTACGAGTTCACGCAGAAGGGTTTCACGACTCACTCGCGACTCAGCTCACGACTCGCCAGTCACGAAATTCCCAGAATCAGCTTTTTAAGAGCTTTTCGTGGGAAACCTGTTTTAAACCTCTCTCATCCTCTTTTAAACCCATCTTTCAATATCTTTACATCAAAATCCAATCAATTTGAATGGTTTTTCATTCCATTAACATCTTTAAGGTAATTACAAACTTATTTCATTAATTTTGATCCCTAGATTATGTTTTGGAGAGTTTTGTGCTCTTGGTTGAGATTTTCATCATAGGGGTTGGGAAAACTTAATTTTTGTCAAAATTTTTCATGGGATTAGTTTCTTTTGTTGATTTGCGTTGGATGTTGGCCCTTTGTGGCAGAAAGAATATGTATTAAGGGTGGATTTCATGATGCTCATGCATTATTTCACATTATTGTTCATAGTGTACATGCTAGGTGTTTGATAAAATGTCTCTTAGGCATTTTCTCGCTTGTTTGGACTCCGATGAGTACCAAACTTTGGGGTTTCTCATATTTCCTCATTAGGAGCATGTTTGGTTCATTGGTTGTGTATTTAACACACCTTGCCCCACGTGTGCATTTTTCATGCATTAGTTATGCATTGCACATAGCCACCTCTTGCACACACCTTTGCTACCCTTGTCATGCATTGGTTAATACCTTATTTCTTCATCCTAGCATGTCATGTTTATCTTATACTTTGTAGCACTTTGTTCTGTCTTAGGATTGGGCTTCATTTTCTCATTCATCTTGCACCCCTTATGCATCATTAGCATTGTTAGTTCCTTCATCTCTTGCCCTCTTTTCTCCTTGATCCCTTTGTCTATTCATGTCAAAAAGGGGGAGAGTATACTCTAGAGTAGTGTACTAGATAGTTTTGTCATTTCTATATAACTCTTGTGCACATCCTTAAGGGGAGAAATTATATTTCTTGTGCACTTTTATAGGGGGAGAAATATTCCATAGGAGAGATGTATATATCAAGGGGAAGAAGACATTGTGTTAATTAGAAAATTTTGTTCTATTTTTTTTCTTGTTGGCTTTATGATGTTTTGAGTTATTCTTTGTTGTTCTTATCGCATCATGTTTGTGTTTTGGACATGCATATATCCCTATGCTATTGTGCTTCATTGAATGCATGTTCGGATGATCATTTACTTTACTATGTGATCATTGTAGTCAATTTTATATGACTGTTTTCGTGTATGATCAAGTTGCTCACATGTTTCACATTATGTTTACTTGATCACAATTTACTTGTTACATTATACTTGTCCTTTTATTACTTGCTTTACCTTGAGGGTCTAATATGTTTTGTACAAGTGTTTCAGGTTATAAGTATATATGTTCCAAATGCATCACAGCTTCCCATCATTTTGAAGGGGAGAAACTTTAAGCACTTTTAGTTTATATTGTTTAACTTTATATTCAGTATTTTATGGTTTGTGCCCATGTTGCTTTTGTAAACTTATAGAATTTGTTTCCATATGATTTCTAGGCTTTTATGGTTTGTACCATGCTTATGTAGCCTTTACATTTTGTTGTCTAACACTTCTAGCTAAATGTTATCATTTTCCTTAAGTATTCTCACTCTTGTGCCCTAATAGGATTTTGTTCCTAGATGCATATATTTTATGTATTGTGCATTAGTTGAGTGTTGGGCATGCAAGTGATTTGCATTGTTCTTATTGGCTTGTATGTCCAGATGTTCATTCCAAGTGTGGATGAGCATTTTCGTCACTATTTTATAGTGTTGCCTATTTGGTCAAGCCATGGTTTATTTCTCATCTCATTTTGGTTGATCGCATTATGCTTGTCTCATATGCAATTACAAGATTTTCTGCATGCAATGATGATACTGTGTTGTTATGTTTCAAGAGATTCTTGTTCATATGATTCAAGAGCTTATTAGATTCTAGAGTTAGGTGTGAGTGAGTTTTGCTCAACTGTTCCTAACTCACATATTAAGTCTAGAGTTTGTTTTAGGGTTTTGTCATGAAATAGCCAAAGGGGGAGATTGTAAGGTTGAATTTTATCAACCATCTTGTTGACTTTATTCTGTGCCAAATTTGCTTGTATTTTAGCAATTAGTATCCTGTATTTAGGTGGGAATCATGTAAGGGTAGTGAGTGAGAGAGTGTGAAGAAATGCTCAAGATTGTGCAAGGATGCAGAGACTCGTGGCTGGACTCGCGGGTGACTCGCGACTGGCAAGCCACCAAATTTGGCACACATGTGAACCATGCAGGGGAGCTGAAGAGTCATGCCAGCTGTTGCACTATAGGACAAAAGTCCCGAGCTAGCCAGGCCGTTAGCTCGTGGCTTGAACTCACGACTTAGCCCAGTCGCGAAGCCAAGTTGCTAGACCACCCTGTTTGGGAAAAACTGACTTTTCACATTCCTTTCTCACCCTACTATATATAGACTCTTATACCCACGATATTTAGAGGGCTTCTAGAGAGAATTTTGAGAGAGAAACCTTAAAGAAAAACAAGATTGATTCATCCACAATCTTCATATAGAGACTCTTCAAATTCCTCTACTCTCTTCCTCTCCATTATCAAATCCTTGAGAGGTACATTACCAGAACCTTTTCTCACCATACCCATATCTGTGAGAAAGCCATTTGGTGTTTGGGAAGTAGTTAAGAAGGGACCAATTTCATATTGGTTAATGCTATGGTCAAGTAGCAGAATCCGGTAAGTTAAAGAAGAAATCAGTTCGGCGTAACCTCGTTGGAGTAGGAGCTTGGAAGGCTTAGGTACATTGGGTAGATTAGGCTTGGAGGGTCTTTTGCTGTTCATGTATCCCAACTACATTCTTTAGTGAATTGTTTACCACTTGGAGGGCGGCGGAGAGATTTTACATTGAGGGCTTCGGTTTCCTCTTCGATAACACATCGTGTGTTATCCTTGTATTTGCATCTCTCTTCCCTTGATCTTTTCCATTTAATTTCTGCTGTGGATGTGGTTTTATTTGGTTTAGATTGTTTATCAATTCTGTTTTAAGCTTATGTTAATATTCTGCACATTAATTGTTTGACATTAAGCTTGAATTAGTATTTTGTAAATTGGGGGTCTAAACATTCATAGAGTTTTATACACTATTTGAACTTTCAAAAAGCATTGAAGAAACAAAAAAAAAAAAAAAAAAGATTTTGCAATGAAGCTTTTTATTACATCACATAATAAAAATCAATAATATAGAATGAATTAACATGATTTTATCAACTTCTATGGTAAAATATTACTCAAAAGTTTTTTTTTTTTTTTTTAATTGCTCATTGCTTAAACAGAATAATTATAATGGATATGTGTATGTAATTTATAATTGTTACTTCTTGTGATAGACTCATTACTAACAAAGTTTTATAATAAAGATGCTATAACATATGAACAATATTCTGAAAAAAAAAATAAGCATAAAATATTACAATATTATCCGTACATCGCACAAACAACTTACAAGTGATCCTTTAACAAACCAAGGCCTAGCCTCAAATTTATTGAATTCGCTACCGTAATATCAAAGCCATAATACATCTCTGATCAACTCTCAAGAAACAACATTATAATACATCTCTCAAATAGAATATACAGAACAAGTAGAGCAGTGGCACATTATATAATGAAGATAAGAAAAATATTTTTAATTACCAGACTTGCAATACGGGAGAAAGTACCTCGCCATTTCCACGTTTTCAATGGTTTAGAATGTCTATAATAACTGTTCAGCCTCCTTTAGATCGCATAACTAAAGTAAAACTTGCCTGAACATTTACATATAAAATTTCATTGACAATTAAGATCTTGGTTTTTGGTTCTATACTATTTTACATTTATGGAAATGAAGGTACTATAGCATAACACTAGTCTAAAGACAAAACTTCGAAAATGGAAAAAAAAATATTATAATTGATAACAAATTTCTATTACTTATCTCTTACTTGCTGCTGTTTCAAAAGATAAAAGAGATAAAAGAAAAGGGGCACTAACATAAAGGGGCACTAACATTTTTATTTACATGAACACAAAAGAAAAGTCAGTTAGGTGTTTGCCCTCTCAGAGCTGAACAATTTCTTTCCTCAATCTTTAACTTCAATAGAGATCCAGATTGGGCAAACCATAAAACGGATAGTCTTGATCAAAATGGCCAAATATATACTACATATGGCTGGAATTTTCAGCAAAATAGCATTATTTTCTAACTCTCTAGCAAAATACCACCCTTTTGAAACTCGATATTAGTGAAATCGAGTTCTATAGTTCTAAAAAACAGGTGTTATTCTACTAGATAGTTTGAAAACGGAAAAAATTACCTTATGCCCTTTTCACCCAAATTATATAGCCTTATGCCTCCCCTTCCCAAACTAATTAGGGAAATGCTCCTCTTTTGAAACTCGACTTTTTCAAAATCGAGTTAAGCCCTATAATGACGTTTTCAAGAACCTATAATGGCGTTTTGTAACTCGATTTCATGGGTATCGAGTTACAAAACGTCACTATAGGTCCTTATAACGTCACTATAGGTCCTCAAAAACATCACTATAGGGCTCCAGAATTTTTTTTTTTTTTTTTAACTCAATTTTGAGAAAATCGAGTTACAAAAAAGGGGCATTTCTCTAATTAGTTTGGGAAGAAGGGCATAAGGATATAGAATTTGGGTGAAAAGGGCATAAGGCCATTTTGTCCTTTGGAAATAGTGCTATTTTACTGAAATGTTTTGGCCATACGTGGTATTTGGCCATTTTGGCTAACATGGAAATATAAACGGAGAAGAAATGGAAAAAGAAAGATTAAACAATCAGCAAATAAGGTATGCTTCAAAGCAATAAGGTATGATTTTTTACTTCTTAACAAGGGAGTCAATCTCGTACCAGAGGCCGTTTCGGTTTGGCCAATGGTACAATATATTTCGGTACCGGTCAATACCGGTGTACCATTTTGGGTTTACCGCTATTTTATATATTTAATATATATATATATATATATAAACTAAATATTTTTTAGAAAATAATAACATTCTAAAATTTAAAATCTATTGTGAAAATGTTGTAAAAATATTGTGAATATACCATTTTTATTTTTGTTTTGGTACACATGTCTCAATTTTCAACTGCATTGTTAATAACTCACCTTTTTTTCACCTCCACTCATCCTCTTTTACTTTTGCAATTTATCTTTCTTTATTTTTATCTTGATTTTATCTCCTCCACATGTTAACCTTTACTAAGTCTTATCTCATTTCAAATTTCAAAAAGCAAGTCATCTCCTTACTTTGGTCCGTCATCACGTGGGCACCCAAAGGAAAACTCAAAATCTTTGGGAAACAGTAGAGATAAAAAAACGAAGAAGAAGAACATCAGAGGAACACAGACGTTGCAGAGACCATGAAGAAAAATGGAAAGCTAAGCAGAAAAGAGATCGAGATACGTGAAAGATGCATCAAATCATGAAATTTGTTGAGAAATTATCTTAGGTGAGTGAAAAATTACAAAGAAATCTGCGTTTCTGTTTTGGGCCAGTATCCATTTTCCGGCCGAAATTCGGTATTCGGCCGGTACAACCGGAACACTCCCGGTACTGCCGGTATTTAAACCGGTACAGAATGAGGTCGTTTCTATATCGTTCCAGGCATTGGTACAGAAAATATCGGCCATACCGGTCGGTATGATACGATACTGACTACATTGCTTCTTAAAGATCATATAATAAGAAGAAAGGTTGATCCCACGGAAACACAATCAGGTGAACCATCTTGTAATTATCTTATATCCAGATCAAACAAATAGAAATATGAATTTATAATTTCCCATTTCAATCTAAATTTCGTGTCTATCTTAAAGTTAGAGTTTGTTTTCAAAAACATTGAACTTCATCAAGATATTAATTTAGGTTCTTGACTGTTGTTTCCAATTGTAAGGTTGAATTTAATCAACCATGTGTTGGCTTTATTCCGTGACAAATTTGCTTGTAATATAGCACTTAGAAACCCTGTATTTAGGTGAGAATCATGTAAGGGTAGTGTGTGAGAGAGTGTGAAGAAATGCTCAAGACAGTGCAGTGAAGCAGAGACTCGCAGTTGGGACTCGCGGGAGGCTCATGGCTTGCAAGCCGCCAAAAGTTGCACACGCGCAAAGCATGCAGGGGAGCTGAACAGTCATGACACCTGGAGCACTGCAGGACAAAAATCTAGACTGGCCATTAAGTTAGCTCGCGGCTTGAACTTGTGACTCAGTCAAGTCACGAGGTTAAGTCGCCAGCCAGCCCTGTTTTGGAAAAACTGACTCTTCGCATTCCATTCTCACACCAGTATAAATACCCCTCATTCCCACAAAATATGTGTGGCTATTCAGAGAGAAAAACCCTAAGAAAGGTTTCTTCAAAACACCCACCCAATTAGAGAGAGCTATTCATTCTTAGAGATAAATCTTTATAGTCTCTTCTCATTCCCTCCCTCATTGTCATACCTATTGAATGGAGATTTCTATCCAAACACTACCCACACCCATTTAGAGTGTTGAGTGTTTTTGGAGTTTTGGGAAGCATTGGAAGATGCCAAGGATGGCGGATACTATGGTCAAGTAGCAGAATCTGGTAAGCTAGAAAAGAAAAAGGTTCGGCACAACCTCGTTGGAGCAAGAAGCTTGGAGGGCTTAGGTACATCGGGTAGATTAGGCTTGGAGGGTCTATTGCTATTCATGTATCCTTACTACATGTTTTAGTGGATTATTGACCGCTTGGAGGGCGGCAGAGAGGTTTTACGCCGAGGGCTTCGGTTTCCTCTTCGATAACACATCGTGTGTTGTCCTTGTGTTTGCATTTCTCTTCCCTTTATCTTTGCCTTTTATTTTTTGTTGTGGATGTGATTTATAATTGACTTAGATGGATTTCCAATTCTGTTTGTAGCTTATGTTCATTTTTCACACACTTGTTGTTTATCATAAAGCTTGAATTGGTTATTTTGTATTTGGGATCTAAACGTTCAAGGGTGTTTTATACACATATTTGAACTTTCAATTGGTATCAGAGCGGGTACACTTGTTGTGGTTTAAATACCTAAGTGTGATCCTTGACCCCTTGTGCTTATTTGCCATGGATTGTGTTTTGTATGCCTCTTTGTATGATTTAGTTGGTGATGAATGTAACATGCCACGTGTTTGTGAAAATGCCTCTATGAGTGTTAATCCTCATAAGTGTAATGACATGTTATTTGAATCTATGAGTGTTGTTGACAAACTCTTGAAGAAAAATGCTAAGAAGTTTCAAAAGAATTTGAGCAAGTTATTTTGTGAAAATGATGATTTGATTGCTAAGCTCAATGAATCCAACAAATTGGTTGAGAAATATAAAAAAATTGCTGAAATTTCTCTTGAAAAGCTGAAAGAGTTTGAACGTTTGAATATGGACTTGGATGCTAAACTTGTTTTGTCTAACAAACTTATTGATAATCTTAAATGTGAAAATAAATCTCTTAAGATGCATGCCAAGTGTTTGATTGCTGAACCTATTGTTAAAAAGGATGATAATATTTGTTGTAATCATGTTGTGGTATCTGATTTTGTGCCTAGTGTGTGTTCTACCTTAAAGGACAAATCGGTGTACATTCCTCCACATAAAAGAAATCAAATGGTGGAGAGAAAGGCTGTTAAGTCAAAGCCTCCGTTTAGGTCTCAACCTAAGGTTTTGAATGGATCTAAGTTTATTCCAACTTGCCACCATTGCGGTGTGATCGGTCATATAAGACCTCAATACTCCAAGTTGAAAAGGGAACAAAACAATGTTGCTAGATCTCTTCCCAAAAAGCCTAGTAGACCTAAACGCATTGTTTGTCACCATTGTGGTGCCTTTGGTCATCTAAAACCTTATTGCTCTAAATTTCAAGCTTTTAAGAGAATCAAAAGAAAAGAGAAACTTGAGCTTTTTGGAAGTTGTGCTTTGAAAGCTAAACCAGATTGGATGGAAAATTGTAAGTTGTTGAAGAAAGTGGTTAATGCTCTTACCTCCTTGTCTATGTGCATCTCTGGTTCTCATTCTTCCAAATAATCATTCCGTTTGGATGAAGAAGGGTTCCTATGGTTGAGCTTTTACTTTTTTGGTCCTTAATCTAATTCTTTCGATCTTTGTTGGACCCTTCATGCATTAAATGTCATATCTTCATGCATTTTGTGCATCTTGCATTTATTTGTATGCATTTATTTGTTTTTGATCTTACTTTTATATTTTAGTTTTGTGTGAGTAAAAAATTTAAAACCACATAAAAAGTGAAAAATTCAAAAAGTTTGATTGTATATGTTTAAGCACATATCACATGTGAGTTTGACCTTGTACCTTTGTACAAATGGCTTTGTCCATTTACGAGCTTAACTTGTTATTTTTGCACTTATATCTTTGTGGGAAAAATCTTCACATCTTTGTGTGATTGTTGTAAATCGATCTTCAAGCTTGTCATGAATGATTTGTTAATAGTCATGTTGGTTTTGATACATGCGTAGACTTGTACTTATATCTCTTCCCACTCTTTTATTTTTATTGCTTAAAGAGCTCAATAAATGTAAATCTCAAAATGAAAAGAGATAATGAGCTGCAAAAGCCGTCGCACATACTAGTATTCGACTAGGAAAAAGGGAAAGCGACTTATATGAAAATATATGATGCCTAAAAAGCCAAAGGCTTGTTCATCAAATTGAAATATCACAAATTTCAGGCATCGATCTCAAAAATGAGATGTATTGCTCAGAATGAGTTGTATTGATTCAAAATGATCCAATGATATGAATTGTAAGAAGCCAAATGAAAAGCTTCAATCTTATGTAATCATTTTCTTGTGGGAGGTCATATATGTTCATTTCTATAATTGAGATAGACCACTTGACTTAGTACTAGTTGTGTATGACTTGATTGAATTGATCATTGAAACTTCACTTTAGACTAAGGGCTATTCCACATTTGATACACACACACTACACACATGCCTAATATTCAATGAATGTCTTATTCATTTGTTAGATTGTACTTGTCTAAATGTGATGTGTATGTTTTTGGAAGATTTTTTATCATTTTATATGTTTTTGATAATTTTATATGTGATGTGTATGTCAAAAAGATTTTTGATCATTTTATATGTTTTTGGAAGTGATTTTTATCACTCTTTGTGTTCATGTTTAGTGTTTACTTTGTTTTTCATTGTTTAAACATGTTCTGTATTGAAAAACAGGTATCAGAGTCTTTCGCGGCTCAGCTGGCGACTCGCCAGTCGCGAAACCCCAGTCGTGTGTTCATCCAGAAGCTTTTGGCGACTCACTCGCGGCTTGCTTGCGACTCACTCGCGACTTACGAAAATTTTCACGACTGAACCTGGCGACTCGCCCAGTCGCGAAACGCCCAAAATCAGCTTTTTATAGAGTTTTTTGTGGGAAATCTGTTTTAAACCTCTCCCATCCTCTCTTAAACCCCTCTTTCACTATTTTTACATCAAAACCCAATCAATTTGAATGGTTTTTCATTCCATTAACATCTCTAAGGTAATTATAAACTCTTTTCATTAATTTTGATCCTTAGATTATGTTTTGGAGAGTTTTTGTACTCTTGGTTGGGATTTTCATCATAGGGGTTGGGAAAACTTAATTTTTGTCAAATTTTTTCATGGGATTGGTTTCTTTTATTGATTTGCATTGGATGTTGGCCCCTTGTGACAGAAAGAACATGTATTAAGGATGGATTTCATGATGTTCATGCATTGTTTCACTTTATTGTTCATAGTGTGCATGCTAGGTGTTTGATAAAATGTCTTTTAGACATTTTCTCGCTTGTTTGGACTCTGATGAGTACCAAACTTTGGGGTTTCTCATGTTTCCTTATTAGGAACATGTTTGGTTCATTGGTTGTGTATTTAACACACCTTGCCCCACATGTGCATTTTTCATGCATTGGTCATGCATTGCATACAGCCACCTCTTGCACACACCTTTGCTACCCTTGTCACGCATTGGTTTATACCTTGTTTCTTCACCCTGGCATGTCATGTTTACCTTATGTTTTGTAGCACTTTGTTTTGTCTTAGCATTGAGCTTCATTTTCTCATTCATCTTGCTTCCCTCATGCATCATTATCATTGTTCGTTATTTCATCTCTTGCCCTCATTTCTCCTTGGCCCTTTGTCTATTCCTGACAAAAAAGGGGAGAGTATACTCTAGAGAGTACACTAGAGTGTTTTGTCATTTTTATATGACTCTTGTGCACATCCTTAGGGGTAGAAATTCTATTTCTTATGCATATTTATAGGGGGAGAGATTTTCCATAGGAGAGATGCATGTACCAAGGGGGAGAAGACATTGAGATAATAAGAAAACTTTGTTTTGTTTGCCTTCTTGCTGGCTTTATGGTGCTTTGAGTTATGCTTCGTTGTTCTCATTGCACCGTGTTTGTGTTTTGGACATGCATATATCCCTATGCTATTGTGCTCCATTAAATGCATGTTCGGATGATCATTTGCTTTGCTATGTGATCATTGTAGTCATTTCTATATGACTGTTTTGGTGTATGATCAAGTTGCTCACATGTTTCTCATCATGTTTACTTGATCGTAATTTACTTGTTACATTATACTTGTCCTTTTATTACTTTCTTTACCTTGAGGGTCTAATGTGCTTTGTGCAAGTGTTTCAGGTTACAAGTATATATGTTTCAAGTGCATCACAGCTTCTCATCATTCTAAAGGGGAGAAACTTTAAGCACTTTTAGCTTATATTGTTTAAGTTTTTATTCAGTATTTTGTGGTTTGTACCCATGTTGCTTTTGTAAGCTTTTAGGGTTTGTTTTCATTATCTGTAGGCTTTATGGTCTGTACCATGCTTTTATGCAGCCTTTTATACTTTTTTAAATCAGTATTTCTAACTAAATGTCATGCATTTTCTTATTAAGTACTGTCACTCTTGTGCCCTTGTAGGATTATTCCTAGATGCATATACTTAGTGTATTATGCATTGGTTGAGTGTTGGGCATACAAGTAACTTACTTTGTTCTTGTTAACCTGTATGTTCAAGTGTTCATTCCAAGTGTGAATGAGTATTATGATCACTACCTTGTGGTGATTGCTTGTTTGATCAAGCCATGGTTTGTTTCTTAACTCCATCTTTGCTTGATCACATATTGCTTGCTTCATATGCATTTCATACTTTTCTGCATACAATGATCATGGTGTATTGTTATGTTTCAGGAGATTCATGTTCATATGATTCAAGAGCTGCACAACTTCTAGATTTAGGTGTGAGTGAGTTTTGCCATTGTTCCCAAACTCACGTTTAAGTCTAGAGTCTGTTTTAGGGTGTTTTAACACGGAATAGCCAAAGGGGGAGATTGTAAGGTTGAATTTAATCAACCATGTGTTGGCTTTATTCCGTGACAAATTTGATTGTAATATAGCACTTAGAAACCTTGTGTTTAGGTGGGAATCATGTAAGGGTAGTGTGTGAGAGAGTGTGAAGAAATGCTCAAGACAGTGCAGTGAAGCAGAGACTTGCGGTTGGGACTCGCGGGAGGCTTGCGGCTTGCAAGCTGCCAAAAGTTGCATACGCACAAAGCATGCAGGGGAGCTGAACAGTCATGACACCTGGAGCACTACAGGACAAAAATCCAGACTGGCCATTAAGTTAGCTCACGGCTTGAACTCGTGACTCAGTCAAGTCGCGAGGTCAAGTCGCCAGCCAGCCCTGTTTTGGAAAAATTGACTCTTCAAATTCTATTCTCACACCATTATAAATACCCTTCATTCCCACAAAATATGTGTGGCTATTCAGAGAGAAAAACCCTAAGAAAGGTTTTTTCAAAACACCCACCCAATTAGAGAGCTACTCATTCTTAGAGAGAAATCTTTGTAGTCTCTTCTCATTCCCTCTCTCATTGTCATACCTATTGAGAGGAGATTTCTATCCAAACACTACCGACACCGATTTAGAGTGTTGAGTGTTTTTAGAGCTTTGGGAAGCATTGGAAGATGCCAAGGATGGCGGATGCTATGGTCAAGTAGCGGAATCCGGTAAGCTAGAAAATAAAAAGGTTCGGCGCAACCTCGTTGGAGCAAGAAGCTTGGAGGGCTCAAGTACATCGGGTAGATTAGGCTTGGAGGATCTATTGCTGTTTATGTATCCCAACTACATTTTCTAGTGGATTATTGACCGCTTGGAGGGTGGCGGAGAGGTTTTACGCCAAGGGTTTCGGTTTCCTCTTCGATAACACATCGCGTGTTGTCCTTGTGTTTGCATCTCTCTTCCCTTTATCTTTGCCTTTTATTTTCTGCTGTGGATGTGATTTATAATTGGCTTAGATGGATTTCCAATTCTGTTTATAGCTTATGTTCATTTTCCGCACACTTGTTGTTTGTCATAAAGCTTGAATTGGTTATTTTGTATTTGGGGGTCTAAACGTTCAAGGGTGTTTTATACGCATATTTGAACTTTCACCAATATTATACCTTTTATTGGAAGATGTATTCTAACAAAAGGCTGCTTTGTTTATTCAATCCCTGCAACAAAGTCCCTCCCAAATAGCATAATTCAGCCAATGTGTCTTCCTTACTTATTAGCTTTTGTATTTCAGTTAGCCTTCACATTTAGCAATGATAAGAAACCAGGACAAAAGTTTTTACTAGCGGATGCCAGAATTTATCTAATATGACCATCTTTGCCACAATCCAATAAATCAACATTACGTTGGCCCACTGTGCATCCAAAAAATCAATCACAAAGCAGCTGAAAATTTGAAATGAAATTGAGTTAGATAAACTAAATTCTTTCTTCTTTTTGTTTTGTTTTGTTTTTTTTTTTTTTTTTTTTTTTTTTTTTTTTTTTTTTTTTTTTTTTTTTTAATGAAATGATAAACTATATATATATATATAACCTGAAGCGTAGCATTTATTGTTACCATACTCTTGTTATGTTAAGCCACATTAGTAACCATATCATCCACCTACTTACAACTCTCTCTCTTAACTTTTTTTTTTAATTAATATCCCAACTTATTATTACACTTTCTTCAACTTTTTCCTTTCCATTTAACCTTTTCATTTCCTCGCTACTAACTACCTTTAATATTTCTCTTCTCCTATCCTCTTATTTTCTTTTATTTTTGGCTCTTTTTATTGTCATCCTTTTACTATAAATTTCCAATTTTCTCTCACATTCAATGCATAGTTTTTCCACACACTTCTCTCTCTTTTTCCCAAAAATTTTCCCCCTTTTTTGGTAGATTTTTTATTTAGTTTGATAAGTTTTTGTGTTCTTTAAAACTATAATTTAGGTTTATATGATTTAGTTTTGTATTTTTAAGTTGTTATCTTTTTTCTTTTCTTTATTTCATAGATGTCATCATCTTGTATTATAAAGATAGAATGTAAGAATACAATATTATTCTATTATATAGCATGACTTGGATAATTTGGTGTTTATTACTATATCTTATATATATATATATATACTATTTTTCTTCACATCTTATTTTCTATAATTTTTTATTCTCTCTCTCTCTCTCTTGATTTTTTTTTATTTTTTCTTGCAGCTCTACTTTAGATTGATGAATCATTGTGTTTTTAAAAAAATCTATTTTGGGTTAATAGGTTTTAGTGTTCTATTTTTGAGTTTCCCATCACAAGTAATCTCTCTCCCTTTTATAGTTTTGATTTGATTTTTGTTTGAGTTAATACTTAGTTCTTTTGGAAGTGAGAATTTTATTTTATATATATGAAAAAAAAAATCTTGGCTATGCATTTAAATGTGTCTATCAATTATTAGAGTAATTATTAAGTGCAATTTTATTATGATTTTTTTATTATCATAATAATCTCCTTTAAGAAAATGAGGAATTTAAATGATTTATTTACAACTTAGAGAGTTTAGTTACACATAAAAATAAAAAAATAAAAAATTAGAAAAACATAATGCACTATAAAATAATTTATAATTTCAAAGAATATAGACTATCTCATAAAGCAATAATATCAAGAAATACACCCAACATAATATTGGTAGAGATACAAAGATGAATAATTTTAAAAAATAAATTATATATTATACCACAATTACAAAATAAGATGCGTGAGTCAACAACTAGTTAAAGCTAAAATTTTCGTGCACTCACTGTCAAGAAATATTCCAAAAGAGACGGAGAAAACGATGGTCTTACTAGCTAGCTAGTATACTTTAATATTCACTACAGTGGTATATCTTAAAGCTATGATTTCAGCACAAAGTGCAATGCTGTCCAGATTATTTGATGGTTGAAAGTAACGTTTCAACAACAATTTTCAACCCGTTAATCAAAATGGTGCTAAGTCAACAGCATCCTTTACTATATTTTCTAAACTATTAAGCTTGAACTTGTCATTAGTATTTAACATAAAAGTTGCATAAGGAGAGGGCCAGGCTATGTGCATCAAACAGCAAGCTGAGCACTTAGAAAATCGAGAACACAGAACATCAAGCATTGTCTTTCTTAACAGCTTGTATCTCCCAACTTGGTAGTGTAGCCACTTTGCCTTTCATAATACAGAGGACATGACTTCACAAATTGTGTGATAAAGGACTACGGATTTCAACAAAGCCATCGAACCATAACAGCCTATTGCAATTTGGTTCCCCATTCAACGTTGCAATTTGGTTCCCCATTCAATATTTTCAATTATATGTAAAGATTCATATAATTGAAACAAATTGAAAACTGTAAGAGATTTTGATGAGCTAAAACTTCAAAATGCTAGTAGCACAATTGTAAGAAGAAGAAAAAATTGAACACGTACATAAATATCTGGAGCCATGCTGAGGAAGGAGCCACACAAGTGAAGAATGTTCATGTTCAGAAAATAGCCTTTGCTGCAACACTACAAGAATTAGCTTGGAATAGGGTTTAGATTTCTAAAAATCATATTGCATAAATATACCTTGGAATTTCTGAAAGTTCAAAAACGTGTATAAACACCCTTGAACGTTTAGACCCCCAAAATACAACTTAACCAATTCAAGCAATATATCAAACAACAAGTGTGCAGAAACTTAACATAAGCTATAATATGGAATTGGTTAAAAACTATCTAAGCCAAAACAAAATACAATCCACAGCAGATAATAAAAAGGCAAAGATAGAGAGGAAGGAAGATGCAAACACAAAGACAACACGCGATGTGTTATCGAAGAGGAAACCGAAGCTCTCAGCGTAAAACCTCTTCGCCGCCCTCCAAGCAGTAAACAATCCACTAGAAAATACAGTTGGGATACATGGACAACAATAGACCCTCCAAGCCTAATCTACCCAGTGCACCTAAGCCCTCCAAGCTTCTTGCTCCAATGAGGTTGCGCCGAACCTTTTTTTTTTCTAACTTCCCGAATTCCGCTACTAGACCGTAGTATCAACCAATGAAGATTGGTTCCTTCCTAACTGCTTCCCAGAAATCCAAACAGCTGTCTCACAGTGATGATGATGGTGAGAACCAGGTTTGGTATAATGCCTCTCAAGGATTTGACAATGGAGAGGAAGAAAGTTGAGGAATATGAAGAGACTCTAAGGTATAGATTGTGGGTGAATCAATCTTGTTTTTCTTTAGGGTTTCTCTCTCAAAATTCTCTCTGGAAGCACTCTCACAATCGTGGGTAAAAGGGGTATTTATACTGGAGTGGGAGAGGAATGTGAAACGTCAGGTTTTACAAAACAGGGGTGGCTCGCGGCTTGACTAAGTCGTGAGATCCAGTCGCGAGATAACCGTATGGCCAGTTGTCCTGTTTTGTCCTGTAGTGCTCCAGCTTGCATGACTGTTCACCTTCCAGCATGCTTGGCACGTGTGCTGCGTCTGGCGGCTTGAAGCCGCGAGTCACCCGCGAGGCCCAGCCGCGAGTCTCTGTTTTCTTGCACACTCTTGAGCAATCTTCACTCTATCTCACTCACTACCCTTACATCAAACCCACCTAAATACAGGGTTACTAAATGCTGAATTACAAGCAAATTTGGCACGGAATAAAGCCAATTAGATGGTTGAATAAATTCAACCTTACAATCTCTCCCTTTGGCTATTCCGTGACAAAACCCTAAAACAGACTCTAGACTTAATATGTGAGTTGGGAACAGTTGAACAAAACTCACTCACACCTAACTCTAGAAGCTGTGAAACACTTGAATCATATGGACATAAGACTCCTGAAACACAACAATATACATTGATCATTGTTAAGCAGAAAATCGTAAAATGCATATGAAACAGGCAATATGTGATCAAGCAAAGATGGAGTTAAGAAACGAACCATGGCTTGATCAACCAAGTGAACACCACAAGGTAGTGATCACAGTGCTCATTCACACTTGGAATGAACACAAGGACATACAAGTTAACAAGCACAAGGCAAGATACTTGTATGCTCAACACTCAACCAATGCATAATACAAGGTATATGCATCTAGGAGCAATCCTACAAGGGCACAAGAGTGACAGTACATAAATCAAAATGCAAGACATTTAGATTGAAGTACTGATTTCAACATAGCATAAAGGCTGCATTAAGCAAGGTACATACCATAAAGCCTACAAATTATGCATAAAACATTAACCCTAAAAGCTTACAAAAGCACATGGGTACAAACCACCATATAACAGTTTACAAAACACAATATAACAACTTAAACTGAAGAAGAATGTAAAGACACTCCCCCTTAGGTAATATCCTCCCCCTCTGATCATGCCTATCACTCCCCCTTTTTGTCATGGAATAGGCTATTCATCCTCTTCCAGCTTTCTCTGAATTTGATCCAATTGAGTTTGAAGAGAGGTAAACTTCATATCCCATCGAGTGCTGTGATGGTGTAGAGAAGCTGTGAGTCCAGACATCTTTGTATTCAACTCGTGGACAGAGGATACAATGCGATCAAGTTTCTCATCTATGGAGAGAGTGCTGAAATGAGAGCCACTGTGAGATGCAGAAGTTTCTGGTTTGGCTCTCTTCCGACTATGTCCAATGCTTACATTGAATGTACGCATGTTGATTGGACTTGGTTTTGAGATAGGAGATTCATCTGCCGTTGGATAAATTCCCTTGAGCTTCAAGATCCGTGAAATGAGACTGCAGAAAGGAATGCATATCCGAGACTCAGTTCGAAGAACCGTTTTGCGCAGAACATGAAAGATATGAGCACAGATGTCTATTTCCACATCAGAGATTAGATCATGAAGAAACAAAGCACGTCCGAGGTTCATATACCCAGTGCTTGATAAAGGGTACAAATTGTGAAACATCACAATTGTAAGCACTCTCAGTTTTGGAGAAAGAGAGGAAACACTGATGGATTTTCCATTGGGTGAGAACTCCAAGTCTTGACCAAGACTTTCTTTGAGAAGCTCCTCATCAGGACAGAGATCATCATAAACCGGTGAATGTCGGAAAATTGGTCTGTTGATGTGAAGGATTTCTCCCAGATATGCAGGAGAGACAGAAAAGCTCTTTTTCCGAACCCAGCACTTAAGTTCATCTCCTTCCACAATTGCGTTAGCATAAAATTCTTTTACCAAATCTTCATACGCGTCATCCAGATCAGAGAGAAGGTAATTCCAATCCTTGTGAGCAAACCATTTCGGAATGTCAGTGTCATTAAGTGAGGGCTGGTCCACAGCTTTTTCTAGTAATGGTGTGGCATGAAGAAAGTAATTCTCATAAGACTGATAGGCTGCATATGATCTGAACTTGTTGGGATCGAATCTCTTTGATGAAGAGCAAGTCCCTTTTGTTTGAGGTGGATAATCATCAACATCAATTACAGGTTCCTTCCCTTTGGAACTACCTCCTTTCACAGCAGCTTTCTTGAATGGTGACATGACTAGTCTGTATTATGAACAAGGGAAATAGCAGAACACAATCCAACAGACTTTATTAGCAGTGGGTTAGTGAAAATTTAGGGATAATGAAGAAACCCTAATAGCTGGATGAAAATGACCAGAAAATAACAATGAGGGACACAAATGGCCCAAATTGAACTACACAGTAGAGAGGGTCAAAATAAAATCACACAATCAGCTGAAAAAGAACCCACATTCAACACAGGATCATTTTGAAATAACATATCAACAACAGATCAGACAAGATGACAAACCAACAAATAGCAAACCCTAGCTAAGCACATGATGAAGAACAAAACCAATAATTTAAAATAGCTCAAAACAGAAACAAAAGCTTCCATAAGCTAAGCATGGACAAAGAGTAATAGCAGAGCTAAAAACCCATCTCAAAATCACAATCAAATGTGAATAATCCGTAGGGAAAAAAAAAACCATAACAACAAGTAGAATAGAGTTCAAGACAGACAAGCCATACCTGTTACTCGATGATTTTGAGCTGAAAAGAGGCAAAAATGGAGATCGAAAATGGAGGCACGGTGTGAATGGTTAAGAGCAGATGAGAAAGACAATGAACAGTCACAAAAAGATTGAGGGAAAAACAAAAAAGTTTAAAAACTGCCCCTGTATTTCCAAAACACGCGATTTTCGCGACTGAAACGAGTCGCCAAAAGGTCGCCAGATCAAGCCATCAAAACACTCAAGGACAAAAATTTGAAAAAAATTTTCTAAGTGTTTGTCGCAACTGGAAGGTCTACCCACGAGTGAGTCGCGAGCTGAGCCGCGAAAATCTCTGAGTAAACCGTGCGACTGGACCTTCCACTCGCGAACAAGTCGCCAAAAATGACCCGTGAAGACGCGACTGAGGCATGCAACTTGACATACCTGCGACTGAACCGCCAAAACAGGGCAAAACTGGATTTTTGAAATTTTCAGATTTTTCAAACAAAATACTTTCCAAAAACACCTAAAACACTCAAAAATCTTTTTGTGCTTGAATTAACAAAGATTGAGCATGTGAAAACACATTTCATCAAGTACAATCACACAAATGAATATGGCATTTATTGAACATAAACTTATGTGTTGTGTGTGGATATCAATAATGAGATAGTCCTTCATCTAATGTGAAGCTTCAATGATCAATTCAACCAAGGCATACACAATTAGCACTAGATCATGTGACCCATCTCAATTATAGAAATATGTATATATAACCTCCCACACAACTTGATAACATAACTTGGAGCTTAACATTTGACTCCACTTTCAATCATAACATTTGATCTTTTTGATCTTTTGAGGCAATCATCTCTCATTGTGAGAGTGATATATGACATTTCACTTTAAAGAACAAGCCTTTGGCTTTTTGAATAAACATTCACTTTAATATAAGGTCGCTTACCCTTTTTCCTAGTCAAATACTAGAATGTGCGACAGGCTTTTGCAGCTCAATATCTCTTTTCATTTGGAGATTTACATTTGGTGAGCTCTTTTTAGCAAAACAAAAATAAAGAGTGGGAAGATATATAGACACAAGTCTATGCATGTCTCAAGATCAACAAAACCATTCACTAATCATTCATGACAAGTTTGAAGATCTATTTACAACAATCACAAAGATTTCAAGATTTTTCCCACAGAGATATGAGTGCAAAGAAACAAGCAATGCTCGAAAATGCACAAAGCCATTAGTACAAAGGTACAAGACAAAATAAGTTTTGAGACAAAAACTCAACAATGTCAATCAAGCTTTTTGATTTTCTAATTTTTATGTGATTTTTGGATTTTTGACATAAAAGAAGAGAATGATTGAACAAACATAGAAAGAAGCAACAGTATTCACAAATGGACAAACAAACAATAAACATGTTGCACAAAGAGCTAACAAAGAAGTGTGTGCCCCAACACAAACAAACTTATCATATTATAAATATGTGAAGCACACAACACACAAGAGAGTCAAGGAATTGTACCAACACCAATGGTCTTACGGAGTGATTCAAACCGTGGACCATCGAGAGGCTTGGTGAAGATGTCCGCCTTTTGATTGTCGGTGTGTATGAACTCCAGACACACAACTCTTTCCTCTACCAAATCCTGAATGAAATGGTAACGTATCTCTATGTGTTTAGATTTTGAATGCTGGACAGGATTCTTAGAAAGATTGATGGCACTGGTGTTGTCACAGAAGACACACATCGTTTCTTGAGGAATTCCATAGTCATGAAGTAATTTCTTCATCCAAAGAAGCTGAGTGCAGCAACTTCCAGCAGCGATGTATTCTGCTTCAACAGTAGATAGAGACACGGAATTTTGCTTCTTGCTCATCCACGAGACAAGATTGTTACCAAGGTAGAAACAGCCACCTGAAGTACTTTTCCGATCGTCTACACTGCCAGCCCAGTCAGCATCTGAATATCCAGTAAGACAAGCATTTGAGTCTTTTGAATACCACAGACCATAGTTTGAAGTACCATTCACATATCGAATGATTCGCTTAACAGCAGTCAGGTGAGATTCCTTCGAATTAGCTTGGTACCTGGCACAAACGCCAACACTTAAAGCAATGTCCGGTCTACTGGCTATAAGATAGAGCAAACTCCCTATGATGCTCCTATACAATGTAGGACTTACTTCGACTCCAGATGAATCAACATTCAGTTTAGTGGATGAGCTTATGGGAGTGGAGGCATGTTTTTTGGAGTCTAGTCCAAACTTCTTGACAATGTTTCTGGCATACTTCTCTTGAGATACAAATATACCCTCATTCTGTTGTTTGACTTGAAGACCCAAGAAAAATGTGAGTTCCCCCACAATACTCATCTCAAACTCCTTCTTCATCTCCTCAGAAAATTCAGTAGCACGATCTTCGATGGTTGCCCCGAACACTATGTCATTAACATAGACTTGTGCCACAAGGAGATAATCTTCATCATTTTTGACAAACAGAGTTCGGTCGGCATACCCTCTTTTGAAACCTCTATCTAGAAGATAATGTGTAAGACGATCGTACCAGGCTCTAGGCGCTTGTTTTAAGCCATAAAGGGCTTTCTTTAATCTTAATACATGATCTGGAAAATGAGGGTCCTCAAATCCTTTTGGTTGCTCAACAAATACTTCTTCATTTAGATATCCATTCAGAAATGCACACTTTACATCTATTTGATAAAGTTTGAAATTCAAAGTGCACGCAATGGACATGAGGATTCAAATGGATTTGAGTCTTGCCACCGGAGCGAAAGATTCATCAAAATCTACTCCTTCTACTTGAGTGTATCCTTGAGCTACTAACCGAGATTTGTTTCGAATTATCTCTCCATCTTCATCAGTTTTGTTTTTAAAAATCCATTTTGTGCCTATAACATGAACGTTCTCAAGCCTTGGAGCAAGTTCCCACACATCATTCCTCACAAACTGATTCAGCTCTTCATGCATTGACTCAACCCAATTCTCATCTTGAAGAGCCTCTTCAACCCTTTTTGGTTCAAATTGTGCAAGATAGCAGTGATATGTTACATGATTGGCTAGCAGAATGTTTCCTTTCCTGAGGCGAAGACCGTCATCAAGAGATCCTATGATGTTACTTTCCGGATGATTCTTGATAACTCTTGAAGATGGCCTTTTTGAAGTGGAAACTTCATCACTTCGAGAGATAGGAGGATGAACTTCTGGAGGAGTAAGAGGACTTGATGTTCTAGACATCGATCTCGTTTCCATTCTTGGGTTGATGGGAGTCGATTCTACTTCTGGTATAGGTTCTTCACCTTCTATATCCAAAGCTTCTACCTCAACATCGGGCTCTTTGGTGCTTGGCCCTTCTACATCATCAATCATTTCCACCTTAGATAAGGCATCATCAATCTTGACATTTATGGACTCCATCACAGTCTTTGTTCTCTTGTTAAACACTCTATACGCTCGACTTGTAGTAGAGTACCCAAGAAAAATACCCTCATCACTTCTCGCATCAAACTTTCCAAGATTCTCCCGATCATTTAGGATATAGCATTTACTTTCAAACACCCAAAAATACTTCACTTTAGGCTTCTTCCCATTCCATATCTCATAGGCAGTCTTCTTTGTACCAACTCGAAAGAAAATCCTATTGCCAATGTGACACGAGGTGTTGACAGCTTCTCCCCAAATTTTTTGAGGTATTTGCTTGTTAAGTAACATGACTCTTGCCATCTTCTGAATCACACGATTTTTTCTCTCTACCACTCCATTTTGTTGTGGAGTTTTGAGAGCTGAAAATTCTCTTTTAATTCCATTCTTCTCACAGAAGGACTCGAATCTTGCATTCTCAAATTCCCTCCCATGATCACTTCTAATTTTGGCAATCGGAATCCCTTTTTCGTTTTGTAGTTTCTTGCACAGAATCTCCAACCTCTCACATGCTTCTGATTTTTCTCTAAGGAATTCAACCCAAGTGTATCTTGAGTAGTCGTCCACAATGACCATAATGTATCTCTTCCCCCATAGACTTTCAGTTCTGGTAGGCCCCATTAGATCAACATGAAACTCCAAGCACCGAGAAGTGGCAATCACATTCACCTTGTGATGACTTGCCTTAGTTTGCTTCCCCATTTGACACGCACCACAAACGGTCTTCTTCACTTTTCCAAACTTAGGAAGTCCCTCGACTGCTTCAAGTTTGGAGACTTTTGCTACTTGTTTGAAGTTGGCATGCCCAAATCTGTGATGCCACAACTCCAACATATCCACACGAGCACTTCTACACAATATGGGTGCCGTGGGAACTATTCCATAACAGTTATCTGTAGTTCGATTTCCCTCCAAAACCTGAATCCCCTCTTCATTGATGATCAAGCATCCTTTCTTAGAGAATTGTACCAGGAAATCATCATCACAAATTTGAGTAATGCTCAGCAAATTCGCCTTCAGCCCTTTTATGTACAGCACATCTTTCAACAGCAGCAAACCAGGTATCTCAATGGTTCCTTTGCCTAGGACTTGAGCATGACTTCCATCACCAAAGGTCACATAGTCACCAACCTTTTCTTTGAGTGTCTTAAATAGTGACTTATCCCCTGTCATATGGTGAGAACATCCACTGTCAAGATACCACAAACACGCATTAAACACCTTCAATGAGGTATGCACAAATAGGTTCACATGTGACAAACATTCTTGACCTTCAAACACAAACTCATCATCAGTTTTCATGCTTCTTTCAATTTGATTTTTCATTTTCAGATTCTCAATCATCTCACACAACATTCTATTCTTTCTTTTATATTTCTTAATCAATGATTTAGATTTAGATATGCTACTGTGTAAGACATGATTCTGATTTTCAAGATATTCCAGCATGTGAACAAATACTCTAGCATGTTTCTTAGTTTTTAACGACTCTACGAGATCATTAGTAAAACACCTTTCAGACATATGCATAGAGTCATTTTCACAAACACTTAAGCTACAATTCAGCATGGTATTTTCCATAACAACAACCACAACACAGGGGTCTAGGATCACACTTAGGTAATAAAACCACAACAAGTGTACCCGCTCTGATACCAAATGAAAGTTCAAAAACGTGTATAAACACCCTTGAACGTTTAGACCCCCAAAATACAACTTAACCAATTCAAGCAATATGTCAAACAACAAGTGTGCGGAAACTTAACATAAGCTATAATATGGAATTGGTTAAAAACTATCTAAGCCAAAACAAAATACAATCCACAGCAGATAATAAAAAGGCAAAGATAGAGAGGAAGGAAGATGCAAACACAAAGACAACACGCGATGTGTTATCGAAGAGGAAACCAAAGCCCTCGGCGTAAAACCTTTCCGCCACCCTCCAAGCGGTAAACAATCCACTAGAAAATACAGTTGGGATACATGGACAGCAATAGACCCTCCAAGCCTAATCTACCCAGTGCACCTAAGCCCTCCAAGCTTCTTGCTCCAACGAGGTTGCGCTGAACCTTTTTCTTTTCTAGCTTCCCGGATTCTGCTACTAGACCGTAGCATCAATCAATGAAGATTGGTTCCTTCCTAACTGCTTCCCAGAAATCCAAACAGTTGTCTCACAGTGATGATGATGGTGAGAATCAGGTTTGGTATAATGCCTCTCAAGGATTTGACAATGGAGAGGAAGAGAGTTAAGGAATATGAAGAGACTCTAAGGTATAGATTGTGGGTGAATCAATCTTGTTTTTCTTTAGGGTTTCTCTCTTAAAATTCTCTCTGGAAGCACTCTCACAATCGTGAGTAAAAGGGGTATTTATACTGGAGTGGGAGAGGAATGTGAAACGTCAGGTTTTACAAAACAGGGGTGGCTCGCGGCTTGACCTCGCGGCTTGACTAAGCCGCGAGATCCAGTCGCGAGATAACCGTATGGCCAGTTGTCCTGTTTTGTCCTGTAGTACTCCAACTTGCATGACTGTTCACCTTCCAATATGCTTGGCACGTGTGCTGCGTCTGGCGGCTTGAAGCCGCAAGTCACCCGCGAGGCCCAGCCGCGAGTCTCTGTTTTCTTGCACACTCTTGAGCAATTTTCACTCTATCTCACTCACTACCCTTACATCAAACCCACCTAAATACAGGGTTACTAAATGCTGAATTACAAGCAAATTTAGCACGGAATAAAGCCAATTAGATAGTTGAATAAATTCAACCTTACAATTTCTAAATGTTGTACCTTGAAGGAGTAAATATGTATATTTTTGTATGTTTTGCCCTCTGTTTTACACAATTATTGCTGCTCCTCCTCCTCCATCTCATAGATGGACCGGTAATCAATCTCAACGCAAGGGATGTTATTGATCTTGAACCACTCTCCCTCTTTGTCTTTCTTGCAACGTTGTTTCAGCACTGCACAATCATAAATATAAAGTTTTAGAAGCAAAGGAGGTAGGCCCTTCTCTGGGAGGGATGCAAGTTTGGGGCAGTTGGAGATCCACAAATCTTCAAGAGCAAAGAGGTTTTGAAAGGCCTTGGAGGATAGTAACACTACATTTGGAAAATTCAGGATCCACAACGAGGTGAGAGAGGTAGGAAGCAGCATCATCATCTTTCCATCTTCCTCCTTAGGAAACGACTGCCAATCTTGAAATTCATTACCATGAATGGAGAGACATCTAAGAGACGTGAGTTTGTGCAATCCCCGCTCAAATACTTGCTTACAATTAGTCACCCTTCTCAACAAAAGTTCCTTTAGATTGGTAGGGAAGCCTTCATCTAGAAAGGATACGATGCTTGGACAATCATGTATAAATAATGTTTGAAGACAAGTGAGGTTATGCATGCGGGGCAACACCTCTAGTTTCTCACAGTGAATGATCCAAAGATTTCTTAGGTGAGTGGGGATAAACCCTCCATCCGGGAATGAAACAAGACTACAACAGTTTTCTATGTGGATCTCATTGAGATGGCAAAGTTTGTGTAGGCCCTCCGGTAAGAATTTAATCTCTTCACAATTACTGATTTTAAGATATTCAAGAGACGCATTATTGTGTAACTTGTCTGCTAGTAACTCTAATTTTGGGCAATTATATACTTTTAGGTATTTAAGGGCCATAGGTAACTGGTCTCTTGATAATAAGGATGTCAGCTTAGAGCATGTCCAAATCTCAAGGTGTTTAAGCGATGCAAATAGGTCACCTCTTAATGATATACATTTTAGAGAAGGGCAATCACTAATAAACAAGTGCTCAAGAAGAGATGCATTACTGTCAATACTCTCCACTTTCATTAATAAAGTAGCTGCTTCTCCCTCATCTATCAAAAACTGCAAATTCTCACAACTTTGTATCTTTAGCCTTTTCAAAATTGGAGGTAGCTGGCGTCTTGAAATGAACGTTAAAGAATTACACTCCTCAATAGTTACACATTCCAAGCATGTACAATTGGACATTGGCAAGGATTTTAAAGCACCACAACCTTTAATATACAATACCTTTAAATTAGATGTCAAACTGATGTTAATGAGACTAGGGCACAACCAGATTTCCAGCCTATCAAGAGAAGTGAGACTATCTTTCTTCAAGAAACTATTGGATCACCACAAACGTTGTTGGCCGAAAACCCTTAAACTCCACCAATAGAACCAACCACAGGTCCACTTTGGAACGATACAGCTTCACAGTTGGCTCAAAGCCGTACCATCAAAGCCCACCCTGACTATGTCACAACACCACCTAACACATCAGGGTCATTGTGCTTCTCAACACAAAAAATTTGATCAATGGTCAAACCCACTGGTCCTTAAATAACAGGTCAATTGTTCTTCCACAAACTCCTTACTTATCTGCAATAAAATATAGTATCCCCGATGCGTTTGATCAAAATCCACCTCCAGATAGTCATGACATTGAGCATTATGACATATACAGTGTTCCTGAGAATAAAAACACTACCTCTAGCAATGCCACTTATAAGATAGATTTCAATTTCACAGTGGATATCATACTTCAAAATGCAAACACTACGACCAATGGTACTAGTGAGACTGATAAAGAACAGACAGCACAGGCCCTTTCTAGAGCAGCAAGGGCATCAAAAGTCACAGCGCAAGATCAAGGTGGGTGCCATGATGAGGCCATCGGGGTGGTAATATCGGAATTGCATGAAATTTGACAAGTTAAAGGGAAATCGCATTCTGATCTAGACTTGAGATTCTTGAGCATCACCTAAATTTAAGAAAATTCCTTTGTTAAGGTCCTGAAAACAGTGTTTTAACTTTTAGTTTTGAAAGCTCGAAAATGTGTGAAAACACAAAAGCAGTTTAGACCCCCAAATTATAAATTACGGCTCGGTTGATTTTACTCTAACTTAAACTAAGTGCGGAATACAGTAAATGCGAGTGGATAAATAATATAACTATTATAAGCCATATTCATCAAATCACAACAGTAAAATGAAAGTTAAAAAAGTAGGGAAGAAGAATGCAAACACTAGATAACACGCTGATGTGTTATTGAAGAGGAAACTGAAGAACTTGACGAAAAACCTCTCCACTACCCTCCAAGCGGTAAATCAATCCACTAGAGAATAAGTTGGAGTCCACAAATAACAAAAGACCCTCCAAGCCTAGTCTACCCCATATACTCGAGCCTTCCAAGCTCTTGCTACCAACTAACTTTGCCAAGCCTTGTCTTCTCTCTCTCTCCAGATCACGTAATTTAGCCCGATTACATTCACCAAACAAATGGCTTCTTCCAATGCTTCCCAGCAGTACCAAAACCTCACTTTACACTTAGGATGGGTGTGGTAAGTGTTTGGGCTATCAACCTCTCAAGGATTTGGAAATGAAGAGGTAAGAGTTGAGGAAAACCACAATGGATTGTGTAGAGAATTGTGAGTATAACAATCTCTCACTCTCACTCTCAAGGGTTGTGACTTTTCTCTCTGAAAAGTACTCCTCAACATATGTGGGTAATGTGGGTATATATAGTGTGGGTAGGGACACGGTGTATTAGGTATGACAAATTGGCAAAACAGAATGTTTTGCGGGTATCTCGCGGGAAGGCCTTACCTGTGAGACACTCGCAAAAACCAACTGTCACCATCTGTCATGACTCTTCGCATTTCAGTCATGTGCTGAACACATGCTTCACTTCGCGGGAAGGCTACTCACGAGCTACCCGCGAAAACCTCTTTGGTCTTCAATTGTCTCGAGTCTTCACACTCTCTTTCACACACAACCCTTACAATAAAATCCCACATAAAATACAGGGTACAAAAGATTGAACAAAATTACAATCAAATTTGGCACGGAATTAAAGCCAACACAAAATAGTTCTAAATCACAACTTTACAATCTCCCCCTTTGGCTATTCTGTGACAAAACCCCTAAAACAGACTCTATACTTAAACATGAGTTTGGGAACAGTGGTAAAACTCACTCACACCTAATCTAGAAGCTGTGAAGCACTTGCTTGTATATACCTGTAACTTGAAACACTTGCACACAAACAAAACTTTCATTAAGCTTATGACAAGTTGAATACACGATAGATATATGAGCAAGTAAAATGCGATCAAGGTAATAAACACTATATAAACAGTTAAGCATATCTTGATCAAACAAGAACAGTCATTAAAGAATGACTACAATGAATATTTATCTAGTAAATGATTATCCAGACACGCAATGCAGAAATCAATTGCATGTCCAACACACAACCAATGCGAAATACAAGAAGTATTTGCATCAAGGATACAAGATCCAACAATGGCACAAGTGTGTAGTACTCAAGATAATGCAACAAAATCTAAAAGTACTTAAAAAATGCTACAAAGCAAGGATGTAAAAGAAAGTACTGAATATAAACTGAAAGTTTTAAACCAAAGTACTTAAAGCTTTAAAAGAAAGCAATGTAAATATAAACACTAATAATCTGCTTTCTCCTTTTGAGCTCACAAAACTCCCCCTTTCAATATGCACACTTCCCTACTTGTGATGCTCTCCTCTTTACTATATGCTATCGTCCAATTTATACATTGAGTTGTTCTCCCCCTTTTTGGCACAAATAGCTAAAGGCTCTCCTCTATCTTGCGTTGAATCGCATCTAACTGAGTCTCAATGGTTGTGAGATGCATTTGAACTTGGCTATTAGTGGAATAGATGACATTTGCAAGTCCTGAAATACGCTCATTAAAACCTTTAACCAAAATAGTCAATTTGTTCGTATGAGAGCTAGATTGTCCTAGCTGAGTGCTAGTAGTCTGAAGCTCAGGAATGTGAGGAGATGTAGTGTCGGTATGTCCAGAGGTAGTGTGAGCAGCTGAGCCATGAACGAAAGGAGTGACATGTGGAACAGATTCAGTCTTTGGTGTTTTGGACAGATTTTGCTTTTCCCGTTTAGCGGACGAGTGACTAAACTCTTTTGAGGAGACAGCATGGATATTGGGCGCTGCCGAACTAGGATCGTTCCATCTCTTGGTGGATGAACACCCTTAAGTACCATGATTTTCATGATGAGACTACAGAAAGGAAGACATAATCAATCAGAACTCCTGTGATGAGATCACATAAGAATTGTGCTCTTCCAAGATTGATGAACCCCATGTTAGACAGTGGGTAGAGATTGAAGAACATAATCAATGTGAGAGTCTTTAATTCAGGTTCAAACTTTGCAGTCCCAATGGTTGTTCCTTTGGCTGAAACCTCATGATCACCTCCAAGAATTCGTAGAATATCTGTCACTAGAGGAAGTCTGTCATCATATGGAGAAATGTCTACATTTGTCGGTCGATTGATTCGAAGGACCTTTGCAAGGTAGTCTGGAGTGATGATGAATTCCTTTCCTTTTACCAAGCACTTCAGTTCAACTCCGATGAATCTAGCATTCAAGTAACACTCTTTAACTAATTCATCAATCGGATCCTCGAATTTGCTGAATAGATTAGCCAATCTTTATCCACAAAGATCCTAGGTATAAAGGTGATCCCAGGGTGTCAAAACGGACAATACGTTCCACCACAATGGGGGCATCCTTAAAAATGCTGGAGAAAGTCTAAGAGTCTAGGGGAGCCTCGAATCTCTCATTGTTGGAGACTTAAGATGAATGTCGGGTCCTTTTTGAAATAGGTGATGATATAAGGTCAATCACAGGTTCTTTACCGCGAGAGGAATGGCAATACATCTGCAAAAAAAGAAACACAAAGAACAAAGCAACAAGTACACAAACACAAAACAGGAACACAAACTTGATTAGTGTCAAGTTAGTTCAAAAATAAGCATAAAGTCCTAAAAAGAACATAATCAAAGTCACAAAATCATGTTATAAGTGCTAAACATGTAAGCAACAAATATTTAGCATGAGTGATATGCAAAACATGATAAGTGAGCAAGTGTGTGCATCAAGTGTGTAGGTGGTGTGCCTATGTGATGCATGTGCAGGGCATGGCTAAGTACATTTGGGATAAAGTGTGCAAAACACGTAACTAATGATCAAAACATGGTAAACATGTATAATCATGGTAATTCCCAAAGTTTGGAACTCATTGTACTCCAAAACAACACCAAAATTCCATTTGGGCTTTTTGTCAAACACTTGGTATGCACCTATAAAATTAACATGTGGGCAACGCATGTACATGATTAAATCTTGCCTAAATACATGTTAAAATTCCACAAGGGGCCAACACAAACACAAACACACCAAATGGGACAAAGCCCAATCAAGAAATTGAAAAAATTTTCACAAAAAAAATAAATAAATAAAAAATAGAGTTCCCAACCCTTTTTCAAAAATACCCAATTCAAGTAAAACCTAAAAATTTTCTGCATAATCTAAGGAAATAAAGATAAAAGATGTTAAAAACATACCTTAGAGAAGTTTTTAAAAGTCAGAAAAATGTCCCGTTCATTTTAGGATGTCTCTTAGAGACAGTATTTTCAATTTTTGGCTAATATAGTTATTTTGCCACCTAATTACATTATTAGTGCGGATTAGGGTTTCTAGGCATTTTCATAATCGCCCTAGGGATTCTTTTACTATTTAAACATATTGTAGCATCTAGGGCAATTCTAGAACCCTATCACCTTATGGATTCAAGGGACCCCTCGTGGATTTGAGGTTTTCACTCAGAAGCTAACGCATTTAGTTTCTTTTCCATTCAAAAAGCACCCTTTTTTTTAGTAGCTTCCACAACATTAGAGACACATCCATGGCATATGCACAGCCATGACTTTTGGGTATTAGGCTATGGACAAGGTAAGTTTAATAATACAACTGATAATCTTGGTGTCTGATTATTCCATTGTCATATTGAGTTTCACCTCTTTATGGGAATGGGAGTTGTGTTCGAAGCTAGAGTAGAGCAGGTGGGAATGTTGCCAACGTCTATTATGGTCTGTGGTAAAATTAAAGACATGATCAAGCCTTAAGGTTTTTGTTAGGGTCATATTTTGTGTAATTGGCTAATCCTTTGACAAAATGCACTTTACTTGTAATTTGGTAGATCTAAGATGAGTTTTATACTTCAAGAAATATGTTGTTCAAACCAAGTGTTAGATACATAAAGATTGGTCTAAGAAACAAGTGAAGAAAAGCCGTTCATTAAATCTCAACAGATAACTCGACAAATGCCTGCTATTGAGACTTAATGAGAAGCTCAATAAATAGCTCAATAGAAGCTCGATCTATTGAGAATTACGATTTCAGAATTTCTAGATCTAAAATTTAGCCCAACCTTGCATATTTGGGATTTCTTTTCTCACAACCCTAGACTTATATAAGGCTTATTTTAAAGGTTGTCATTTATGGATACAGAGACCAAGAGACTTATTTTCTTTGTGAGAAGCTACTGTGTTTGTATGTCATAGGGTTTTGTAATTGAGTGCTTCCAGATCTTCATTATTGATGAAGTAAAGAACTTTGTAACTAACAACATCTATTCAAGTTGTTGGAGTTCGTCACATACTTGGGATCCGTGCAAAGGGTTTGTTACAAATTGGAGGTTTGTGCATCAAGGGAAAGAGGGCTACTATAAGATCAAGTCCAATTGGGTATTGGAGCGAAAGTTCAACTGTAGGTTAGTATTTCGGGATAGGCCAAAGGTAGTTGGTAAGATTCCTTATACTTGTAACCACTTGATTGTTGCTTAATGGATTCACGGGAGTGGTGACCTTAAAATCACCCAGTGGGGTTTTTGCCTTGCAAGGTTTTCCCCATTTGCCAACAAATCACCGTGTTCAATTTATTTTCTACTTCATTTAGTTTATTTGGTGATTTGTTGATGCCTCCAAAATTTTCCTGTAATTTGTCATAATTAATCTATTTAAGTAATTGAATTAATTAACCAGGGTCAAGCTATCTTAACCCAACAATTTTTAAGATGAGTACATCATATGTACTGTGTACTACTGATCAAGCCCCTTTTCCTTGAATAAGCTATATTGGCTTCTATGTACTCATTTCATGCTTCCCCCCTACCCCCCCCCCGATTTTTAGTTGTTTATTTGATGCACTCCTTTCATGCTATTTAGTGCATTTATTATTCAATTTTCTAAAGTACTAAATTATCTTTTTTTTTAATTTTTTTTTTTTTTTTTTATGAAAGGCATTTCATTTCTCGAGCTGAATAATGAGTTACATCATGTTGCACTAGGCTGAAAGCCAAGGGTGTAATTTCTTTCATCTATTTCCTCTGTAATGATTGCATGCCTGGGCAATGCATGAGCGACTACATTATTCTCTCTTCTATTAGGTTCTAATGTTTAGGACTTTATGTATTTAGAACTCTAATTTGTATTGTTGGCAAACCATGATCAAAACAATGTGTTTAGAAGTGTTTAAAGCTAGCTCAAAGTTGTATGTCAATGTAAAGTTGGAATCGAGTGTAAAGCAGAAAGCACTGTGGCTTTCGGCCTGGCTCGATCGATCGAAGTTTAGGCTCGACCGATCGAAGCTGGGCAATCGCTTTTCTGCAGAATTTTCCAACTCAGCCCTAATTGTTTTAAAACATTTTTAGGGTTTCTTATTTGTCCTAAGTATAAAAGGCAAACCCTAGCCACGTTTTAGTGTTGCTCATATTGCGGTTTGTGTAAATCTCTTGTGAGATCTAGAGGAGCTTTCCTTTACACAAACTTAGGGTTTTCAAGGAGGAGATATTCTCTACACCTTGATGATCAAAACAGTTGCTGCCATTAAAGCTTAAAGAATACACAAGCGAGGGTGCTTGTAGCTGGTGGGAATCCAAGAAAGAAGGAGTCCGTGGATTCGGACTTGCACGTGGTCGTGTCAGTAAGTTCTACTGGTTGGTAGCATTAGGAAGTCGAGCGGGGGTGCTTGTAAGTCCTTTTGTATGAACTTCGATTCTTTCTAATAGTGGATTCAAGTTTACCTTGAGGATATCTAGGTCAAATCCTCCCCAGGTTTTTACCGGTTTGGTTTCCTGGGTGATCATATCGTGTGTTATTTATTTTCCGCTGCTTTGCATGATTTGATCTTTATTATTGTGATAACCTAGACTTGTTTAATTGGACTAAGTAACAACTTGGCTAATTACCTAGGTTTAATCAATTGTTTAAGGGGTCTAAAAACTGTCAAGTGGTATCAGAGCAGGTAGCTCTTTTGTTGTTGATCCTTTGATCTGAGCTGATCCTTGACCCCTGTTGTCATGGAACACGGACACTCTCTAGTTATTCCTCCTCACCTTACTGGAAAGTAAGGATGAAAGTCCTGAAATCCATTGATGAGAGGGTGTGGAACTCCGTTGAATACGGATGGGAGAAGCCCACTACTCCTATTAGTGAGTGGCAAACTTCTCAGAAAGAAGCAGTTTCGTTTAATAGCAAGGCTATGAATGCGATTTTTAATGCTGTTTCTATGGAGGAATTTAAGAGAATCTCGAATGTTGAGATCGCTCATACTGCTTGGAATATCCTCCAGACTGTGCATGAAGGCACGAAGGCTGTCAAAATAAATAAATTGCAGCAATTGACTTCTAAATTTGAATGCATTAGGATGTCTGATGATGAATCTTTTGATGAATTCTATGCAAAACTGAATGATATTGTTAATTCTGCTTTTAACTTGGGTGAAATCTATGATCAACCTAAAATTGTTAGGAAGATTCTTAGATCTTTGACTGAAGACTTTAGACCCAAGGTGACTGCCATTACTGAAAGTAAGGATGTGGACTCCATCCCTGTTGATGAGCTTGTAGGATCTCTTCAATCCTATGAGTTGGATCTACCCAAAACTACCAAATCCAAATCAATGGCTCTTAAGTCAGTTGATGATGTTGAAAGTGGTGGATTTGATGATGAGCTCTCTGCTACAGAGATTGCCTATCTTGCCAAGAATTTTAGAAATTTTCTCAGGAATAACAATAGAAAGGCAAGAGGCACAAACACTACTGAACCTAGAAATTTTAGGAAGCATGATCCCACTAAGGTTAATAACAATGATAAACCTAGAGAAAGAGTAGGTCAATCTTCCAATAATTCTTTGGGCTCTCAATGTTTTGGATGTCAAGGGTATGGACACTTGAAATCTGAATGTCCAACCTATTTGAAGTCTATGGGTAAGGCTATGGCTGTAACCCTTAGTGATGGTGAAGTTTCTGATCATGATTCTGATTGTGATGAGGATGAAAACTTCATTGCTTTCACTGCTACTGCTGTAGTTAATGAGAGCATATCTATTGAAGAGAACCCTTCTGATGGGGAACTCTCTGAAGATGCAGATCTTCAAGAGGCCTATAACAAACTTTGCAAAGTTGCTACAAAGGATGCTATGAATGTTGAACTTGGCCTAAAGAAAATTGAATCTCTTGAGCTTGAAAAGAAAAATTTGCTTGTTAAATTATTTGATGCTAATGACCTTTTGAACAATGTGAAAACTGAAAACATGCTTTTGCTTGATAAAGTTAAATCTTTAGAACTTGATTTATCTGTTGCAAGATCTGCTAGTTCTAAACTTGATCAAATGCTAAGTGTTCAAAAGTCTTCTTCTGACAAAACTGGTTTAGGTTATGTTGATAGCATCTGTGTGTCTGCTCCACATTCCACTAAGTTTGTTCCTTCATCTTCTTCCTCTGAACCTTCTGCGAGTGAGATAGTGAGTGATACTGTCAAACCCCCTGTGAGTGAGGTTGCTAAACCCTTAGAAGGTTCATCATCTAGGAAGATTAGGGTTGATCTGAAAGAATCTAAGCCTAAGAAGCCTACCCTATCTAAGGACAAGACACATGATAAACCTGCATGGGTTTGTCATTTTTGTGGAAAGACTGGACACATACGTCCAAATTGCTACAAGCTGCAAGTTGCAAAGAGAGCAAACAAACCAAAAGTACCTGTGCCTCAAGCACTTGATCCTATGGTACTTATTGGTGATTTGGTAAAGGCTTTAAACCTTTATTCTAATCCTGGAGTTGGAAATCATTCTCAAGTGAATAAGAACTCCAATGCTCGTGGTGCATCTAAAAAGTTTTGGATGCAAAAGACTCGTCCTAACTGAGTCTTCCTGACACGGTCCTTGTGCTTTGTTGCTCTACCCTTTTGTGACCATTGTTCTTTGGTTTTGTTCTTTTTTGTCTCTAGGACTTGCATAGCATAACATTCATGCATTTCATTCTAGGTGTTTTTTATTTTTTTTAATTAAAAAAAAAAAAAGGGAAAAAGGAAGCACATTTTGCTTTTGCACTATTCTTCTTGGTTTTTGAGAACAAGGTTGGTCAATTTATTTTCACATAACATGTTGTTTGTACCTTGTTTAGCTTTGATAAGCTTATTTATTGCACTCTACTAGTTGAAGATTTGTAATGCATGTTGTGTGGGAAAGATGTGTATGGTTGTTGATTACTATGTCTTAATCTTGAAGTCACATGTTTTTAAATGTTGGACTTGAACTTTTAGAGAAAGGCATAAATAACCATCTCACCACTGTTCACTAGCCAATCATGAACACCTTAGTGCATATCATAAGATTTTGTGCTCGAGAAAGTGTAGCACATGCACAAAAAGAACATAAGGTGAAGCCTCGGTAAAAGTGCTTAATTCTTAAAATCTAATTGGTGTGTACTATTAGGCTTGATGCCAAACTCACATAAACTTAAAATTGGCATGTATATTATGAGGCATAAATACAAGAAACTTACATGATTGCAAGCTTATGATTTAGGAGATGTGGGAGTTATATGATGTAACTCTTTAGGTGATAGTCTCTTTTAAATTCTTTGTGATGAATTTTGTAGACTTTGTGATTGATTGCTATTCACATATCACCTCACATGTATCTCATGTCTTTGCTAGTCGCACACACTACACGAGTTATTCTTTGCTAAACATTGTACATGTTATTGTGTGTGTTTATGGTCTGACCAACCAAGTTTTTGCAATCACTTTGAATTATGTGCAAACTAAATTTGTTCCTTGAAAATTTATGGAGAATGCAAAATTTTTTTTGGGGAATATTGGGCTTAAAATTATTGTTTGGAAAATCATATCATCTCATACTCATGCATTTTTTTTCTTAAATTTCAATGCTTTGAGTTAAATCTTTTTGTTTTTCAAAAATTGTGTTTTTCCAGAAAAATTTGGTGAGCCTCTGCCTGATTCGATCTGTCCATTCTGTTTTTCGACCGATCGAAATTTTTAAAATTTTAAAATTTTTTGAGAGAGGAAGTCTCTGTCTGTTTCGACTGGTCGAGATTGATTTTTGACCGATCGAAACTCGTGTATCAGGTTTTTTAAAAAGCAGAATTGGACTTTTTCAAAGTCACTATTCAAACTTTTTCAAGCTTCTCTCTCTCTCCGCGTTGGCTCTTGGCTCCACCATCAATTTTTTGTCGTTTTCCTTTAAGATTTTTGCAAGGTTTTTGTCCTTAGAAGCCGGTAAGACCCTTTTGCCCTTCTTTTTCAAGTTTATTTCTTGTTTTCATGCATTTTTCATGCATTCTCATGGGTATTTTCGGCATCTTCAAAATTATTGGGGTTTTTGATGATTCAAGCCAATTCTTGTGTAATTGATCAATGGGTTTTTGTGCCATGATGTTATATTGATGTTCCCTATAGTTTAATTTGATCATTTTTGTGGTTTTTGAAAAATTGAAAATTCTAGGGTTTTGAATTTGATCCGAATTGGGGATTTTGTCAAATTGGCTTAAATTGATGAAATTGGCTTCTCCAATTGATGTAATTGGTCATTATTGTTGTTACTATATCATGAGTAATGATCAATTCATCAATTTTTTAAAAAATTGATCAAGTGGTTTCTATATTTTGGGGTTTTTGTATTAAAAACCTTTATGTGCAAGCCAATTTTGTAATTTGAATCTTTTTGACTCAATTCACTGTACTAGCACATGCATCATGACATTTAAATTTGTTCATGCATCATATAGATTTTGTTTCTATTTTTTGTTTTTGTGCTAACTTGCAGTCTGCCTTTGGTTTTGGTTTTGTGGTTTTTGTTCTTCCGCTCTGTGTTTTGATCCTTATCTTAACACCATGCCTAGGAAAACTAGAGCTCATAGGACCACTTCCACTTCCTCTGAGTCTCCACCTAGAGTACAGCTGTTTAAGAATGATAAGTGTAGAGAAGCCCATGACACCTTGAACTGTAGGCGTAAGATCTGGTCTGAGAGAGCTGTTATGTTAGATGCGCTTGATCCGGCCATTAGGGCCAATTTTGAGTCTAGGGGTTGGTTGCCTCTCGTAGCGATAGATCATCCACCTCCGACCGCCCTGATTAGAGAGTTCTACTCGAATCTTTCTTGCCACATCTATGATTCCAACACCCTAGTTAGGAGTTGGAAATGAGGTGTAGAGTTCACCATTACCCCTCGGGTGGTGGCTGAGGCTCTTGGGGTGCCGGTTGTTCAGGATGCTGACTATCCCTATGACGAGTCACCCTCTTTAGATGTTGTCATGTCTTACATCACTGGGTCATTTATCCAGTGGGGTTCTAATCCTTGGATCACGTCCGCTGAGCTTACCGAGACTGCCTATCTCTTCTTTAGGATTGCGTGTCATTCCTTGTGGCCTATCTCTCACTTCCACACCATCCCTTTGGAGCAATGTGTGTTTTTGTACGCCTTTGCTTCTGGAGCGTCTATCAGTTTTCCTCACTTGTTCCTTCATTCTTTGAACGAGGTTCATAGGAGTTTTGCCATAGGGCATGCGCTGATTCATCCTATTTTCATTCATAGGATTCTGCTCTATTTGGGTCTAGATGGTTTTCCGTCAGGTGAGCCTGTTCATGTGATAGCTCCTATAGGTGCCACCTTTCTTCGTCAGAGGGCTGCTCAGTTGAAGGTCCCTCCTTCTCGTCCTAGACGAGCGTCATCTAGTAGTGTTCCCCCTCCTCCCTCTTCTACAGGTACAGCTGCTGCTGAGCCTTTAGGTGCTGCTGCTGATGCTGATGCTACTATTCCTCCACCGACTACTACGGATGATTCAGACATTCGTCGCACGTTGGATCATGTCTTGACCATTCAGGCGGCTCAAGGACAAATTTTGGTGGACGTGCTTGATGAGATCCGTGCCTTGCGTGCGGAGTTGGCGCAGTTTAGACCACCTCCCTTTTGATGATGGATATCTTGTTTGCCCTTTGGCTTTCCGTCACGAAAAGGGGGAGTACTTGTAGTGTTTTTTCTTTCAGGGGGAGACTTTTTGATGGGATATTCATGTTAGGGGGAGTTTTATGTTTTTGTTTGCCCTTTGGCTTTCCATCACAAAAAGGGGGAGTACTTGTAGTGTTTTTGCTTTCAGGGTGAGACTTTTTGATTTTGGTTGGAGCTTATGGAGTTTTAGATTGTATCTAGGTGCTTCACTGTGTACTTAACATTTTTCGCTCTTACCTTGTTTTTGATGGGATATTCATGTTAGGGGGAGTTTTATGTTTTTGTTGGTACTTTATTTGTTTCTTGTTTTCAACTGCTTATTGATTTATATTTATGAGTTATTCATTGATATATGTCTTTATTTGTGTGTTGTTTGATATCAATAAATTATTTTGTTTACTTGTATTATTTCCACACATGCGGTTATGCATTTTGTTTAGTGTTTCAGGAAATATACAGGTTGATTCAATTGAGCTGCTGTCTATACTTGCAACTGATGGATAGTAGTTAGGATTGAATTTTTGTTTATGAGCATTATTTTGTAAAGGGCTTTTAATTTATAAACTTTGAGCTTCTAAGTTGCGTTTTGTCATGGATTGCCAAAGGGGGAGTTTGTTAGGTTCTAAAGTTTAGGACTTTATGTATTTAGAACTCTAATTTGTATTGTTGGCAAACCATGATCAAAACAATGTGTTTAGAAGTGTTTAAAGCTAGCTCAAAGTTATATGTCAATGTAAAGTTGGAATCGAGTGTAAAGTAGAAAGCACTGTGGCTTTCGGCCTGGCTCGATCGATCGAAGTTTAGGCTCGACTGATCGAAGCTCAGGCAGATCGCTTTTCCGCAGAATTTTCCAACTCAGCCCTAATTGTTTTAAAACGTTTTTAGGGTTTCTTATTTGTCTTAAGTATAAAAGGCAAACCCTAGCCACGTTTTAATGTTGCTCATATTGCGGTTTATGTAAATCTCTTGTGAGATCTAGAGGAGCTTTCCTTTACACAAACTTAGGGTTTTCAAGGAGGAGATATTCTCTACACCTTGATGATCAAAACAGTTGCTGCCATTAAAGCTTAAAGAATACACAAGCGGGGGTGCTTGTAGCTGGTGGGAATCCAAGAAAGAAGGAGTCCGTGGATTCGGAGTTTGCACATGGTCGTGTCAGTAAGTTCTACTGGTTGGTAGCATTAGGAAGTCAAGCGGGGGTGCTTGTAAGTCCTTTTGTATGAACTTCGATTCTTTCTGATAGTGGATTCAAGTTTACCTTGAGGATAGCTAGGTCAAATCCTCCCCAGGTTTTTACCGGTTTGGTTTCTTGGGTGATCATATCGTGTGTTATTTATTTTCCGCTGCTTTGCATGATTTGATCTTTATTATTGTGATAACCTAGACTTGTTTAATTGGACTAAGTAACAACTTGGCTAATTACCTAGGTTTAATAAATTGTTTAAGGAGTCTAAAAACTGTCATCTTCCCAAAAATTCTAGTCCTCATTACTCGAGGAAAATGATTGTTTGCATTTGAAATGGATCCATTTTGTTGTGAAATTAAATATTATAAATCTAAAAATATATGGACTGTAACGTTATAAAAATACCCTCTCCATAAACATTTTCCATATATTCTGTTAGGTTCTAAGACTTTAGGAACTAAATGTATTAGAATTGATCAGTGGGTTCCAGTTATCTCAACTGGTAAAGTCTTTAATGGTTGTATAAGAGATCTGGGGTTCAATCGCCGCCTACACCAAAAACTAGCCAGAGGAAAATAAAGCAAAAGCAATTCCCGTAGTAGCGGCGAGCGAAATGGGAGCAACCTAAACCGTGAAAACGGGGTTGTGGGAGAGCTACTACTAACAACTGTAAGTGAGAAAGAGCCGGAAGAGCTAGTCACTTGAGTCTTGACTGGGACTTTTTACCCTAGCTGGGAGAATCTAGTAATTTAGTCAATTCATAACAATCTCTGTAAATCAAGGGGCAAAGCTTCTACGGCAGCTTCCCCCTCATGTAGGTGTCTTGGTCTGATAAATAAGAGTTATTATCAGAAGTGAACACCATAGGTTGAAACTCTCTAAAAAAAAAATGTATTAGAACTGATCAAAACAATGAGTCTAGGTTTAGGCTTGCTCAAATTTTGCTTAAGTGTAAGTTTGAATTGAGTGTTTTGCAGGAATTTATTGTGTAAAACTGCAAGGCTTAATTGATCGAAAATAGGCTCAACCGATCGAGAATTGCAGCCCAAGCCCATATGATGTGTAGGGTTAAGTGTTTCACAACTAATATAAAAGGAAAAACCCTTTAGAAGTCTTTGTTGTGTTGTGTGTTGAGTCTTTTGCGAGATCTGAGAGGTTTGTACCTTCAAACACACACATAGTGCTATCAAGATCAAGATTCACATCAAGAACTTGATGGTTGTTTCAATTACTGCATAAAGAACATTCAATGAACAACAAAACCTTTGAGTGGAGTTTCAAAGTCACAAATAGGAGAACTTGTGTTTGTTGCAGATTTAAGAAAAGAAGTAGTCCGTGGACTCGGAGTTATTACGTGGTTGTGGTAGTAAGTTTTCTACAGGAGGTACCATAAGGATGTTAGTGGTCTATGTCCTTTTGTAAAACTTCAATTCTTTCATAGAGGACCTATTTTTACCTTGAGGATAGTTAGGTTAAATCCTCCCCAGGTTTTTTACTAGTTTGGTTTTCCTTGGTCATCAATTCTTTGTGTTCTTTACTTTCCACATTATATCTGTTTTGCTCATAATTGTTTAACCTAGACTTGAAAAACAAACTTGTTAATCAACTTGAAAAACAAACTTGTTAATCAATTTGGCTTAATATTAGGTTAAACATATTATGTTGAGGGGTCTAAAAACCTAACAAGTGATATTAGAGCAGGTTAGCTCTTGTGTTAGATCTCTTGATCTACGAGTTGATCCTTGACCCATATTGTCATGGAACACAGTCACTCTCTTATAATCCCTCCACACTTTGATAGAAATAACTATGCCTATTGGAAGGTTAGGATGAAAGCCTTCTTGAAATCTATAGATGAGAGAGTGCGGAACTCCATTGAATACAGATGGGAGAAACCGGCTACTCTTGTTAGTGAGTGGTCAACGTCCCAAAAAGAAGTAGCCGTTTTCAATACCAAACCAATGAATTCCATTTTTAATGTTGTTTCTATGGAGGAGTTTAGGAGAATCTCAAATGTTGGGGTTGCTCATACTGCTTGGAAAATTCCCCAAACTGTGCATGAAGGCACAAACGCAATTAAAATAAACAAGTTCAGTAGTTGACAACTAGGTTTGAAAGCATTAGGATGTCTGAAGATGAAAGTTTTGATGAATTCCATGTTAAACTAAATGATATTGTTAATTCTGCATATAATTTGGGTGAAATTTATGATCAACCTAAGATAGTTAGGAAGATTCTTAGATCCTTAATTGAGGACTTTAGACCCAAAGTAACTGTCATTACTAAAAGTAAAGATGTAGACTCCATTCCTATTTATGAACTTGTAGGATCTCTAAAGTCCTATGAGTTAGACCTACCTAAAACTAACAAATCCAAATCAATGGCTCTTAAGTCAGTTGATGATAATGGATTCAATGATGAACTATCTTCTACAGATATTGCATATCTTGCCAAAAATTTTAGAAACTTTCTCAGGAATAAGAATAGAAGGGCAAGAAGTAAAAACAATGCTGAATCTAAGAACTCTAAGAAAAATGAAAAACGACTAAAATCAATAATACTGAAAAATCAAAAGAAAAAGTTGGTCAATCTTCTAGTAATTCTCTAGGTCAACAATGTTTTGGTTGTCAAGTATATGGTCATGTGAAATCAAAATGTCCAACATTCTTGAGAACAAAGGGTAAAGCTATGGCTATAACCCTTAGTAATGATGAATTTTCTAATCATGAGTCTGGAAGTGATGAAGATGGAAACTTCTTTGCTTTCACAGCTACTACTGTAGTTAATGAAAGTGATTTGGTTGAAGAGAACCCTTTTGATGGGGAACTCTCAGAGAGTGATGACTTGCAAGAAGCTTATAACAAGCTATGCAAGGTTGTTGCAAAGGATGCAATCAGTGTGAATTTAGGGCTAAAGAAGATAGCGATTCTTTAACAAGAAAAGAAAAACTTCATGATGCTAATGAACTGGTAAATAAGGTGAAGTCTGAAAATATTTACTTGGTTATAAAATTAAGAAATTAGAACTAGAATTGTCCGTTCCTAGAGAACAATCAAATAGGCCTGCTAATTCTAAACTTGATTACATGTTGAGTATTCAGAAGTCTCCCTTAGAGAAATCAGGTTTAGGTTTTGTTAATAGTATCTCTAAGTCAAAAACTCATTCCACAAACTTTGTTCCTTCTTCTGAACCATCTAGATAGAAGTTGTAAAGCCAAAAGAAGAATTTCCTACTCCTAGGAAGATTAGGGTAGATCTTAAAGAGTCTAAGCCTAAGATATACCTTTGAGTTACAAGCATGATATACCTTTGTGGGTTTGTCATTTTTATGAAAAAGCTAGGCATACTTGTCCAAACTGTTTCATGTTACAAGCTATTAAGCAAGCAGATAAGTAAAAAGTACATGTGCCTCAAGCACAAGATCTTATGGTACTTATTGGTGAATTGGTAAAGGATTTAATCCTTTATACCAATGCTGGAGTTGCTTATCATTCTAATCTAAATAATAACTCCAAAAACCAAAGTTGCATCTAAGAAGTTATGGATGCAAAAGGCTCAACCTAATTGAGTCTTTATGACATAGTCCTTATGCTTCATCTCAAAATCCTTTGTGACCATTTTTTTTTTTTTCTAGGATTTGCATTGCATTAAATTCATGTATTTCATATTAGGTTGTTTTTGTTTTTCTTTAAAAAAATTAATAAAATAATAAAATAATAAAATAATAAAAAGGGGGCAGGAAAGAGGAAAGTGGAAGGATGTGTTTTGTGTTACACATCATGGATTTGTAGTTAAGGTTGGCCATATTATCTTTGAATAACATGCCAGTGTACTGTGTTTAGCTTAGATGAGCTTATCTTTCTGCACTTCGCTAGTTTTAGCTATGTAGTGCATGTTTGACTGAATTGTTTATAGTTTTTGATCACATGATCTTGATTTTGAAGTCACATGCTTTTGACTATAAGGACTAAAAAATTCTAAGAGAAAGGCATAAATAACCACATCACCACTGTTTACTAGCCAATCATGAATACCTTAGTACATATCATAAGATTTTGTGCTCGAGAAAGTGTAGCACATGCACAAAAAGAAAATTAGGTGAAGCCTTAAATTTATAAAAAAAAAAAAAAAAAAAAAAAGGTCTGTATACAATAAGGCTAAATAATAATTTTTTTTTTAAAAATGCATGATTGCAAGCTTGTTTTCTAGGAGATATAGGAGTTATATGATGTAACTCTTTAGGTGATAGTCACTTTCAAATTTATGTGATGAATAATGTAGAAATTGTGATTGATTACTATCTACATATCACCCCACATGTATCTCATGTTGCTACTAGTTGCACACACTTCACAAGTTATTCTTTGCTAAAATTAGTACATAAAATTGTGTGTGAATTTTGTTTGTCCATCTAAGACTATATATTCCATGATTTTGAAATAGAATACGTTCAAGGGTTGAAAATTTGGGGTAAAAAGTTTGAAAATCTTGTTTTGAAGTTATGGGTTGAAAACTCATGTTTTTTAACAACATTTAAACTCATTCTCATGCATTTCATTCATGAAATTACTTTGGTTGAGTTGTTTTTGTATAATCTTCTGCAGTTTTTCAAAAAATTCAGATTTCTAGAATTTCGATCAATCGAATGTGTATTTCAACCGATCAAAAACCCCTTGATTTTTAAAGCTTGGTCTTAGGTTGGTTCAATTGCTCCTCGATTGGTACTCGATCAATCGAATCTGTTTTATTCATATTTCAATTAATTGAAGTTATTTTTTGACTAGTCAAAAACTTAAGCTGAATTAAAGGAAACTCTTTGTTTGGTTCTATCGGTACCCGATTGGTACTCGATCGATCAAGTATCGAAAAGAAATAAAAATAAAAAGGTTACACATCATGTGTTCTTCAACAGTTCAAAAATATTTCTTTTCTTTTTGTCCCTTTCTCTCTCGACCGATTCAATCCAAGAATGTTTTTTGTCGTTTCCTCCTCAAATCTTCAAGGGTTTTTGTCCTTAAGTGTAGGTAAGACCTAAATACCCTTTCTTTTTCATTTACTTTCAATTTTCATGCATTTCCTCATAATTTTCGAACTATGGTTTTTTTTTTTTTTTCTGGGATTTTTTTTTTCTGTTTGTTTCTGTTCAAACTTAATCAATGGGTTTTTGTTCTTAGATGATATATACAAGATTCCCATGCATTAATATGATAAATTTCTTTGATTTGAGAAGAATAGGAAATTCTAGGGCTTGAAATTTTCAAAATTGGGGTTTTTGTTCAATTAAGCTTAAATTGCTGAAATTGACTTGTGAAATTGATGGATTAAGCCATTATATGTTGTTTTCTAACTAGTATAATGTTTAATTGATCAATTTTATTTGGTTTTAAAAGTGGGTTTTTCAAAATTTAGGGTTTTTGGTTAAAATTCTTTTGTTCAAGTCAATTATTGGTAAATTTGGTAAAATTGAACAAGTTTTTTGTGCATTAAAGCATGCATCATATGTGCATTCATTAAATGCATCATATAGTTTGTCAATTTCTTGATATATATTATGCTCTAACCCTTTCTAATGCAGTTTGCCCTTGGTTTTTTGTGTTGTGTTTTGTTTTTGTTTTTATTTTCATTCCTATTCTTAGAGCCATGGTTAGGAAAACTAGAGCAAAGAAAAACACTACTTTCTCCTCCTCTTCTAATTTTGATAGGACTAGATTTTAGTTCAAGTCTAATAATAATGCCTATGAGAAGTTAAACATCTTTAGGTTTGTTTGGGCTGAGAGAAAAGTCATTCTAGATGAGGTGAATCTTGAAATTCGTAGGAATTTTGAGAGTCAAGGTCAGTTACCTCTTCTGGATGTCGAACATCCTCCTCTTGTTGCATTGATTAGAGAGTTTTATTTAGACCTCTCTATTCACATTGATGACTCCAATATTCACTTTGTGAAGACTTGGATAAGGGGTGAAGAGTTTGTCATTACCCGTGAGGTGGTGGCTACAACTCTCAATGTACCTTTGGTACAGCAGCCCGTGTATCCTTATTAGTACTACCATTAGTTGGGGTACTGATCCTAGGATTACTACTCATGAGCTTACTAAGCTCAATTATTTGTTCTTTAGGATTTCTTGTCATAGTATCTAGCCTATCTCTCATATGCATACGATTCCCATTGAGAGATATGCGTTTTTGTACGCTTTCATCATTGATGCTCCAATGAGTTTTCCTACTCTTTTTATTCATTCTCTTGTAGAGGTCCATAGGAGTAGTGCTAAATCACATGGTTTATTTTTCCCTGTTTTTATTCATAGGATCCTCCTAGATTTAGGTTTGGAGGACTTTCCCTCTTCTGAGCCTGTACATGTCATCGCTCCTAGAGGTGCCACCTTTCTTAGGCAAAGGGCTGCTCAGTTAAAAGCTAGCTCTAAACACCCTAGAGTTGAGTCTTCTATAGGTAACGCATCTAGAGATCCTCCTTCCGGTGATCCTGCTGTTGAGGAGTTTGTGGATCCCACTACTGCTGTGGATCCTCCACCGTCTACACCTACATCTTCTTCTATCACTACCATGTTAGAGATGTGTCTCACAGTTCAGGCAGCATATGGACAGCTTTTATTAGATTTGCTCAATGAGATTGCGGCCTTACAAGCAGATTTAGCAACAACTAGAGGTGCATCTCCACCAGCTCCACCCTCGGATCAGCCATGATTGCCCTTTGGCAATAAGTTACAAAAAGGGGGAGTATATAGGATAGGGGGAGATATTTTTTTTGGGTGTAGATTGTGTATATGGGGAGATTGTTAGGTTTTGGTGTAGATTGTGTTTAAGGGGAGACATGCTTTGATGATACGATTGTACATGTTAGGGGGAGACATGCTTTTGTACTTTTTATGTTCTTGTTTCACAAACTATGATATATAGATTATGATTTATATTATGAGGTTATACATGGTATATGTCTTTTATTTTATATTTTGTGAAAACAAGAAATTTATTTTGGTTTACTAGTATTTTCCACAAATGTGTTTATGGTTTGTTTAGTGTTTCAGGAATTTATAGGTTGATTCATTCAAGTATGCTGTCTACATTTGCAACTGATAGGTAGTAGTTAGTTTGAATTGTATTTTGGGCAACAATGTGCAATTGGGTTGTTTTTACTTTGAGCATTTTATTTCTTGTAATGTGTTTTGTCACGGATTGCCAAAGGGGGAGATTGTTAGGTTCTAAGACTTTAGGAACTAAATATATTAGAACTTCATTTTGTATATGTTGACAAACCATGATCAAAACAATGAGTCTAGGTTTAGGCTTGCTCAAAGTTTGTTTAAGTGTAAGTTTGAATCGAGTGTTTTGCAGGAGTTTACTGTGTAAAATTGCAAGGCTCGATCGATCGAAGATAAGGCTTGATCAATTGAGAATCGTAGCCCTGAAAATTCTGCAAAATATTTCAAACGCAATGCAGCCCAAGTGCATATGACATGTAGGGTTGAGTCTTTTGTGAGATATGAGAGGTTTGTACCTTCAAACACATACATAGAGCTATCAAGATCAAGATTCACATCAAGAACTTGATGGTTGTTCCAATTGCTGCATAAAGAACATTCAAGGAACAACAAAACCTTTGAGTGGAGTCTCAAAGTCACAAGTAGGAGAACTTGTGTTTGTTGTAGATTCAAGGAAAGAAGTAGTCTATGGACTCGTAACTGTCACGTGGTCGTAGTAGTAAGTTTTCTACACGAGGTAGCATTAGGATGTTAGTGGTCTAAGTCATTTTGTAAAATTTCAATTCTTTCATAGTGGATTTGTTTTTACCTTGAGGATAGCTAGGTTAAATCCTCCCCAGGTTTTTTATTGGTTTGGTTTTCTTGGGTCATCTGTTCTTTGTGTTCTTCACTTTCCGCAATATATCTGTTTTGCTCTTAATTGTTTAACCTAGACTTGAAAAACAAACTTGTTAATCAACTTGGCTTAATATTAGGTTAAACATAATGTGTTAAGGGGTCTAAAAACCTAACGTATTCCATGAATGATATTCTTGAGGTGGTATCATATAACAGCTGCATGGTGCCTCCTTTCACATACCCCTACACAAACATGTGGGGGTAAAAGCGAGGGAGTGGGATATGGTACCAAAAAAAAAAAAAAAATCATTTATTAGTGCAAGAGCTAGTAAAGGCAATTGGTTGAGAGAGTGATTTCACACAAAAAATAAATAAATAAATAACAGTGAGTGACCGACATGCAAGGAATTAAGAGTCTATTGTAATTTTTTTCAATTAAAAAGAAAATCAATTAGCCAATAGCTATAACATTTGCAGGTTTTAGTTAGTTCAACTGATAAAATGTTTTATCATTGAATAAAAGATATGGGGTTCAAATCTCACACATAATAAAAAACTCTTTAGTGTTTTGAGCTAAAGATAGTGAAAAATCATCATAGAATGAATTTCATAATTCAAAAAATTACAATGTATTTAAAAAAGTAAAACATAAAAATAACGTCATAGTGTGCGAAATGAATTTCACTATTTGAAACGTAATTGGGATTAATTAAAAGTGCTATACTATTTGATGCGACTATTGTCAATTTGCATTTTAGATATTGAAATAAGGTATTTCTCATCTGCAAATCCACATGCTGGAAAACGCAATGTGATGCGGATGCTATGAATTTGCACCTTAGACATTCAAATGAGATATTAAATATGGATTTTACTATGCAAATCAACTTCAAGGTCTATACTACAAGTATGTACAATAGAATCTTATATAGGTGCACAATACGTGTGAAATACAACTAAAGAGTGTACTACAAATATAGTTACTACAAATATAGTATACTGGGTTCAAGCCTAATGGGGTAGACTAACGTATATACTAAGGACAATAATTACTAACTGTTTCGACTAATAAGTCCAATGTTAATAATCACATATTGTAGGAGAAAATGTGCGAGAAATAGCAAAATTATATAAAATAAGGTGAGTAGAAGAATGCTAAAAAGAAAATGTATAATTGTAAACAACAAATTATCCAAGTTATGCTGCGTAATATAATAACATTATGTCATTATATTAAACCATTGGTTAGCTTTTAACAATCAAACAAAAAAGAATTAAAAAAATATAACAAATTAAAATATAACCAAATTCATCAGCACAAAGTAGAGTTCAACAAAAAAATTCATCCACCTATATTAGATGTGCAACAAAGAATTAAAAATTCACCCCCAAAGAGAGAGAGAGAGAGAGAGAGAGAGAGAGTATTCACCTGTTTGTATGGGAAAAATATAGATAGAATGGAAGAGAGAAAAGCAAATATTTATAGTAAAAAATTGGGGAGAAGAAGAATCAAAAGAAAAAGAATATGAAGGGATGGAGGAATTATAAAGTTAAGGTATAGAATAGTAGGAACATAAAAAAGTAAAAGTGAGGAAAATGTAAGAGGAAGAGTTATTGTAAGGTGATAAATTAATAAGGAGAAAAATAATTTATAAAAAGGGAAAATGTTAGAAATAAGTGGATGATGTGACCACTGATGTGACTCAACGGGAGGGTAGCAACAATAAATACTATGCTTTAGCTTTTAGATATACTAGTCACTAACCCGTGCGATAATGGGAAAATTACTAAAAATGAAATCTAATGAATACTAAGCAATTATGCAAAATACCATTTAAATCAAAAGACAAATATTAGTGAATGTCATTATTCATCTAGAGTTTCATATCTAAGTCACCACAATACTACTTGTAACAATTGAAGCTAATAATATAAGTATATTATATGAGGCTGAAACTTATATTATCTTCAAGCTCCGCTTAGCCTTACAGAGTCTCTAACAAAATTTCTTTTGTATTGAATTTGAATTAAACCTCACAAATTAGAAAGAAAAAATAAATAACATTACAACATTGTAGCTAATTAATATACAAATAAACTACCAATTTAACATGATAAATCACTATTAGTAATTTAGAAAGCAAAAATTAACAAAATTAAAGTTGTTACCCATTTAACCTAAAACTTTTCATATTCTAAAGTTTTCAAACACCAATTAACAAATAACTATTGATATAAAATATTTAGTAAGTCCTTCAATGCCGTAAGTTGTTCATGCTGTAAAAAATTTGAGAGAATAACACAACAAGCATCTTAAACTCTTTCTTGCTTGGATCCTACAAAACTATAGCAATTGAGACAAAACATGCCATTAAAGAGACAACCAATTATAATAGTGTTGGAGGCAAAGTAAAAGATTAAAAAAAACTAAAGAAGCAGGCGGTTTGGCTAGCATTCTAGCTACTTTAATTTATATCAAAAGACATAAAAATCTTACAATCAAATAGAATCCATCTTAAAAGTAAATAAATACACGTGGTACGATTAGATAAATAAAAGGTTTGTCAAGATGATCGGGTTTGGCAATGAAGAAGATGTAGTAGGTATTGATGAGAGAATCTTTACCATAAACTTGTGATAATTGATAGTTTTTAGACCCCTTAAAAACACAATTGGATTAACCTAGGTAATTAGCCAAGTTGTTACTTAGTCCAACTTAACAAAACTAGGTTATCACAATCACAACAATCATATCATGCATAGCATCGGAAAGATAAATAACACAAAGATATGATCACCCAGGAAACCAAACCGGTAAAAACCTGGGGAGGATTTAACCTAGCTATCCTCAAGGTAAACCTGAATCCACTATCTTGAAAGAATCGAAGTTCATACAATAAGACTTACAAGCCCCCACGCTCGACTTCTTATTGGTACCCACCAGTAGAATTTACTGACACGACCACGTGCAAGCTCCGATCCTTCTTTCTTGGATTCACCACTAGATACAAGCACACTTGCTTGTATTTCTTTAAACTTCAATGGCAGCAACTGAATTGATCATCAAGGTGTAGACAATATCTCCTCCTTGAAAACCCTAAGTTTGTGTAAAGGAAAGCTCCTCTAGATCTCACAAGAGATTTACACAAACAGCAATATGAGCAACACTAAAACGTGGCTAGGCTTTGCCTTTTATACTTAGGACAAATTAGAAAACCCTAAACGTTTTAAACAAACTAAGGCTGAGTTGGAATTCTACAGAAAAATGCCTCTGACCCGATTTTCGATTGATCAAGCCTAAGCTTCGATCGATCGAACCAGGCCGAGAAGCGTAAAAGCCTTCTGCATCAACTTATTCCAACTTTACTTAAATGAAACAACTTTGAGCAAGTCTAAACATGACTAAACATATTGTTTTGATCATGGTTTGCCAACAATACACATTAGAGTTCTAAATACATAAAAACCTAAGTCTTTAAAACCTAACAAACTCCCCCTTTGGCAATCCGTGACAAAACACAACTATAAGCTCAAAGTTTACAAAGAAAAGCCCTTTACAAAACAAATGCTCATAAAACAAACTCAATCCTAACCACTATCCATCAGTTGCAAGTGTAGACAGCAGCTCAATTGAATCAACCTGTATATTTCCTGAAACACTAAACAAAATGCATAACCGCATGTGTGGAAAATACAAGTAAACAAAATAAATTCTTGATTTCAAACAACACACAATAAAGACATATATCAATGAAAAACTCATAAATATAAATCAATAAGCAGTTGAAAACAAAAAACATATAAAACAATAAAAGTAACTCCCCCTAACAAGCATATCCCAACAAAAGTATGGCAAGAGCTAAAAAGGATAAAATACAATGTGAAGCACCTAGATACAATCTAAACTCCACAAGCTCCAACCAAAAAAAAAACTCTCCCCCTGAAGAAAAAACTCTACAAGAGCTCAAATCAAATATGTACTCCCCCTTTTTGTAACGAAATGCAAAAACGCAATCAAAAACCATCATCAAAAGGGAGGTGGCGGTGAAGATCGTCTAAACTGAGCCAACTCTGCATGCAAAGCACGGATCTCATCGAGCACGTCCACCAAAATCTGTCCATGAGCCGCCTGAACGGTCAAGACATGATCCAACGTACGTCAAATGTTTGAATTGTCCGAAGTAGTCGGTGGAGGAACATTAGCATCAGCATCAGCAGCAGCAGCACCAGACGTCTCAGCAGCATCAGCACCTGTAGAAGAGGGAGGAAGGGGAACAGCACTAGAAGGCGCACCTCTAGGACGAGTAGGATCAATTCTCAAGTGAACAGCCCTCTGCCTAAGAAAGGTGGCACCTATGGGAGCAACAACATGAACAAACTGACCAAAAGGGAAACCATCTAGACCAAGAAATAACAAAATCCTATGAATGAATAGGATGGATAAGCGCATGCCTTACGGTAGTACTCCTATGAACCTCATTCAAAGAATGAAGAAACAGATGTGGGAAACTGATAGATGCACCAAAAACAAAAGCGTACAAAAACACACATCGCTCTAGAGGGATGGTGTGGAGATGAGAAATAGGCCACAAAGAATGACACGCTATCCTAAAGAAAAGATAGGCAGTCTCAGTAAGCTCAGTAGACGTGATTTGAGGATCAGAACTCCACTGGATAGAAGACCCAGTGATGTATGACATGACAACATCTAAGGGTGGAGACTCATCATAGGGATAGTCAGGCTCCCTAACGACTGGAACCCCAAGAGCTTTAGCCATTACCCGAGGAGTAATGGTGAACTCAACACCTCGTATCCAACTCCTAACAAGAGTATTGAAATCATAGACGTGGCAAGAGAGATTCGAGAAGAACTCTCTAATCAGGGCCGTCAGGGGTGGATGATCTATCTCTAATAGGGACAACCAACATCTAGACTCAAAGTTAGCCCTAATGGCAGGATCAATCTCATCTAAAACCACAGAACGCTCAGCCCAAATCTTATGCTTAAAGATCAGTTTCTCAAAGGCCTCTCTACTTTTGTCATTCCTAAACACCTCACTCCTAGAGGGAGACTCAAAGGAAGTGGAGGGGGTCCTATGGGCTCTAGTCTTCCTAGGCATGGTGCTAGGATAAGGACCAAGACACAAAGAAAAAAAAAAAAAAACAAAAAACCAAAGGCAGACTGCAAGTTAGCACAAAAACAATATAGAACAAAAATCTATATGATGCATGGACAAATTAAATGTAGTGATGCATAGCCCAATGCAGTGCAATTAAGTTCAAATTAAGTTCAAGTTCACAAATTTGGCTTGAGCATAGAGTTTCTAACAAAAACCCCAAAATTTTGAAAAACCACTTGATCAATCTATAATAAATTTACGAATTGATCATTACATAAGATAGATGACATAAAATAATGATCAATTACATCACGACAACAAGCCAATTTCATCAATTGAACCAATTTGAACAAAAACCCCAAATTGGGTTCAATACAAGCCCTAGAATTTTCAATTTATCACAAAACCCCAAATTGATCAAATTAACCATCATATAACATGATTATAACAATATAGGAACAAAACCCAATGATCAATTTCAGTAAAAGAAGCTTGATTCAACAGAAATCCCAAATTTGTAAAGGTCCGAAAATCCCAACAAAATGAATGAGTTTATGCATGAAAACATGAAAATAAATGCAAAGGGAAGGGTATAAAGGTATTACCAGCCTTGGGAGAGGGAAACCTTGCAAAAAGAATGGACGAAAACAACAAAAATTTGAGATTGAACCTTGACTGAGTCGTATGGAGAGAGAAAAGGTAAAGAACTTTTTGAAAAAGTGTTTGACTGAACTGAAAATCAGTTTTTAAAAAACTTCCCATACGATTTTTGATTGATCGAAGTATTGAGTTAGATCGATCGAAACAGACAGAGGCTCACTTAAAGTTCTAAAAACTAATTTCGATTGATCAAAAAACAGACTCGATCAATCGAAATAGATAGAGACTCACAAATTTTTGAGAAAAAACACAGTTTTTGAAAAAGTTTTAGAAACATCCCAAAGCATTGAAATTGAGGAACAAAATGCATGAGTATGTGATGATATGATTTTCAAAAACAAGAATTGAAGCCCAATTTTCCCAAATTTAAAATTTCTTACATTCTCCATAAATTTTCAAGCATCAAATCAGTTTTGCACAAAACTCAAAGTATTTGCAAACTTGGTAGGTCAGACCAAAGACACACACAATAACATGTACAATGTTTAGCAAAGAGTAACTTGTATAGTGTGTGCTACTAGCAAAAGCTTGAGATACATGTGAGGTGATATGTGAATAGCAATCAATCACAAAGTCCACAAAATTCATCACATAGAATTTAAAAGAGACTATCACCTAAAGAGTTACATCATATAACTCCCACATCTCCTAGAACATAAGCTTGCAATCATGTAAGTTTCTTGAATTTTGCCTCATAATATACATACCATTTTTAATTCATTTAGAAACTTATTAAAAAGCCAGAATAATGTACACACCAATTTTAATTATGTGATTTGACATCAAGCCTAATAGTACACACCAATTTTAAGCATTAAGCAATTAAACCGAGGCTGCACCTTATGTTCTTTTTGTGCATGTGCTACACTTTCTCACGCACAAAATCTTACGATATGCACTAAGGTGTTCATGATTGGCTAGTGAACAGTGGTGAGATGGTTATTTATGCCTTTCTCTAAAAGTTCAAGTCCGACAGTCAAAGACATGTGACTTTCAAGCCCCAATTTTCTTGGATTTTTTGTATATGTTGAGATATGGAAATGTGGTTGTTGAATATGGTTTTGTTGAATATGGTTTTGTTGATGTTTTGATGAGTTTGATATATGGGTTTTTTTGGTTTTGTTAGTTTAATGATTATTCTACATGTTTTACATGTTTGTTCTTCATTTTTGTGCATTATACTTTGTTTTGTGTTGTGTTATGCGTACCATATTCATGATAAAATGTCTCTTAGATGTTTTTGTGTATATCTATGGATTTCATTGAATACAAAGATTGTAGGGATAATCATTTTTCTTTGATTTTGAAACATCATATGATTATGTGTTTTTACACTTTGCCCTAGGTTGCACACTTTAGCATATGATGCACACACACACGCACACACACACTTTGACATGTTGAGTGTTTAATGTCATGATTCTATCATGTTTTGATGTTTAATGTCTTCACATGTCAATTTCTTTTGAATTACTCTTTAAATTTCAGTTTCTAGGGTTTTAATTCAATGTCCATTGTGTTGGTACTAACTTGTTACTAATCAAGTTTGTTATCAAAATTTTGTGCTCTATTTTGTGGCATTTGCTGCTCTGTTTTACAAATGGCTCCAAGGAAAACCACTGCACAGTGTGGTGACAAGAGGAAACGCATGGATGAGACCCAGTTTCGCTCTACCCAACATTTTAAGCGATACAACCAGAACTTTGAGAAAGCTCCAATCATTCAAGAGCAGTTTGTGGATCTTGTTGATTTAAAGTGCTACTTCATCCCAAGTTGTTTCGAAGGAAGAGGTTGGGAAATGCTTCTTATTGATCTCCCCAGGGTTTGTGAACCACTAATTCAAGAATTATACGCTAATGCCATCCTACGAGAGGATTATCTTGACGGTTGGGTTAGCCATGAATTCAAACTCGAAGTGGGGGACATTGATGATGTTCTTGGACATGGAGACCTAGATCATGACTTCACTCCTTTCAAGGATAGAATGCTCTCCATAGAGACAGTTCAATCTTATATTGGTGGTGTTAGAGAAGGAAGATGTCTCAACACAAATGCCTTTCTACCGGATTTGCGGTGCCTTACATACATCATGATGTTCAACCTCTACCCGGTAAGGAAGATGACCACCATCAACAATGCTAGAGCCATCTTCCTCATGGAGCTTCGGGAGAATATCTACATTGACATTGGTGCTCATGCATTCTCCATCATTGCCAATGCAACAAGGTCGACCTCAAGGCCAAAGCTTATTCTCCCTAGTATAATCATGAGGATTCTTCATGAAAAAGGTGTGGAGACTCCCAAGACATAAGCCTCATGCCTATACCTCTTGCTAACAATACTCTAACAATTACAAGGAGCAAAGTTTTTCTTCCAGGTGATGAGGAGGAGGGTGATCCTGAACAAGAATAGTCTATGGGCACCGAGACTGAAGCGGAAGGACAACCATCTTCTTCACGAAGAGGTGGTGGTAGAGGAAGGAGTAGAGCCTCATTGTCTTCAGCAGTGCCTCCAGATGCTTTTCAGATCATTCTTGAGAGGATTAACGGCTTAAGAGAAGTCCAAACTGAGCACTCCGACAAGCTAACCACCATTCAAGACCAAATCAACTTGCTTATAGCCAAGTTTGATAGCTTTACGAACCAGCCTTAGCCCTTTGGCCATTCCAGTCAATAAGGGGGAGTAGTATGTAGTAGCTCTTGAGGGGGAGCCTTATCTTGAAGGGGAGAACTTTTACAAGTTTTATAGCTTTTATGTTTTTAGTTATTATTATGGGATTTCATAGCACTTATTTTAGTACTTTATGGTTTTAGTACTTTGGTTTGGTTTTTAAGTACTCTATGACTTTAGTACTTGGTTTTAAAATACTTGGATATGGTGTGTTATGAATGCCTAAATGTTTTAGATATTTAAACTATGCTTTATTATGTACCTTTGCTTTGTAGCTATTTAGTACTTTTAGATTATGTTTGCATTATCTTAAGTACTCTTGTGCCCTTGTTGGATCTTGTATCCTTGATGCAACTACCTTAGTGTTTTGCATTGGTTGAGTGTTGGACATGCAAATGATACTTTGCATTGAGCTTATTAGCTTACATGTTCGGAAGTTCATTCATTGTGTGAATGATCATTGTGGTCATTGAAAGTTCAATTAGTGTATAAAACACTATGAACGTTTAGAGCCCCAATTTACAAATTACCAATTCAAACTTAAAGTCAAACAATTAATGTGCGGAATATGAACATAAGCTTAAAACAGAATTGATTAAAAATCTAAACCAAATAAAATCACATCCACAACAGAAATTAAATGGAAAAGATTAAGGGAAGAGAGATGCAAACACAAGGACAATACTCGATGTGTTATCGAAGAGGAAACCGAAGCCCACGGCGTAAAACCTCTCCGCTACCATCCAAGCGGTAAACAATCCACTATAGAATGTAGTTGGGATACATGAACAGTAGAAGACCCTCCAAGCCTAATTTACCCAATGTACCTAAGCCCTCCAAGCTCCTACTCCAACGAGATTACACCGAACCTGTTTCTTCTTTAGCTTACCAGATTCTGCTACTTGACCATAGCATCAACCAATATGAAATTGGTCCCTTCTTAACTGCTTCCCAAACACCAAATGGCCTCCTCACAGATATGGGTGTGGTGAGAAAAGGTTTCGGTAATATACCTCTCAAGGATTTGACAATGGAAAGGAAGAGAGTAAAGGAATTTGAAGAGTCTCTATGTGAAGATTGTGGATGAATCAATCTTGTTTTTCTCTAGGGTTTCTCTCTCAAAATTCTCTCTGGAAGCTCTCTGAATATTGTGGGTATAAGGGTATATATATAGTAGGGTGAGAAAGAATGTGAAAAGTCAGTTTTTCCTAAACAGGGTGGTCTGGCGACTTGACCTCGCGACTGGGCTGAGTTGTGAGTTCAAGCCGCGAGTTAACAGCCTAGCCAGCCTGGGACTTTTGTCTTGTAGTGTAACAGCTGGCATGACTCTTCAGCTCTCTTGCATGCTCCGTACGTGTGCTAACTTTGACGGCTTGCCAGTAACGAGTCACCCGCGAGTCTCTGCATCCTTGCACAATCTTGAGCATTTCTTTACACTCTCTCGCTCACTACCCTTACATGATTCCCACCTAAATACAGGGTTACTAATTGATAAAATACAAGCAAATTTGGCACGGAATAAAGCCAACAAGATGGTTGATAAAATTCAACCTTACAGTCACTATTTATAGTGATTGTTCTTGTTTAGTCAAGTCATGCTTTATTGTTATATTCATTATTGCTTGATCGCATTGTGTTTGCTCCATATGCATTTCAAGATTTCTGTTTACAATGATCTTCTTGTGTTGTTGTTTTCAGGAAAACTTGTCCATATAGTTCAAGAGCTTTACAGAATCTAGAGTTAGGTGTGAATGAGTTTTGGCAACTGTTCCCAACTCACATTTTAAGTCTACAGTCTGTTTTAGGGTTTTCTCACAGAATAGCCAAAGGGGGAGATTGTAAGGTTGAATTTATTCAACCATGTGTTGGCTTTATTCCTTGCCAAATTTGCTTGTATTTCAGCAATTAGATATCCTGTATTTAGGTGAGAATTATGTAAGGGCTGTGTGTGAAAGAGTGTGAAGATTTCAAGTGTGTGAGCATTCAGAGTGATTCTCGCGAGTGACTCGCGACTGGCAACTCGTAAAAATGCCACACGTGTGAAGCATGTAGGAAGCTGAAGGGTCACAATAGTTGGAGCACTATAGAACAAAAATGGACAGTCTAGCCTAGCAGTTAACTCGTGACTCAAACTAGCAACTCATCCTAGTCACGAATGAGTTGCCAGAATGCCCTGTTTGCAGAAAAATGACTTTTCACATTCCTTACGTACCCTACTATAAATATCCTTATACTCACAAAATGTAGAGAGCTTCCAGAGAGAATTTTAAGAGAGAAAACCAAGATTAACTCATCCACAATCTTAGACATTTGATTCTCCAAATTCCCCTACTCTCACCCTCTCCATTGACATATCTTTGAGAGATTCATTAGCCAAATCCTTATCTCATCATACTCAAATCAGTGAGGAGGTATTTTGGTGCTTGGGAAACCGTTCGGAGATGACCAATTCACTTGGTTGATGCAATGGGCTTATTGCAGGATTCGGAAAGCTAAAGAAGACATTGAAAGGTCGAATTTGTATGAAAACACAAGAGCTTGTTTAGACCCCCAATTAAAAAATACGGTTAGATTGCTTTTACTCTAACTTATCTGAGTGTGGAACAAGGGTAAATGAAGCGCAATAAACCGATAGCTACTCTAGTGCACAAACATGAATAACAAATAATAAAAGTAAAGCATAAGAGTAAGGTAAGAGAGATGCAACCACAAGATAACACCAAGACGCGTTATCAAAGAGGAAACCGAAGAACTTGGCGAAAAACCTCTCCGCCGTCTTCTAAGCGGTAATCAATCCACTAGAGAATAAAGTTGGAGTACACAAATAACAAAAGACCCTTCAAGCCTTGTTTACCCAATGTATTTGAGCCTTCCAAGCTCCTACTACCAACGGACTTCTTGGAGTTATGTCTTCTCTAGCTTTCCGGATCCCGCAATAAGCCCGATTGCATCCACCAAGTCTCACCAGCTTCTTTTGGTAAATCCCCAAAGCTTCCCAAGATCTAAAATACTCTCTACACTCTGAAAAGATGTGGGTTGTGTTTGAGTACAAATTTCCTCTCAAGGTATGATAATGGGAGAGGAATGAGAAGAGGCTAAAATGATTTTTCACTAAGGATGGATAGCTCTCTCTCTAAAAGATGGGTGTGTAGGTTGTAGAAAACCTATCTATGGTTTTTCTCTCTAAATGGCCTCTCATACATTTATGGGTAATGAGGGTATATATAGTATGGGTAAAGGGTAAGAAAATTACGCTTAAAATCCTCTAGGCAGAGAGTTTCGTGAGTATCTCACGAAAAGGCCCTACCCGTGAGACACTTGCGAAATCCTCCAAGCTGGCATGACTCTTCAACTTCCAGCATGTTGCTCTCACGTGGCTCTTTCGCGGGTTAGCTTCTCGTGAGCTTCTCACGAAATCCACCTGTTCTTCAATTCATGCTCATTCTTCACCAACTTAGTACTAAACCCAATACAATAAAATCCCACAAAATAGAAGGAACAAAACTAAAGCAATTACAACACTTTTTGTCATGGAATAAAGCCAACATAAAACATAGTTGTAAATCACAACTTTACAGGCACAGTTAGGCTAAACATTGTTAGAGCAAGCTTGGAGGGCTTAGGTGCATTAGGTAGATTAGGCTTGGAGGGTCTATTGCTATTCGTGTATCCCAACTTTATTCTTTAGTGGATCATTTCTCCACTTGGAGGGCGGTAGAAAGGTTTTTCGCCAAGTTCTTCGGTTTCCTCTTCGATAACACATACCGGTGTTATCTTTATGTTTGCATCTCTCTAACCTTTGCTCTTACCTTTTAATTGCTGTTGTGTTGTGATTAATTATGATTTAGAGTTGTTTATTTATTTGGGTATTGCTTATACTTGTCATTCCGCACATCTATTGTTTGAGTATAAGCTTCTGTTAGTTAAATTGAATTTGGAGGTCTAAACATTCATTAGTGTTTTACACACTAAGTGAATTTTCACTATAAATAGAGACCCTTCTTAGTCTTATAAGGGGATTTCACAAACATTCAGAAGTCTCGAAGTTCTGCTAGAATTAAGCTCCAAAGCCTCCAAGAACTTCAACCTTCAAATCTTAACAACATTCAAAGAGAAATCATTCAAATCATCTTCCTAGATCTCAAAGTGCATTGTAATCAAGTCCAAAAGTGTTCAAAAACTTCAAAAGATTGCAAGTTAGTAAAGATCAATGGATTCAAGCTTCCAAAGTCTCGAAGAACTTCCACTACAATCTTCGAAGATGAAGAACACACAAAGAACATGAAGAGCATTCAAAGAACACACAAAGAACGAGAAGACCAAAGGATTCCTTACAAACACATAGTTAGAGATTCATCATAATTCTACTTCAAAGATCTTTTGATCCTTTTATCAATCAAATTGAGAAGCATCTAGTGTTTGAATCAAGTTTATACTTGAATTGAAGATTTTTTCAAGGAGATTGAATCGGAGGAGTATTAAGATTCAATTTTAGAGAATTGAATATACTCATACATCAATACAAATTTACATTTCTAAAACATTGTCAATTGTTTGATTTTCAAATTTGAGATTTTGTGTTTACACATGCACCTAGCCAGATTACATGAAGAAAATGACAAAAAATGATAGATTGAAAATATATAGGACTCTACAAAAATATGAAAGTGTAACATCTGCTTCTTCTTGGTTTAGGAGTTTAAACCACTTAGAGGAAGCATAAACTCCCCAATCCCCGCACGGGCTCCTTTCCTTCTCTTATCAAAAAGCTTATGATAATTGCTTAAGTTTTCACTATTATCTTAGTTTTGATAGGTAATATCTTATCAATTTTATATTTAATTACACGTAAATATGTGAGTTTGAAATAATTCTTTGAAATAACCTCATTACGTGCATTTTTCTCTTGTAGGATATCAAAACTGTTGGGTGCATGGCAACAAGTTCTAGCCCACAATAGTATTATTGGTGGCAAGTAAGCTAGGTGATGTTCACTAATCCTATTACAAATAGAAGACTACATGTGAGTTCCAATTCTCGTGTTTGTAGGAGTTGTGCTTAATAATGAATATTTGTGAGAATCATTGTTCAATAAGGATTAGAAGTTGATGGTGGCTATGCGTGTAATATATAATGACAGAATTCTAGTTAAACTAGCCAAGTAGCCACATGCATGACAAGAATTCAAGTTAAGCTAGTGTTAGGAATCCATGTTTTCCTAGGATTCATGTGTGCCGCAAAAGAATTGATGAGAGCAGCAATAAGGGAGTGCCGCATATTGAAGAAAACAGTGAAATAGAAGCCACACAAGAAAAAAGAGAGAGCAGCCTAGAGGAAGCTACTTAGTGATAAAGAAGACAGCCAAGAGAGAGCTATGCATGGTGAAGAAAAATGTAAAGGAGAGATCAAAGTGTTGCCGCCTTTGATAGAGATAATTAGTGTGTGTGAGAGCAAAGAAAAATAAGAGAGATTTTTCTTTAGCCGTGAGATATACACAAGAATTATTGTAATTGATTTGCTAATAGTGTATTGATTCAAATTAGTCCTGTGGTTTTTCCCTGTAAGAAGAAAGGGTTTTCCATGTAAATATTTGTGTACTTGTGTGTGATTGACGTTTTGAATTGATAGTTTTGTTGATAACATTATTTGAGACCAAACAAAAACTAGTTAGCTTATTATGCAGACATGAAGCCAAAAGAATCCGAGGGTCAAGATCAATAGAGGCTTGGTTTTGAAGCATTAAATAAGTAACAAACTTGTAAGAATAAAAAAGGGTAGAATTGTAAACACCTCATTTTGTACCAGTTTATAAACTTTAGTCCTAGTCCCAATGACGAGCTTGACTTGTCTACAAAAGGTAATTGAAGTTATTTTGATAGTTTGGAAGTGACCCAAAAAGAATTTAGGTCTACCTTCCATGCATTAGACGAAAAGTTTGTCAAATTCAGCAATTTTGGTTTTAATCATGCTAACTCTAAATGGTAGTAAAATTGTTGACCCAATTGTAGCAATGAAATTGGAATAATTACCAAATGGTAGCCAATGCAGTTCCTTTATGATGCAGGACAAAAATAAAAGAACAAGAAAATTACAAGATAAACCTAAGAATCAGTACCTAAGGACCCTTAGGAATCAATACCTAAGGCGTTAGGAGTCAGCACCTAACAACTGGAAAAAATATGCAATACGAATTTCATTAATCACCTTTCTTCATAAATACAAATAAATGACTTTCTTATATAGAGCTAGAACTGGAAAATAAAGAGATAAAGATAATAACATACCAAAACTAATTCTAATTGAACTCAAATACTAATCCCTATCTAATCCCCATCCAAATAAAAGTCTACAATTATCCAATTTATTGTAAGATAGATACAAAAATTTGAAAATTTAAAATTTAAAATAATTTTTGTTTTGTTCCTACATCATACTCCCTTGGCTAGAGAAAACCCAACCTCAAGTTTTAAGGTGTTGATTGATGAAAACTCTGGCATATAACACTTGCTGTAGTTAAGGAATCGACTTAGGGAGCATTGAAAATAGATAAACATTGTCTTCCACCTCATGAAACGTTTCTAGAATTACAAACTCAATTAGTGGAATTGGCATGTCAACAATTTTGACCTCACCAGACTTTGGATCTTCTTCACGGTAGAAGATTCTTCAAGTATAGAAGCTTCTTGCTGTTTAGACTCTATAGTAGCCTCTGGATGCTTGAAGGTTGAGGCTGTGGTTGACACTTAACACTTCATTGTCAACATCAAGTTCTGGTGGTACCTGATCTCCCTTCATTTGAGTTGCCAAGTCTTCAAACAGTTTTCATTAGATTTCCTAAGTCTTGGCGTATGGCAGATACTTCATGAATGAGCGGAGCATTGTTGCACTGCCTCATACATGTCCTTTGATCTTGAAAATTGCCATAACGATCAAATTGTGCAACTGACTCTTTATTCTTGTGAAATACTGTGGGAAATATATAATGCAAAGGTCTTCTTTCATTCTTTCCCAAGTAATTAGAGACCAGTGTCTTCGAAAGTGTAGGTTCTCATAATGATTCCAATACTCCAACGCTCTACCAGCAATTCTGGTTTTAGCATACCACATATTTTGTTTGTCATTTGATAAATGACTTGTGCAAAGAACTGTTCTACCTCAAATATCAAACATTTGAAAATCCATGGGTCTTGATTTTTATACCAATAAAAAATAGTTGGTTGGGGTACTACCATGGTTCTCTAAAAACAATAGGCTACAGCAAAGAATTAAAAAAAAAAAAAAGAACCTGGATCGCTAAATTTTCTGCTGACAGCCCAACCTATGCTTCATGGGGTATGGTCTTATTGTGGTCTGAGCTTCCATATTATTTTGTTTTTTTGTGGTGGCAAGATGGTTTTGGCTGTATTACTTGATTTCAGGCAGATGGGTTACTGTGCTTTAATGGGAAACACGACAAAGTTTTTTTTTTTTTTTTTTTCAATCTGTTTGATGGGTGAGAAACACGGCGGGGAATTTTATTTTTATTTTTATTTTTTTAATGAAAGTGGATCTATTTGCTCTGATACAAGCATTAAAAGATCAACTTAAGATTCAGCACTTAAAGCATTAAAATACAAATAAATGAGTCTCTTATATAGAGCTAGAACAGGAAAATAAAAAGATAAAGATAACCAACATACCAAAACTAATCCTAATCGAACTCAAATATTAATCCCTACCTAATTTCAAATCTAATTCATATCCGAATAGAAGTCTACAATTATCCAATTTCTTATAAGATAAATACAGAAATTTGAAAATGTAAAATCTAAAATAATTTTGATTTTGCTCTTGCATCACTCTAAATCATCTTTAGCATGGTGAAAAAGAATTTACAAAGAATTGAAAAATGTATCAAAATTACAGCATGCCTTTGACTTGATTTCCTTCGTTTTGTTGGAGATGGTAGTGACCCTTATTTTCCCAGTGCATGATCCTACTACTACCTTATAAATCAATTTATTCTTCGTAATCTTACCTGATATTTTACTAGATTGATCAATCTCATCAAAATTAAGCAAAAGCTCTAAAGCATGACTATGAGTGAGAATTTTTTTTAAAAAAAAATGGCGTGGATTTGGACAAAAATGCTATGGCATGCGTGTGGGTATCTTCTCTTCCTAGTGGTTCTGTTTTCTTTCTGCTTATATTTGACAGTTTAGGAAAGTCCACCACATTCATAAGTCCAAGCACCGTCGTAGCAAGGCAAATGATATATGGGAAATAATGTGAAAGACTCTTCTGTTGAGTCGGAAATTAACTTGGAGGTGGAGATGAGCTGTGAGTACGAGGCAAGTAGCTGGCTTTGTAAAGACTCGTAGTATGACGTACCTTCTTCTTCTTTTTTTTTTTTTTCTTTTTTCTTTAGTTAAAATGCAAATTACACTCTCTAATTGAGTCTTTTAAATTTATTTAATTCAGGAATTTTGTTAAAAATATTTCATTAAAAAAATATTTTTATCATATAAAAAAATTGTAAAGTAATTAACAAAAATGATTTTATATTTTTATATAAATGGAATTTTTTTAATCGAATTAAACTAAAGGTCTTAATTGAATAAATTTGAAACATGGATAACTTAATTAAACAAAAATAAAGTTAAATGATTTAAATGAATTTTAGTTAAACTTTAAGGGTGCAATTTGCATTTTAGAGAGAGAGAGAGAGAGAGAGATTTGCTACAATTACGAGCCAAATTAGTAAGAAGCGCATTCAAAATTGCTGGCTACAAAACCAAAGAGAATATAATTGCTAATACCAAAAAGAAGAATGCACTGCTACGGTATTTATCTTGATATCATTTTTGAAAGAAAAAATGAAATTAGAAATTATTTTTATATAATGCGTTGAACTAGCTACAAATTTGAATTATTAGGAATTCTTAAATCTTTGTTTTGAATAGACATTTTGCTTAATAATTTGTTTTTGTTTGGGGTTATTTTTATTTTTATTTGTGTTATTTGGGTTCTTTTTTTTTTGTTATTTAAATTTTTTTTTTTTTTTTTTTTTTTTTTTGTTTAAAGGGTTAAGGATTAGGTTTTGGGGCCAAAATTATTTTTGGAGTAATATTATGTTCGTGACATTTTCACAACAAATCATGAGTTTTTCTCAACTACACGCTCTGATCTTATTCTAAATATGCACAAGCAACAGCTCTACTTTTCTCAGTGGCTTGACTCGCACTCACAACTAGTATCATTCGTTGTTCTTTGTGTCTTTATTTATTTTTTTATGACCACATATTCAAATTATATTTTATTAGATTTTGTATATAATTAGGTTTCTTACGGACTATCCTAGAAAAAATTATTAGTAAGAGGTATCAATGGCGGAGCCACGTTGCAACGAAAGGGGGCCTTGGCACCCCCAAAATTTTTGGAAAAAATTTAGTAGATATATATTTTTGGAGTTATCCTATCCTGTATGAAATTTTTTTTTAAAGCTTATCATTTTGGCCCCCTTACTCGGATATTATTGAAAAATGCTAAAGTTACAACCTTTTTAACAATATTTTTTACAAAATGCTAATTATTAATAACAAAAGAAAAACAATTAGACATTTTTTCATCATCTTAAGATCAATAATAGTTATTTTAACCATGGTTTTGAAACTCGGACCGTTCAAAGAACCGGACAAAGGAGAGGTTCAAGGTTTTTGAAGTTTGACTTTTTGAGGTCTGACCGAGGTCGAACCACGATGATGTCATAATTAAATTAATAATTATTTAAAATATAAATAAATAATTAAATTAGTAAAACATTGAGAATATATATTATTTTAATGTATATAAATTTAATTATTTGATATATATTCCTATAAATTATCAAAAATTCCATTTTTTTTTTTAATCCTCAATTATAAGTTATACATGATCCAATAGGACTCAACCCATTTTATAATTAATAAAAAAATTAATCAATGATAATCATGAAGAGTGAAGAGGAAGTGACATGAGAAGGGATGTTTTTAAATTGAGAGGTGCTAAGTTAACAATATTTTCACAGCAAATTATAGGTGGATAGTTGTTATTGGTTCAAATTTGAACCTAACATTAAAATTACTTTTTTGCTTTAATAATAACAACCAATAACAACCTACCGCTTAAAATTTGTTATAAAAATGTTGTGAAAATATTGTAGACATCTCATTTCTCTTTTAAATTTCTTATACTTTTCAAAGAGAAATGATATGTCCATAACATTTTTACAACAAATCCTAAGTAACAGGTTGTTACTGGTTGTTATTGTTGGGTTAAAAAAGTAATCTCAATGCTAAATTTAAATTTAAACCAATAATAACTAACCACTTGTGATTTATTGTAAAAATGTTATGGACGTAGCATTTCTCATTTTCAAATTATCTAAGTACAATTCATTTTTCCTTATTTTGTTTCTATTATTTTTTTTTTCTTCCTTTTTTCTCCACCATTTGATTGATTGATTTATCTCCTACACCGTTTATAATTCTACATCCTTATCTCTTTCTTTTTTTCTTTTCTTTTTTACTAGTATCTTAAATTTTTCTCATCCACCCATTTAAAAATTTTACCTTCCCAATGCCTCTTTTACTTTCCCAATGCCTAGTTGCCTACACGTTTCTTCAGTGTTCCCTCTTCCTCTCTTTTGATGAACCCTCTTCTCTCTTTCTTCTTCACAAATCTCCTCAGTCCTCACAAAACTCTTCCTCTCTCAACCTCACTCATGGAAACAATCATGTTTTTTTTTTTTTGGGTCAAAAACTCTTGCAGAGCATTGCATTGTCACTGTGCAGTGGCCAGTGGCTGCTCCTTTCTTCTTCTTCCTTTTTTTTTTTTTTTTTTTTTTTTTTTTTGTCAAAAAAATTTCACAGAAGCACTCATTTACTGAAAAGAAATTTTCACCTGAAACTATCCAGAACATTGATGCAAGTACAACGTTTGACAGAATGTTATGGTTGAAGCTTCAACAATGGTGATTTGGTGCTGTGAGTTTGTAATGTTTTTATTTTTTATTTTAATAAAAATAGCTCTGACGTGAACCGTGAAAACCGTTCATGGTTCTCAAACCTAGGTGGTTCAACCGCGGTTTAAACGGTTCCCTGCTTTTCTTATTTAGAACGGTTTTTAGGGGTAAAAGAACCGTAATTGTGAGAGGTTCGCGGTTTTCCTAGTCGGACTGTACGGTCCGGTCCGGGTTTCAAAATCATGATTTTAACAGATATCTCACCAAATAATAAAGGGAAAAAAATTATAATTTTCACCCTAATACTTCTAGGGCTTACTTGCACTACAACATTAGAAAGATTGAAGATTGAAAGCCTTGATTCTTCGCACCAGCACATAGTTACAAATATTTTGCTCATCAAAGATCTTGACACCTCTCTCTCTCTCTCTCTCTCTCATTTAATTAAAGTTGCTAGATACGCACCGACGCTAGCCATGTCTTGTAAGTGCTTAGTAGATTTGGCAATGGGATTGGTTTTGCCAGAATTCTAGAACCCTTCATCGTATAACTTGTAGTTGGCCTGGGCGGCAATGAGGTAGGTCCTCAGGTAAAGCGGCTAAACAGCATCGAGGGAATTCAAGGCATCTTTGTACTATATTATTTTATACAGATAAATGTCGAGATATTTATTAAAAAAAAAAAGTTTAAGAATAATAGATGTTCTCATATCACAATGGCACAAGAAAGTGCTCTACAAGACACAAATACAACAAACATGGCCTCCCCAATAAATTTTTATTTTCTTTTATAACAATTTCTTCATACCACTTTCATTCACTCACATAGAACTCACAAGTTCTTTTTCATTTAACTAAATTCGCTAGATACGCACCTACGCTAGCCATGTCCTCTAAGTGCTTAGTAGATTTGGCAATGGGATTGGTTTTGTTAGAACTCTGGAACCTTCCATCGCATGCTTGGTAGTTGGTCTGGATGGCACTGACATAGTTTCTCATGCCAGCGTAGTCCTTGTTAGTGAGGCTTTCCAAGGCGCGTTTGCTGATTTTTATTGCACCGTCAAAATACGTTATGCAATTATCAATTTCGGTGGACTTGGGTTGCCTTTGAGCCACCGTCTTTGCAACTTTGGTCTCAGAAATCAATTTGTTACAGGCTGCAACCACGGCATCACGAGGGTTAGTTCGAGTATAGACAATTGAATCACAAACTTGCTTATTAGGAGAATTGTCACAGAGGCCAGCGCCATGAGCGTGGCCAGTGAGGAGGATGACAGCTATCGCTAAAAAGACATATGAGAAAAAGGTATAGTCCTTGAAAACCATGGTTTTTGTTAGATTTAATAACTACAAGGCTTTCTCTGTTGTTGGGGTTCAATGAAAGATGACTTATGAAATGGTTGAGAAGTGATTTATACCATTTTCAGAAGGCTATTTATAAAAGAGAAATGTTGTCCACATTTTTTATAGCGGAGTGTTTGACTAGAAACTACCTTGAATTTTTTTATTTTTTACGAATTGAGAGGATAAGAGGGGTGGTTTGTGGGGTTTACCTTAATTAGAGCAAAATATTTTGGTGTGTGTTTTGCTCTTTTAAGGAACAAATTGAAGTGACAAGTTGGATATATTTTGGTTCAAATAGTTACTCAACATCAACGTGGTTATCAACAAAAGTTAGCTATCTTTAATGGACTATAAAATATGAGGGGTTAAGGAATTTGATGATCCTTTTTAAGATTTTACCATTGAAGATCAATTTTTTTTTATTCAACATCAACTATTTTTGAACAATATGGATCATTCAAATTTTCTGGCCCACTTTTATTGTTTCATTTTATACTCTATTAATCACTATTTATTATGTATTGATTTGACTTTCCTTATAAAATAACCAAAGTTAAAAATGAAAAAAAAAAAAAAAAAAAAAAAAAGAAGAAGAATAATCAACCACATGGCAAGTTATAATTAGTGGAACACAAAAATTGCCACAGAGAATTTGTGTTCCACTTTCTAACATGCTTTAGAGAGTGAAATTTTCTACCAATCACAAATTTGCCACGTCAGACCACTAAATTCATGCAGTACATTTAAAGCAGATAATTACAAAGAAGCCACATATTATTTAGTGGGTGTCACTATCATTATTCAGAGGCCAATGACAATATTCCAAGTGTCCAGGAATAAAAATTACAAAGAATACATAAGAACCAATCAAAGGTTAGCACGTGTTAATTTAAATGACATAAGCAGTCTAATTAAAAGCTGCCATGAGTTATTTTAAATTAAAGCACTATGGCTAATCAAATAATGTCATGTGTTATTTTAAATTATAGCACTATGGCTAATCAAATAATGCCATGTGTCCATTGGAGGACAAGACATAAAGTCCCTCCATTTAAATTATGACACATGTCATTAATGATAGCCAATCACGTGTCGTCACACCTCCCCAAGACTCCTATAAATAAAGACCCTTCTCAGTCTGATAAGGGGATTTCACACACATTCAGAAGTCTCAAAGTTCTGCCAAAATTAAGCTCCAAAGACTCCAAGATCTTTAAGAACTTCAACCTTTGAATCTTAACAACATTCGAAGAGAAATCATTCAAGTCATCTTCCTAGATCTCAAAGTGCATTTGAATCAAGTCCAAAAGAGTTTAGAAACTTCAAAAGATTGCAAGTTGGTGAAGATCTATAGATTCAAGCTTCTAAAGCCTCGAAGGACTTCCACTACAATCTTCGAAGACGAAGAACACACAAAGAACACGAAGAACCTTCAAAGAACACACGAAGAACGTGAAGAATGCGAAGAACGAAGGATTCCTAACAAACACATAGTTAGAGATTCATCATAATTCTACTTCAAAGATCTTTTGATACCTTTTTCGATCAAATTGAGAAGCATCTGGTGTTCAAATAAAGTTTATACTTGAATCAAAGATTTTTTTTCAAGGAGATCGAATCAGAGGAGTATTCTTTTGTAACAAGATTCAATTTTAGAGAATTGTACTTACTCATACATCAATACAAATATACACTTGTGAAATATTGTCAATTGTTTGATATTCAAACTTGAGATTTTGTGTTTACACATGCACCCAACCAGATTACATGAAGAAAATGACAAAAAATGATAGATTGAAAATATATAGGACTCTAAAAAAATATTAAATTGTAACATCTGCTCCTTCTTGGTTTAGGAGTTTAAACCACTAAGAGGAAGCATAAACTCTGTAGTCCCCACATGAGCTCCTTTCCTTCTCTTATCAAAAAGCTTATGATAATTGCTTAAGTTTTCACTATGATCTTAGTTTTTATAGGTAATATCTCATCAACTTTATATTTAATTACACATAAATATGTGAGTTTGAAATAATTCTCTGAAATAACCTCATTACATGTATTTTTCTCTTGTAGGATATCAAAACTGTTGGGTGCATGGCAACAAGTTCCAGCCCACAATAGTATTATTGGTGGCAAGTGAGCCAGGTGACGGTCACTAATCCTATTACAAATAGGAGACTACATGTGAGTTCCAATTCGTGTGTTTGTAGGAGTTGTGTTTAATAATGAATACTTGTGAGAATTCTTGTTCAATAAAGATTAGAAGTTGATGGTGGCTATATGTGTAATATATAATGACAGAATTCTAGTTAAACTAGTGTTAGGAATCCATGTGTTCCTAGGATTCATGTGGGGCGGCAGACTTGCTTATAAAAGCAAGGAGTAGTGTGCCGCATAAGAATTGGTGAGAGCAGCAACAAGGAGTGCTGCATATTGAAGAAAACAGTGAAATAGAAGCCACACAAGAAAAAAGAGAGAGCAACCTAGAGGGAGCCACTTAGATATAAAGAAGACAACCAAGAAAGAGCTATGCATGGAGAAGAAAAATATAAAGGAGAGAGCAAAGTGTTGCCACCTTTGAGAGAGATAATTAGTGTGTGTGAGAGTAAAGAAGAATAAGAGATATTTTTCTTTAGCCGTGAGACATATACAAGAATTATTATAATTGATTTGATAATAGTGAATTGATTTGAATTTCTCCCGTGGTTTTTCCCTTTAAGAAGAAAGGGTTTTCCATGTAAATATTTGTGTTTTTGTGTGTGATAGTTGTTTTGAATTGATAGTTTTATTGATAATATTATTTGAGACTCAACAAAAACTAGTTAGCTTATCATGCAGACATGTAGCCAAAAGAATCTAAGGGTCAAGATCAATAGAGGCTTGGTTTTTGAAGCATTAAATAAGTAACAAATGTAAGAATAAAAAAGGGTAGAATTGTAGACACCTCATTTTGTACCCGGTTAATAAACTTTAGTCTCCGTCCCAATGATGAACTTGACATGCATACAAAAGGTAATTGAAGTTATTTTGATAGTTTGGAAGTGACCTAAAAATAATTTAGGTCTACCTTCCATCCATCAGATGAAAAGTTTGTCAAATTTAGTAATTTTGGTTTCAATCATGCTAACTGTGAATGGTAGTAAAATTGTTGACCCAATTGTAGTAATGAAATGGAAATAATTACCAAATGGTAGCCAATGAAATACCTCTATGATACAGGACAAAAATAAAAGAACAAGAAAATTACAAGATAAACCTAAAAATCAGCACTGAGGTCGCTTGGAATCAGCTCCAAGCTAAACCCTTAGGAATTAGCACCTAAGGACCCTCAAGAATCAACCCTTGAGTCTCTTATATAGAGCTAGAACTAGAAAATAAAGAGATAAAGATAACAACATACCAAAACTAATCCTAATTAAACTCAAATACTAATCCCTATCTAATCTCAAATCTAATCGCTATCTGAATAAAAGTCTACAATTATCCAATTTATTATAAGATAAATACAAAATTTTGAAAATATAAAATCTAATATGTGCAATGCACAGAAAAATTACTAAAAATGAAATTTAATGAATGCTAAGCAATTATGCAAAATACCATTTAAATTAAAAGACAAATATTAGTGAATGTTGTTATCTTTAGCTGTTTGTGCTACATCTAGAGTTTCATATCTAAGATTCTAAGTTACTACAATACTACTTGTAGTAACTAAAGCTCACAATATAAATATATTACATGAGGCCAAAACTTATATTATCTTCAAGCTCCCCTTAGCCTTACAGAATCCCTAACAAAATTTCTTTTATATTGAATTTGATTGTAGAGGACTTATTCAAAATTATTTGAATTAAACCTCACAAATTAGAAAGAAAAAATAAATAACATTACATTATTGTAGCTGATTAATATACAAATAAACTACAAATTTAATACGATAAATCACTATTAGTAATTTAGAAAGAAAAATTTAACAAAATTAAATTTGTTACCCATTTAACCTAAAACTTTTCATATTCTAAAGTTGTCAAACACCTATTAACAAATAGCTATTGATATAAAATATTTAGTAAGTCCTTCAATATTGCAAGTTGTTCATGCTGTAAAAAATTTGAGATAATAACACAGCAAGCATCTTAAACTCTTTCTTGCTTGGATCCTACAAAACAATATATATACATATATATATATATATAGAGAGAGAGAGAGAGAGAGAGAGAGAGAGAGAGAGAGAGAGAGGGACAACCAATTATGATATTGTTGGAGGCAAAGTAAAAGATTAAAAAAAAAAAAAAAGGGGCTGAAGAAGTAAGCAATTTGACTAACATACCAGCTAGTTAATTTATATCAAAAGACATAAAAATCTTACAATCAAATAGAATCCATCTTAAAAGTAAATAAATACATGTGGTACAATCAGATAAATAAAAGGTTTGTCAAGATGATCAAGTTTGGCAATGAAGAAGATGCAACAACTATTGATGAGGGTAATCTCTATCTTAAACTTGTGATAATGATTAAGATGCAACAACTACTAATTATGTAGATCTAGCATAATCTTATTTTGATTGAAACTACATAAAAAATGATGATAATTACCATTAAAAAATCATATAAAAAACAATCTTTTATGATATAGCACATCAAGGGGAATAAATAATTGTTGGGGTGAAAGGCCTAGTAGTACACATCTACATATGTATTAGGCCAGGAGCCCAATCCGAGGACATTAAGTAGTCCAAGGACAAACAAGCACTGTCATAAGGATCCATGTTAGTAGGTAAGAGGGTAAGGTCTAGTCATGATCGCCCATGAGGGGGTCCGAGGAGGAATGTCACCTCGGCTGAGCAAAGTCGAGGTTGGAAGGTCTGCCATCAAGAGCAACATTCCAGACCGTCCCATAGATAAGGATAAGTATCATGAAGGAACAGGACAGAGAAAAGCTGCGAAATATCTAAGGAAAAGCTGTTACCACCTCATTGAATACTCTGCAGTTGACTCTCTGGCCGTATTAATGAGGAAGTGATACTTGAACAGTAGTTTTCAGCCTTCCAGCTACTACCCAAAGACTTTAGGAAGGTGCTGATGAGACAAGAACCAACACCATTAATCTGATCTGCATATGGAGGGTAGAGATGGAAGGGAAAAATAGTATAAAATAGAAAAAATACCCTAAGAGAAAGGGATCGGAGAGTTAAGAAAGAAACATTGTAGCAGTCAAAACTGTATTTGTAACCAATTTCAAGTAATATATACAAGAGTTGATCTCCTCGGACTGTGCTGAGGATGGATTTCCCTATCTAAATCCATTCTACTTTTACTTATTTGTCTTCTAAATCCATTCTAACTGTTATCCAACTCATTAGAACCTAGTTTTCCAACCCACTCTTTACAAATTCATTGTATTGGGCTGTTTGGGCCTAACTCCTTTTATCACTTGGGCTTGGGATCCAAATAGCGTCCCTACAATAATAAATAAACCTATGAAGTAAACAAATTTCAGACACATATAAACAGAAGTAGAACACCCATTAAAGTGTTTCATTTCCTTAGATAATGTGGCTCAAATCACAGCAAGCCCTAAAATGAAAAATTATGAAGATAAAAAAGACATTGTGACACTTCACAACAAAGGTTGGGTAATAATGATAATATTTACTCCCTTTGTCCCAATTTGTTATTTAATTCAAACATTACTCCAAAATAAAGGAGAAAGAATATGTATACCTTTCCAAATGGGCTCCAAAGGAAATCATAAAATGACAGCTTTATTTTTTTCCCATGTATGCCACATTCCATATGATACATATGTTAGAAAACCCAATCTTTTTAGAGATACTTTAATTAAAGTTAGCTCCTGAGGAGTTTCTCTTTCTCTCATACTGTAAGGTAAGGTAATGCTATTGCGCATGCTTTAACCTAAAGAACAAGACTTTCTTTTCCTTTACTAATTTGGATGGAGACTATTCCATCAGACATTGATGCTTTTCTTTTTTCTGATTTTCTAGCTTCTTAATCAAATTTCAAGTGTGGTCTTTTTCCTCAAAAAAAAAAAAAAAAAAAAAAGTAAATGCATAAAGAAACAGAAAATTTGGTGCCTTGTGACTTCTTTTGTTATTCTTTTAATGATAAAATGATAAACTTACCTTAATAGAGACGTGGAACACCATGAACTTCTTCTGACATATGCTTATGCAAATTTGCAATAGTACTTAAATTTTAAAATTAGAATATATATTTTTTTTTAATTAAGATATAAATATGTGGATGAGTTTAAAATTGATCAATACCAAAATATAACTGATCGAATGCTTTACATCATATCATCAAGAATATATCCTATTTACTTTTTTTCACTCGAGCTGGATTAATACATAATGTTGCATACTAAACCAAATTAAACAACTTCAACACCACCAAAATAAATAAGGACAATGAAGTGCTAAAAATTTGTTTTCTATTTCTTTGTTATATATCTGATGTTCTGCACAAAACCTGATATTTCTCTTTTGCTACAAAGGACGTAAGTTTCGGTTCTACATAGACACTTATAGCAAAGGATATTCATACCAACTAGTTCATGAGAATATCATCAACTCCAATTATTATTAGTGTTTGAGAATACCAACAGTTCTTCAAATTCAAACTCTATTAAAAATTAGTACAATAATTTCCATTAGAATATATATTCATGTTGGAACATATATTGAGTTCGTAAAAACTGAGCAAATCCACCTTAAACAGAGGCCCACTATATATTCATGTTGGAACATATATTCTGATATGTAACTACCAATTTTTGTGGGATTCACCATGCTAAAGAACTTAATAACATATCACTAGTAAATTTTAATTATTTCAACCAACCCAAACAAATAAAGAGAGCAATAAAAATTCCCACCCACAGCTGTGAGTTGCAATACAAATTCTGGTCACCAATAGCGGTGAGTTGCAATACAAATTTCTGGTAATTCACACCACACTTGAGTTATACTAATGCAACAACAATACAAATTCCCAATGTCAACGATACTCTACATGACGCAAACTATTTAGCCTCTCTCACTTGTAGTTTCTGCTTCAGTAAACAATTCTTTTCCAATGTCAAGGATACTCTACATATCATCCACTTTGGAGCCAAATATTCTTTTGGTTACCTAAACTATTCGGCCAACAATGGAATCTCCTTCCAAAGCAATAGGCATGTAATCGCTTTTTTTATATTCATGTGATGGCCAAGAGTACAATCAAAGCTAATAGAAGGAATTTTAAATCGATTTCAATGATGAAGGAGGGATTCACTTAAATGAGGAGACTAAGAAAAAAAAAGAGAAGTATCATGTTCTGAGTATAGTATTGAATTTTAAACTCTATAATTCAATTTGCCAACCACTAAAACACCTTTACAAATTGAAAATCTACATGCATGGATTACACAATTCAATTGAATTTTTGCAAGCACGGATACTGCTAAAACTCTATCATTCAATTTTCTAACTACTAAGACTCTAGCACATGGATACTAATAAAACTCTATCACACTAATTACACAATATAAACCAATAATGTTACCGTCTTAAACATAAAAAAATAAAAAATAAAAACCCAAATCTATTTTAAACATAGAAACAAACAATCATATATCAGTACAAATACTTAACCTAAATACATAAAAACCCATATATGACCCACTACACAAAAGAGGCAATAACAAAATTAAAAAAGAAAAAAAAAGCAATAAAAATGAAAAATACTATTAATCTAATCCTTACATTTAACTATTACGTATGACAGTTTTTAGACCCCTTAAACAATTGATTAAACCTAGGTAATTAGCCAAGTTGTTACTTAGTCCAATTAAACAAGTCTAGGTTATCACAATATAAAAGATCAAATCATGCAAAGCAGCGGAAAATAAATAACACAAGATATAATCACCTAGGAAACCAAACTGGTAAAAACCTGGGGAGGATTTGACCTAGCTATCCTCAAGGTAAAATGCAAACCCACTAGAAAGAATCTAAGTTCATACAATAAGACTTACAAGCCCCCACGCTCGACTTCTTATTGCTACCAACCAGTAGAACTTACTGACACAACCACGTGCAAGCTCCGAATCCATGGACTCCTTCTTTCTTTGGCCTTTGCAAAACACAAACACCCCCGTTCGTGACTTTGAGATCCCACTCAAAGGTTTAGCAACACAAACACTCCTGTTTGTGACTCCAAGACCACCCTTGAAGGTTTAGATCATCAACACCTTTGATAACAAGAGAATGCAGCAACTTCTACAATACCGGATCTTGAGATTCTTCAAGGAATAGCACCGGTAGAAAACATAAGAGAGTTTTTTAGGAAGAAAACCCTAAATACAAAAGAGGCACACTCTTTTCTCTCTGAAAAGCCACACAAAAACGTGCTTAGGGTTTCCTTTATATACTGGGAGAAGTAGATTAGAAACCCTAATCCTAAATGGGCTTGAACTGCTATTTGGGCTTAATTAAAATTCTGCAGATACGACTTTCGATCGATCGAGCCTGTCTTTCGATCGATCGAGCCAGACAAATTATGAAATCTTCTTCCTGCAGCTTGTATGTTCTTTAATCTTGACTTGAATCACATTGAGCATTGTCTAATAAAACTTGTAGACTCTAAGATCTATATCTAGACAAGTTTGTGTTCACGATTTGCCAATTGTTCTAAACATTTAGAACCTAACAAACTCCCCCTTTGGCAATTCATGACAAAACTTTCATACAAAATGAAATGCTCAAATACAAGAACAACCCAATACAATAAAATGCCCAATTACATCACAAATCCCAATCTAAGACTCCTAACCTAGAAGTTGCCAATAAGAGGTAGAAGGTCTTGATCAGAATGTACTTGTCTTCCCTGAAACACTCAACAAACACATCACTGCATGTGTGGAAAGAAAGACATATAAACAATAATATGAAACAAAATATAAAAAACAAAAGTAAATTCTAACTCTCCCCCTAAGTTAGATACATCAAAAAGTTTTTATATTCTCCCCCTTTGAAAAACAATTTTATCTCCCCCTAAACAAAACAAACAGGTCAACTATGTCTCCTCCTTTTTGTCACGTATTGACAAAGACTACCTAATCAGAAGATAGATAGAAAATATACGCAATAGAGTAAGACAAAATAGAGACAACTCCTTCTAAGAAGAGCAACAACTCCCCCTAAGAACCACAAAGGTTAAAAAAAATTTCTCCCCCTATAAAAATAGGAAAAACAAAACAAGTTTTGGAAAAAATAGTTTTGGGGAAAAATAAAGGGGGTGGGGATAAATAAAAAGACACAAACCAAGTTTAAAAAAAAAAACTAAGTTGAGGATAAACATGAAGAAAAAATATTCTCTCTTTCAATAAAGTGCAAACATGGCACTATGTGACCCATAAACAATTGCATGAGTAGAGAAAATATTTGCACATTAATTATCCATCATATCTCTTAAGAAAAATATTTTCTACAGTTCACACATACAAATAGCATATACTAGAAAGTACATAACTCAAAAATTAATCAATCAATTTTTAAATCAAGTTAAGTACCCAATTTAGCAAAGTGTATGCATGTTATGTGTGAAAACAATGAGAGATATGACTTGCAAAACTGCAAGATGGATACAAAAACAATGCAATACATGTGAATCCTAAACATAAATGATGCATGGAAAAATCAAATTTTTGAAAAACAGAGCAATCTAATGCAGAAACTCCTCAAAGCACAATATTTTATAATAAAAAAATGAATGAGTATGAGACAAAAAGTTTTTCAAAAACACTTGACTTCAACCCAGATCTTCCAAAAACAAGATTTTCAATCAATTTTTCCTTAAAGCGCAAACATTAAACATATTTTGCATTAAAATCAAGGAACTTTTAATCTTGGATGGCCACAACAAGATCACACACAATATAATGTACCAAATTTAGTAAAGAGTAACTTGTGTAGTGTGTGCAACTAGCAAAAGTTTGAGATACATATGAGGTGATATGTGAAATAGTAATCAATCACAAAGTCTACAAAATTCATCACATAGAATTTAAAAGAGACTATCACCTAAAGAGTTACATCATATAACTCCCACATCTCCTAGATCATAAGCTTGTAATCATGTAAGTTTCTTGAATTTATGCCTCATAATATACATACCAATTTTAAGTTATGTGAGTTTGGCATCAAGCCTAATAGTACACACCAATTTTAAGTATTAAGCAATTTAAACCGAGGTTTTACCTTATGTTCTTTTTGTGCACGTGCTACACTTTTTCGAGCACAAAATCTTATGATATGTACTAAGGTGTTCATGATTGGCTAGTGAACAGTGGTGAGATGGTTATTTATGCCTTTCTCTAAAGGTTCAAGTCCGACAGTCAAAGACATGTGACTTCAAGATCAAGACAAAGTGATCAAAAACTATAAACATCTCCCACACAACATGCACTACAAAGTTTCAACTAGTAAAGTGCAATAAATAAGCTCATCCAAGCTAAGCAAGGTACATAAACTTGTTATGTAAAAATAAAATGGCCAATCCTTGATTATAAATCCAAGATGTGAAATACAAAACACAAAAATCTTTTTGGTTTTTTTTTTTTTAAAAATTATGACCAAAAACTAAAAGCACACATTATGCTAAATGAACAATGCAAATGCAATGCATGACAGTACTTAACTAAGTTATAGAGGGTACACAAACAAGAAATATCAATTTCTTAATTAACCCTTGAGTACATGTACAAACTAGTACATACTCACACAAAATCAGAAATAGCTTAGCACTTATTTAACATATACTATTCAAGTTTCTCCACAATGTCAAGCATGTTCTAAATCAAGAGAGAGATATCATAACTCATGTAATCCTCAAAAAGAAAAACTAGACACAAAATAAAATATTTTTGTCTTTTTGAAATTTTTCAATGTTTTTGGATTTTTTTTTTATTTAAATAAAAAAAAATAACCTAAAAAACAAAACAACCAAAAACAGAAACAAGACATGTTCACAAACAATTGAAAGAATTAAATTAGGGACAAGTCAACAACACTCACCTTAGAGAATTTTTTCTCACCCATATAGCACAAGTCTTCGGCTTTGTAGGTGAAAATCCATGAGAAGCAGAGTGTATTTGAGGGATTACACCAATCTTTTGAGAAAGACTAAAATCCTACAAATTCCTTTCACAAGCCAACAAGCTTAAATTTTTCAAAATAATATGAAACAATTTATATGGACTTATGGCAGGAGAAATATCATCACAAATCCTAGACTGAAACACAGAATGCTTAAATTTCAGTTTATGACAATTAGGACGAATGTGACCGGAGACACTACAAAAGTGACAAACAGGAACAAATTTAGGAACATCAGTATTCCTAACAAAAAGTCTAGTCTCAGATTTTGGTTTTTGCCTCAACAAAGAACAATTTGGTCTAATATGACCAACTACACCACAAAGGTGACAAGTAGGCACAAAAACAGATTTATTATGCTCTCTAACAGTAGGTTTAAACTTAGGTTTAGAAACTTCAGCGTCTACATTAGAACTTTTACCTTTATCTAACCTAGCAAAATAAGTATTTTCTTTATTATTCCTCTTAAAAGGAGGGATATAAACTTTCTCAGTTTTAGGCTTAAGAGAAGCAGAAATACTTCTGTTATCAACAGCAGGCTTGGTACAAGTCAAATTTTCAATTTTAGCTTTAGATTCAACTAACTCTTGTTCCAAACTTTTCATCTTCTCATCTTGAGAGGAAATTTGATTTCTCAAAAATTCATTCTTTTTATTAGATTCATCTAATCTAACAATCAATTTCTCTTTTTCAAGATTATCCAATTTTAACTCTTCCTTGAATTTCTTAGCAATTTTCATAGATTTCAATAATTCCTTACGAAGAGTTTCACAGGCATCAATAAAATCAACAGAAGCATGAACAGAAACATGATCAGAAAGACACTTCAAATTATTCATGACAACAGGGGTCAAGGATCAGCTCTTAAATCAAAAGATCTAAAACAAAAGAGCAACCCGCTCTGATACCACTTGTTAGTTTTTAGACCCCTTAAACAATTGATTAAATCTAGGTAATTAGCCAAGTTGTTACTTAGTCCAATTAAACAAGTCTAGGTTATCACAATATAAAAGATCAAATAATGCAAAGCAGCAGAAAATAAATAATACAAGATATGATCACTCAGGAAACCAAACCGGTAAAAATTTGGGGAGGATTTGACCTAGCTATTCTCAAGGTAAAAAGCAAATCCACTAGAAAGAATCGAAGTTCATACAATAAGACTTACAAACCCCCACGCTCAACTTCTTATTGCTACCAACCAGTAGAACTTACTGACAGACCACGTGCAAGCTCCGAATCCACGGACTTCTTCTTTCTTTGGCCTTTGCAAAACACAAACACCCCCGTTCATGACTTTGAGATCCCACTCAAAGGTTTAGCAACACAAACACTCCTGTTTGTGACTCCAAGACCACCCTTGAAGGTTTAGATCATCAACACCTTTGATAACAAGAGAAGGCAACAACTTCTACAATACCGAATCTTGAGATTCTTCAAGGAATAGCACCGGTAGAAAACATAAGAGAGCTTTTTAGGAAGAAAACCCTAAATACAAAAGAGACACACTCTTTTCTCTCTGAAAAGCCACACAAAAACGTGCTTAGTGTTTCCTTTATATACTGGGAGAAGTAGATTAGAAACCCTAATCCTAAATGGGCTTGAACTGCTGTTTGGGCTTAATTAAAATTTTGCAGATACGACTTTCGATCGATCGAGCTTGTCTTTCGATCGATTGAACCAGACAGATTATGAAATCTTCTTCCTACAGCTTGTATGTTCTTGAATCTTGACTTGAATCACATTGAGCATTGTCTAATAAAACCTGTAGACTCTAAGATCTATATCTAGACAAGTTTGTGTTCACGATTTGCCAATTGTTCTAAACATTTAGAACCTAACAATGTAAGACAGTCACAAGAATAGAGATTAAGAGCAACTGGGATTTAGAGATACTTGAATTGAATTATCTAGCTTTTTAGTATTAATATAATGTGAGGAGATGAAGAGATGAAGGAGTTAGAAAGCCAAAGTCTGGCTTTAAGAAGCTGAAGGGTTGCCGTTTGAGATTATAACTGTGGAACACAATGGGTTGCCATTTGAAATTGTAACCGTGGAACACAAAGGATTGCTGTCTAAAATTGTAACCGTGTAAGAGATAAGGTTGGGAATTATTTTCCTTTCATTAGTATTTTTAAATTTAGGAAAACTATTTTTAAATTTTATTAATATAGTGTGAAGAGAGAAAGAGATGAAGGAGTTAGAAAGCCAAACTTTGGCATTAGAAAGCTGAAGGATTGCCGTTTGAGATTGTAATCATGGAACACAAAGGGTTGCCATTTGAAATTATAACCGTGGAACACAAAAGGTTGCCGTTTAAAATTTTAACCATGTAATAGATAGGGTTGGGAATTATTTTCTTTTTATTAGTATTTTTAAATTGTAGGACAAATTCAAGAAAAAAAATGGTAATGACATGATTGTTGATGTGTGGCTCAGCCTGAATGTAACAACATTAAATGCTATGCTTCAGCTTTTAGTAATATATAGATATAGATTTTTAAATTTAAGAAAACTATTTTTAAATTGTAGGACAAATTCAAGAAAAAAAGACTAATGACATGGCTACTAACGTGGCTAACCTGAGTGTAGCAATATCTGAGCATAGCAACATTAAATACTATACTTTAACTTTTAATAATAATATAGGAAAACTATTTTTAAATAGTAAGACAAATTCAAGGAAAAAAAATGGTAATGACGTGGCTGCTAATATGACTCAACCTAAGCATAGCAATATTAAATACTACGCTTCAGCTTTTAGTAATACTAGTGTTTAACCCGTGCAATGTGTGGGATCGTTTTGCATATTAACGAACTTTGCATCCAACATAAACTTAGTTATCATACTTCTACTATATATATTCAAACTTAAACAACATAGTATATTTAAGCATATAGTGTCCAATATCCCCTAAAAGTTTTAAAAATTGGTTTCTTCAAATCACTCGTGTGTACTTCCCTGTTGTGAGAGACTTAAAAAAAAGAATCTAACTTTAAGTAATTAAAACTTACATGAAAATTTCAAATAGAAAATCTGCTATTCCTAGGAACCATAATGAATCACATCGAACTAAAACTTGCAAGACAATTTCAAATACCAAATCTACCATTCCTAGGAACCACAATGAAATAAACCATGAGATTAGAGAGTTTTACAACCAAAAAGTTTAAAAGAGAAAAATGGCTACTAGTTTGTGAAACAAAAAGTCAAAAAAATATTAGTCAAGTAATAATATGCATAATCAATAGTACATTGGAATCTCAAATTGTAAAACCAAACCAATATATAACCCTTAAAAGGGACATCGAATCCAACTTTTTAACCGCAAAAGAAAAAAGAAAAAGCTATAGTGTATAATCAAGCCACAATATATAAACAAAACAAAATTCCACTTGCAAAAAATAAAATGCATGATCAATAGGTAGATGGGAACCTCAAAGTCTAAAACCAAACCAATTCATAAGTCATAACCCATAAAAACATGGAATCTTAATCTTGACCCTAAATTTCAATTGCAAAACAAAAAAAGAAAAAGCCCACAATCCTGAAAAAGCTGCAATGATACTGAGATATTTTGTTAACAACAAACCTCAGAGTGATAAATAAAACAGATATATTAGATTATACACACACCCAAGTTATGGAATTCATGAAACTTTTCACCCATTATTATGTAATCATCTATTCATAAAATAAATAAATAAATAAAAGTAAATCATCTATAAGTACTCAAATCCAAAACACAGACATACACAATAAAAACAATCATACCGTAGATTATTCTTTTGAAGGTAGTCATATATATGTTTTGTTTTATTTCAATAATCTATAGGAAGTGAATCTTATGATTCACAATATTCAGTATTGTGGAATTGACTAATCTCTGTCTTATTTACACTAAATGTATCACTTTTTGTAAATACAAGAATTCGAGTCCATTTTCTATTGTCAGTCCTACTCAAACTGTGGAAGCTTTCCCTCCAAAAAGTAGCTAAGGTGGGGATTCTGCATCTAGGAACTTGCAAGATGGAAAAACACATGGAACCTGTCCTCATCTTAACTCTAAAACTATAGAAGAGCAAGGTTCCTATACAGTTGTAGATTCCACATAACACAATCAATCAAGTTTGACCTGAGGAAGAAAAAAAAAATTGATAAGAGAATGATTGGAGGGAGAAAAAAAGTTATCACAATGAACCAACTACAAATTATCTACCACCTCAAGCACTGAATGAAATATTGCAAATACTTAATTTTTTTTAGTATTCTCCTCAAAAAAATTCCAAATCTTCATTAAAGTAGAAGAGCCCAACAATCTGACATACATCATCCAAAATACGAAGACTATCAAACTCTAAGATGCATACTATAAGCCAATTAACAATGTGTCTATTACCAAACCAAACCACCTTTCAAACCCAAGAAAAACCAGAATAAAAGGCTTCCAATCAGACCGACAAAGGGTACATACAAAAAATGTACATAACTCTATAGTGGAGGAGTAGTCACTAAGAAAGTCCTCACAAATTTTGTACACAATCAAAATTAATCCCACTTCTATCTTAACAAAAAATACTCCAATGCTAAATAACAAAATGATACCAAAAAGTATAAAAATATACCTTAATATAAAATAAAATAAAAATGCCATAGGAGACTATTTATTTTTTATTTTTTTGAGAGAAACCATTAAAGCCAATTTGAATCATTTCTCTCCACTTGAAATGAAACTAAATTGAAATTAATTTGAGCTATAAATACTCCGTGACAATTTGCTGTCATTGTATGTGGGGTTTGATAGAGGACACTTTTAGATTATTGTATCCGAATTCAAGAGGTATATTCTTGAAGGTATTTTTTTACAGTAAGGGAGATTCGACTGTGTTATTTAGAACACAATACTTCAACTCACAGGTGAAAACATTTGTCATAAAATTCATCAATAAACATAACAACATAGGTATCACAACATCAATCAATAACATAATATTTTTTATAAAATCAATCAATAATCAAAACAACATACACTGATAACTTGAATAACACAGCCCAACAAAGGGAGGCAGGTAATCTCAAAAGTATTATCACACAATCTTCAAATCAAAGGGACCTTATCAGGAAGGCCATGGCTTAAGAACCAAATTTGGATTTTATGCTATTGACAATAGCATCGTCTACTTGGAACACCTGAGTTAACGCTTCATTAGGCATTGGGGGTTGTGAACCAAAGAGAGTTGTTGAGGCAATCACTACCCCTGGCATGCAACTATTGAAAGAAGTGAAGACAACGCATGATTGCCAAAGTTAGCACATTGCCTTACTATTTGGATTTTCTTTTTTAATAAGTCTACTATTTAAGCCAGATGACTATACCATCCCAAACCCAATAAAATGGCACATTTATTCATGACCAATCTGTTGTTAGATCCTATAAAAAAAATATTTAAAAATCTGCAATTGAAAAACATTTAGCAAAAGAATTAAAAATAAAATCTACAGTCAACTAAAATTTAGCCAAAAGAAAAAAATTAGCAATAAAAAATATGGGAAAGTAATCAAAGAAAGAGAAAGAATACAGAAGAAAAAAAAAAAAAAAAAGGTGCAAAAAACATAAGAAAAAGAGAACGGTTGTAGAGGCCCTTAAATGCCAACAACTGGTAGCTCTTTCATCTCCTTATAAGTTTTCATTTTAATTTCTTGTACTCTTCCCTCACCTTAACTAATTAGTCACATAATAAATAATCTTCATTTTGATGTTGGCCCATATGCTTAATTTGAAAATAATAGTTTGATTGTGTTAATTTGATCATCTTCATTTTGTTTTTGTTTTTGAATTTTTTGTTCTTTGTCATAAATCTATGTTTTGAAGTTTGGTTTTACTTTCCATTTGATCAATTCCTTCCTTTCTCCCGACAATAGTTCCTCCAACATTTTCTACCTTAACAGTAGAACCTTAAATGTACCCATCTATTTAAAGTTCCAGTTAAGTTCTTAAAATCTCCTTTTCTAAGATTTTCTTTTCCCAAAGAACATTTGCACTTATAGTCTTATTTATGTTGCTATTAAGAAAATCTTTGTTCTAAATCAAAGCAATTGCAAACAGAAAAGAGATTTCATTAAACAATGAAATAAAGAGGAAAATTTAGGCTATCATACCTTTCATTTTATTGTAGAGAACCCAACAGTAATTCACCTATTAGAGAACCCAGTAACTTTTCTGACCGGGAAAATATTAAATTAGTGATTCAGATAAATGACATTTGAAAGTTTGAGAAGATATGCTAACTACCTGTGAGGCGTTCAACAAAACCAAACGATGCCAACAAATTGCAATTAGCAATATTTACAAAGTTTTTTTTTTTTTTTTTGAGATAAAGATAGAAATTTTATTTGATAAAAGGGAAATACATGTAAAAACACATAACAACCCTGTAAGCATAAATACAGGGGAACAAAGACCTGTTCTACAGAAAACAAAATATGCAACAAAATAAATACAGCCCATGGACATACAATACAGAAACAGCAACAGATATTACACTCAGCCCCCTGTAAACAACATTCAACAGATATTACACTCACAGCATTCTTAATTTTCATCAATCTTGTATTCCCAAATAAGGTTGCACTGAACAGAGAAGCAATCTAATAGAGGCAAATGAATTGCAATCTACACTTACAACCGTGTTCAAAATTAGAATCACATATATTACAACACTTGCAATTCATGTTGATATAAGAGACTTAGGATGCTCAGAGATTAGAAAACCATAACCTATATACAGAAAAATTAAATCTCTCATAATTTGAAATAAAACAGAAAATTAAGTAAATAAGAAAAGGGTATGAAGAAAAGAAATTGGTGCGTAATTCTTAACCGTTTTTTATGCTACAATTAAATGAATTCTAATTTCAGGTGCAAACAAGAACTAAATCTAACAAAAATCTACCAAACAGGGGAAAAAATTTTCTAACCAAAAAACAATAATTGACAATTTCAGGTGCAAACAAGAACTAAATCTGACAAGAATCTACCAAACAGGGTAAAAAAAGTTCTAACCAAAAAATTAATAATCAAGAAAACAAAACCCAAGAAATTTAAATTAATAACAGAAATTCCAATGATTTTCCTTTTCACCTACAAACCCAAAAAAAGAAAAGCTAAAGAAAAACCCATTAATTTTAAGAACAGAAATTCCAATGATTTTCCTTTCCATCTACAAACCCAAAAAAAGAAAAGCTAAAGAAAAACCCATTAATTTTTTATTACACAGATGGGAATTTAAATCAATCAATGACAAGTGAAATCTACAACTGAATCCAAGAGAGAGTTAAAAACAAAAACCTAAATTTGTACATGATAAACGTGGAGTGAAATGCTTGGAAGCCGGATCCACATCAACAACATCCCCTGCTACAGGCACTGGCTACAATGCTCTTTGAATCCTCGTCGTACTTCTCATCGGAATAGATGGTGGTTACAGAAGGTTGATCGGAAGCCTTATCGGTTGGTTCTTCCTCGTCTTCTTCCTCTCCAAGGTGATCTGGTGGGCGTGACAGTAGTAGTAGTGTCGTCGTCCAGGGTTTGTTTAGGGTGTTCTTCTATAATAGTAGTAGGGTTGAGGTTGAGTTGGTCTGATGAATCGATGGCCGTTGTGTGAGGGAATCGGAGATTGCATGAGAATGGCACCTCTGATCACTTACTTCTTTCTCATCTAAGTTCTGGATTTTGATTTTGGGGGAAGGAGATGGTTTTGATCTTTGGGTTTTTGAGAAGAGAGAGTAGTTACAGGTTTTAATTTTAGTTTTTAGAAGAGAATCGGGTTTTGTTTTGTGGTAAACAGTGTTTTGGGTCTGCAAAATCGTTTTGTTGAAGCTTTTTGATTTCATCGCCTCTCTCTTTCTCTGTTACTCTCCGTGCCTCTCTCTATTTCTATCTTGGTGTACATCTAATTTTAACCGGTTAATTTTTTTATTTATAATGAAAGGCTTTTAAACAGTGTTTTAGCATTATGAAACAATATAGCACCTGTTTGGATTCAAATTAATTTGGTGTTTGCGTTTTGTAATCTGTGTTTTTCTTCTTCTTTTTTTTCTTTTTTTTTGGTTCAGCCCTCAATTGTTGACAAGTCAACTATGAGTAGTGCACCCATGCACTATTTACGAGTCCCACAAATTACACTTTTCAGCAATTTTTTCATTAAAAATGGGTCCCACAGCACTATTTACACATTTAAAAATTATTTCGCTACAGTATTTTCAGTTTCAGCAAAAATAAGCTGTATCCAAACAGACTCATAATGCATCACTTTTTAACTTAAACGTGTCTGAATTTTAGATAAGCATTTTTCCTATTTGTCAGCACCTCCTTAATTGTAAGAATCAACTTTCTCTCAGCTTCTACTATTATATATAGTATATATGATATAGATTAGTGGAACTGGCATGTCAACAATTAGACAATGCTCAAGGTGATACAAGTCAAGGTCCAAGAATAAGCAAGCTATAGAAAGGAGAATTCAAAATTTGTCTGGTTTAATCGATTGAAGAACAGGCTCGACCGATCAAAATATGGGTCTACAGAATTTTAAGTCAGCCCAAACAGCAGTTCAAGCCCAAAAAGGATTAGGGTTTCAGATCTACTTCTCCTAATATATAAAGGAAACTCTAAGCACGTTTTTAATAAGGCTTTCTAGAGAGAGAAGAGTGTGCCTCTTTTGTATCTAGGGTTTTGTACCCAAAAAGCTCTCTCATATCTTCTACCGATGTTATTTTTTGAAGAATCTCAAGATCTGGTATTGTAGAAGTTGTTGCCTTCTCTATTCATCAAAGGTGCTAATGATCTAAACCTTCAAGGGTGGTATTGGAGTCACAAACAGAAGAGTTTGTGTTGATAAACCTTTGAGTGGAGTCTTAAAGTCACAAATATGGGTGCTTGTGTTGTAAAGGCCTAATAGAGAAAGAGTTTGTGGATTCGGAGCTTGCATGTGGTCGTGTCAGTATGTTCTACGTGTGGTAGCAATAGGATGTTAGTGGTCTAAGTCTTATTATAAACTTCGATTCTCTATAGTGGATTTGCTTTTTACCTTAAGGATAGTTAGGTTAAATCCTCTCCAGCTTTTTTTTACCAATTTGGTTTTCCTAGGTCATCATATCGTGGTGTTCTTTATATTTCCGCTGCTTTGCATGATATGATTGTTTTGTTTTTACCTAGATCTGAATAATAAACCTAAGTATTCACTTGGTTAATTAATTAGGTTAAACAATCTACTTTATAGGGATCTAAAACCTAACAGTTTTGTTGGAGATGGTAGTGACCCTTATTTGCCCAGTGCATGATCCTACTACTACCTCATAAATCAGTTTATTCTTTGTAATCTTACTTGATATTTTGCTAGGTTGATCAATCTTATAAAAATTAACAAATGCTCTAAAGGTTAGAAAATGGCGTGGATTTGGACAAGAATGTCTCACAACCATGTGCAAAAATGCTATGGCATGCGTGTGGGTATCTTCTCTTCCTAGGGGTTTAGTTTTCTTTCTGCTTATATTTGACAGTTTAGGAAAGTACACCACATTCATAATACCACACACCTTTCTAGCAAGGCAAATGATATATAGGAAATAATGTGAAAGACTCTTCCGCAACAACCTCTCATATTATGACATACTTTTCTTTTTTTCCTTTTTCTTTTTTTCTAGCTAAAATGCAAATTACACTCTCTAATTGAGTCCTTCAAATTTTAAATTTATTCAATTTAGGCATTTCATTAAAAATTTAGGCATTATGTGAGATTTATTTTTTCAAAAAATCCATTTTCATTAGTTAATTGTATTCTTAACAAAAATGTTTTATTCGAATTAGACTAAAGTTCTTAATTGAATAAATTTGAAACTTAGAGAACTCAATTGAACGAAAGTAAAGTTAAAAGACTAAAATGAATTTCAGTCAAACTTTGAGGGTGAAATTTACATTTTGGAGAGAGAGAAAGAGATTTACATTTCTAGCTCATCTTTCCTTCGGCTATCACATACATCCTCACACACCTGCACGTCACCTTTCCTTCCTCTCCTCTCTTCTATGTCATGGGTGCCATAAGTAAGGAGTCTATTCAAAGGAGTGCAACGTAGCTTGCTACGAAGCAGCCTCGTGTGGAGCCTTCGGATGCAGCCCCTGCAAACCCTGTAACCCCTTCCTCTCGACCCTCTTCCTCATCTGCCCCTTCTTCCTCATCTAGGGAAGCTGTCTCCCTTGCTAACATCATGGAGCAATTTCAACACATGTGTGCTGATTTTGCTAGTCGTCTTGACCACCTATCCGATGAGATGTGTCAGATGAACACCAAAATCAGTCGCATCGCTCACCGCCAGTCTCGTCTTGGTGGTTTTGCACCCTCACCTTCCCCTGAGTATGCTGAGGAGTCCTCTTCTTCGAATTGTGGAGATGATGATGATGATGCTTCTAGCTCTGAGTATGATGATGAGATGACGACCTCTCAGTGATACACCCTTTGTCACTCGTGACAAAAAGGGAAAGTAGTTTTGTAGATGAGAGTGGTCTTGTTGTTAAGGGGAGTCTTGTTGTTAGGGGGAGAGCTAGCATAGGATATACTAGATAGAGGGAGAGTGTTTTGAGTGTGTTGAGGGATGTAGTGAGGTTTTGGTGTATTCTTTTCTCATTACATGTACCATGGTCTTGTGACAAATTTTATTACATACATTGTATTCTTTGATATATATATACATATATATATATATATATATATGAGATGATGTATGTTTTTCTTCACCTTTGTCTCACATGTGTTGTTTCTTTTCTATTTTTATACACATGTTTCTTCTTGTATACAACTTGTCTATATTTCACACTTGATGCCTTGATGAATTTTGTTTAAGTGTTTCAAATAAGACAGGTTGTAAGTCTACCATGCCATGATCTCTCTTTTTCGGACTTCTAAGAATTGCACTTTTTCAATAGAGCATTAACAAGGAAGAGTTTATTAGGCCATGAGTTCATTGCATTCTTTTCTTTTTATGGGGGCATATATTTACTCAACAAATCATTCATTCATTTCATTGTTATTACTATGCACCTTTTGCCTTTGAATGACCATCAATTCCTTAAAATTACTAACTTTTTTAGATGAAGATCAAAGATAATTGAAAGAGACTCTAGATCAATGAAGTTCTAAACATGACACAAGTTTTGAGACAAATGAATATTTATGAACACTATTAGGGTCATGTTTTATTATAATAGGCTAATCCTTTGACAAAATGCACTTTACTTGTAATTGGTAGATCTAAGATGGGTTTAGTACTTCAAGAAACATGGTGTTCAAGTCAAGTATTAAAGACATGAAGATTGGTTTAAGAAACAAGTGAAGAAAAGTTTTTCACTAAGTCTTGACAGATAGCTCGACAGCAGCTCGATTTATCAAGAATTATGATTTTAGAATTTCCAGTTCTAAAATTTGGCCTAGTATTGTGCAATTGTTTAGGGTTTCTTTTCTCACAACCATAGACATATATAGGGCTTATTTCAAGAGCCATCACACATGGATATAGAGACCAAGAGACTTATTTTCTTTATGTAAAGCTACTACGTTTGTATGCCATAGGGTTTTGTAACCAAGTGCTTCCTGATCTTCATTATTGATGAAGTGAAGAACTTTGTAGCCAGCAACAGCTGTTCAAGTTGCTGGAGTTAGTCACATATTGGGATCCGTGCAAAGGGTTAGTAACAAATTGGAGGTTTGTGCATCAAAGGAAAGAAGACTACTACAAGATCAAGTCCAATTGGGTATTGGAGCTAAGTTTTAACTATAGGTTGGTATTTCGGGATAGGCCAGGGTAGTTGGTAAAATTTCTTATACTTGTAACTGCTTGATTGTTGATTAATGAATTCTTGGGAGTGGTGACCTTAAAATCCCTCGGTAGGGTTTTTACCTTGCGAGGTTTCCCCCATTTGTCAACAAATCACTGTGTCTAATCTATTTTCCATTGCACTTAGTATTTTTAGTGATTTGTTGGTGCCTTCACGATTTGCATGCAATTGAACCTAATTAATCAACTTGAGTAATTGAATTAATTAACCGAGGTCATGCTTTCTTAACCCATCAAACACAACAAGTTGGAAGAGACTCTATACCAAAGAAGTTCCAAGCACGACAAGAGTTTTAGAGATAGTAGAGCACAACATGATTTAAATACAAAGAGGACCTTGAAGAAAATTTGGAGTTGAAGAAAGGAGGTAAAAAACAAGGGATCATGGATTTAGATGACTTTGCACATCAATGTGTATTATCTTTGAACTTGCTTTGCATGAATCACCTACCATCTTCATTAATTAGTCCAAATATGAATTTAGAATTCAACTATCTCTAGTCAACTTGATCATTGTCTTTGTTTGAGCATGCATACCCTACTTCTCTCATCTTGTATGCTTCTCAATCAACTTGTCTCTTATATATAATCACATTTCCCTCATCATAGTTGTTTTAGCTTGGAGCTAGTCTCATATTCTCTTGTATGCTCATTCCTTTGTCATTTTCATTTATGATTTGCCCCTAGCTTGGATTAAGTTCACCATTTTTCTTGTTGCTTTTCTTCCCTTCTTTTCAAGGTGCCCTAACTTTTTCCTAGGCTACCCTTTCAAGTTTTCAACCTAGCAAGCATTTTTTTCTTTTTCTTTTTTTTTCTTTCACAACTAAGGCTAGGCTTTCCAAAATTTGTAAGGTTAAACAATCTCAATTGATCAAAGAGGAATTGTTTATGGACCGTAATAAGGCTAGGATTCAAAGCTTAAGAAGGAAAGAGCATTTGTGGCTCAAATTCAATTGTATTCTCATGGTATCCTAATTGCCAAGGATTACTACTTATCTTGTGCTTGCACAATTTTCCTTTTCTTCATCCATTCTTCCTTGTCCATTTTGATTCTCACTTTTATTTCCTTTTCCTTTCTTCTTTTCTTGTATCTCCCCTTTTTCTTTTCCTCGTTTTTCTCTCTTTATTTCTTTTTCCATGCCCCTTTTTGTGAAAAGGGGTATCCTTTCATTTATAAATCATCCTCACATCCCTCTACTGTTCATCCATAAAATTTGCCCCTAGTATAAGGTTGATCATTTCCAATATTAGAGTATGCTCCTAGTGTTAAAAGTAACCCTTTCAAATCATCATCTCTTAATAACATACGCCTAGTGTAGGGGGTAATCCCTTGGCATGGGCATAAAGAAGGAATTCATCTAGGATCAACAAGGTTAACAAGTGGAAATAACCTCTCATTGTAAAAAAAGGGAAGCAGAAAGATGGCCTCTCATCCCTTCAACCTTGATTGCTTAGCCTTTCCAAACTTAGGTTAGTCTTTTCATCTCATCAAGTTTTCATCATTGTTGTGTCATCCATGTGAAACAACAAGTCATTCCTGTAAAAGACCATCTTCGAAGAGCGATCTATCATCCTCGAACGAACCCATCTCTGTTTCGTTTGTCTGTTTCTGTGTCAATTTGGTTGTTTCAAGTTTCTACTTTCGAGGAGAGGAGGTGATAACTGGATAAGATTCTTAATATACTATACTTTACAAAGAAGGAATGGGCTTAGGATAGCATAACTCTCTTAAACTCTTTGGGGAATGATCCAAAAGTTATGCACTTTATGCACACATGGTTGGTTGTCTGAGGATTCTGAAGTCTGTCAAATTTGTGATCCAAAAGTTTCTAATATTCCCAAAAAAAAATAAAATAAAAATGTCTATTAAATTTGTGATGCTTAGCTTAACGTCAAACGTCTCTAAGCTTATCTCTTTCGCTCCTCTCTTGAGTCTTGATTGAAAATTTGAAACCCTGTAGCTCTAAATAACGTGTGTTTGCCTCTGGGTATGATCGTTAACGCTGTTGTACACGTGACTTTGAATTTAATCAGCAGCAAATGATTTTGTGTGTATGTGTGTAGTTTTTGCTTGATGGTATATGCAGTATTTGGAGCTAAATGGTTTCTTTGACCCTTTGTGAAAATTTAAGAAATTTTGTTTTAGATATAATTTTTTTCTCAAAAGCCAGCTTTTGGCTTTTGAGTTTCAATATTCTTTGAAATTCTTTAATAACAAGATGAAATAGTTGTCTCATTATCTGCATCTACGTATTCAAACGGGATATAAAATTAATGGGCAAAATTCAAATTATGAAGTTATGTAAAATTCAAAAACCCTCAAACTTTAAAGGTATGTATTTGTACTTTACCCTAAGAAAAAAAATAAGTGGTCCAAGGAGTGGTATTTAATAAAAAAAGAAAAACTAACACAATATTTCTTTAGATCTGATTTTTATTAGTTTCCCATGCACAATTTAACGACTAGTTATATTAGAAAAAGAAGTATTGAAGAGCGATAAGATAACACATGCCTGCATGTGATCATATCGCCCAGCAGATACAAGAACTTATCTCAATATTAATTTTGACTAGTTTCTCAAAAAAAAAAAAAATTTGACCAAACCTTTACATCTGTCGAACACGACATGTTTCCATGATGTCCAACCATGAACACGATCTCTATGGATTTAAGAATCTTGTTGGTACAAACAAATCATGAAAAAAATTAGTGCATAAAGTAGTCCATAGACCATATCCTAGGGTGTTTATGTGATAGAGCCCTAGAATGGAAGAAAAACCAAGGAAGTCAATACCGTACTGGAGGCTGTACCGATTTGGCTAGCAGTATGATATATTTCGAATATTGGTCAATACCGGTATACCGTTTCGGGTTTACCGCTATTTTTTACTATTTTATACTATATACAAAGTTATATTTCTAATAACTCAATATATCACTTTGGCAACTTTTTATATTTTTTGGTGGAGTTAGAGCATTAGCAGCAGTAAGGCTAAATAGCTATATAGCTATTTTAGTTTTACCAAAACACAAAAATGCATGTTACAATAGTGGAGTCATAGCTAAAAATTTTAAAAATTTTATTTTAAAAATTATAATAAGTTACTAAAACAAATATTAATATTAGGTCATTTTAAATATACACTACTGTAAGTTTCTTTAAGACCTTCTCCCCTCTTCCCGTGTATGTGTGTTAAAAATACTTAGACCGAGGAGCTCCAGCTAAATAATTCTAAGGCACACGCTTCAGGTTCTCCATTATGCCTTCTAGTGTGCTCAAGTCCACACCCATCCCCCAATAGGATTCTATAATGCCTCTGCATTCCTCATTCTTTGTCCAGAGGGCATCGAAGTGGAAGCGCTTAACATTGGAGACATGCTGAGGAGGAGAGTCAGTGAGAAGCAAAGCACAATGGTCTAAGGTTAAGTCCACGAGGTGGTAGACTCTCACCCCTTCAAATTTTCCAATCCACTCAATGTTTGCAAGTGCTCTATCTAGTCTCAAATGAATTTTGTTCTCTCCTTCTTGCATGTTACACCAAGTATAATCAACTCCCTGATAGCCCAAATCCAAGAAACCGCAAAAATTCACCACATTCCTAAATCCCTCCTTTGTTGCTGGGGATGGGTGGCACCCCCTACCTTTTTTGTTATTGACAATATTTCATTAAAGTCTCCCAGGCAAAGCCATGGGAGTTGATATTGACTATGCAAGAAAGCAAGGAGACGCCAAGACTCATACCTTCAGTGTGTTTCCAGGTGGCCATAGAAACCTGTAATTTGCCATTTAAAATTGCATTCGATCTCCCTGACAATGGCGTCTATATGGTTCCCCGAATAGCTGCTGATATCTAAGTTAACTTCTCGGGTCCAAAGCAAAGCCGCCCCACCACTTCGACCTCTATTGGGAACAATAAGACCATTTCCTAAGCCCCCGGCAGTTCCAGCTTAATGAATTCATTGCCCCCGGCGATGCTGCACTGCAGCCACTGCCGATCTCTCATCAAGGGTTGGTTGAGGTGTACCTACCTTAATGCATCTCTTCTTTAGGCAGAAGTTTTCCTCTTCATTTTCAAAGATGAGTTTGTGCTTGGCTCGTGTTTGTTGACAATGGTCCCAATTCAAACTTACTAACTGTTGCAGGCTGGGGGACGGGCTTAATAGGGCTAGAGACGTCCATAAGTTCTTTTTCCTTTTGGGCTTCTTGGCCCACAAGCGAAAGGGTGTCTTCAGCAAACTTTGCTGAGCCTAAGTCATGTAAGGGCACGACTGGGGGAGTAAAAAATTTGGCACGTGCCATTGAGCTACTCGAATCAGTTTGCCCCACACGTGTGGGATGGTCACTGTCCCTTAGGGTTTTTTCAAGTTGTTGCTTCTCCAATCTAATGGCACTAGTCCTCGCCAAAGAGCCTTGATCTTTTCCCCCTGTTTTTCCCTGTCCAACAACACTTTTTCCAACAATACTTCCGCTGCCACCTTCCATCCTTGAGACGAAAGAGTTTTTCGCCGTAGTATGGTTATTATCTTCTATCTCATCTTCATTTCGCCCTTCTCCACCACCATTGTTGCTTGTGGACTTGGATTTGTCTACCATGGCCTTTGAACTTCCATAGGCTCAGAGCCAATCTCCATACTGCTTTGACGAGTTCTAGTGGTCGATGCACTCCAAACAATGTTTGTCATCATGCCCCAATCGGCCATAGTGAAAGCAAAAAATGGGTAGCCTCTCATATTTGAAGCTAACCCAAAATTTCTCACTGTCGACACTTGCTACTCTTCCTCCTCGTCTGAGTGGCTTGTCTAGTTGGAGGTCCACCCTTATCCTCATAAATTTTGCTTGGTCTGAATGCCCCGTTCTACGGTTTGATTCAGTGAATCTCCCTAGACTATTACCAAGCTCTCTGCCCACTTCTATGGACATGTGCTCAAATGGTAGCCCCCAAATCTGAACCCAGAAAGGAGAATGGGAGAAAACAATGTTCGAGGCGGATAAATCTTTCCTCCATCTGCACAATAACAGCAAGTTGTTTTCGAAGTTCCAGGGCCCATTTTGTTCAACCCATTGTAGTTGGTATTCGGAGTTGAACTTGAACTGCAAAATGTTGTTTTCTACCTCCACGATTTGCAAGTCTGAACCCATTTTCCAAGTTGATCTCAATGTGTTTTTTAAAGCCCTCTGGTTCTGATGCCTATCAGTGAGAAGATGCCCAAAAAGGCTCAGCGAGCATTCCTCCAGCAGATCCGCTCTACTCTTGGATGTGATGGGTATTTCTTCCTCTTCCTCCTTGGTGAGGCGGAGGTTGAGTAGGCCCTCAACAACTGATTGCTCCATACCCAGTGTTGAGGGAGGGAATTATGGCATAGTTCAGAGAGAAAGACCCTGTAATGGAGAGTTAGGGAGGGAAGGCTCGACAAAAGGTGTTTTTTGCAAGAGGAAAAAACTCCTATAAGGGAGAGAAAAAACTTTATATCAAATATCTTCATGTGCATGTATATAATTCCAAAGTATAAATCTTAGCCCAGTCACTCTCAATGCCTAATTTGAGTCCTCTATCAACCCGTTATGCCAAAGCATCTAAGAAATCTCGCATTTGTTTCATCTAGGTTACATGATCATGGGAACCCAATAGAAATCATGCAATTAATGTCTCATTTCCAAAATATAGACCTCATCCAATTGAGGTGACAAATAGAATGTGTTATTCCTCTTCTCGCTCTGTAAGTGTCAAAGGCATTCGCATGGCTCCTAGATCCCAAGGAGTATCATGTCTCACATTTCTGCTCTTTATCCAATTAAGTTCTGAAGGCAATAGCTCATAAGAGTGAACTAACCTAAGCTTGAAGAGTGTTCCACAAACACTCAAATCACGCCACAATTATATTTCCAACACCACGTGTATATGAGCATAGACAAATATTTATATTAATAGTCAACTGCAAAATACCTAAAGCCAAACATGTGTTTTAGCACCATGTCCATGAGGAATATCTCAAATGTAGTTGACCTAACAAACCAGTGCATATGTTTTAGGCTTTTAGATTTCAACTAAACCTAAATTACTTGTTTCCTAATTAAAGTCTCATGCGTACACATGCATTGCAAGTGTCCTTTATACCTTCTTCTCTTTTTTCTTTTTCTTTTTTCATAATTATTAACTATTTTTAAAATAATTAATTAAAATTATAATAATCTATATATAATATAAAACCAAAACTTTTGACTTTTTTTTTTCTTTACTTCATAAGAGCTTGCCATGTAGGATTTGGAGCTCTCCCATTTTTCCACTTCTGCAATATAGTAAATCCATAATAGCTTGCCACATTGGCCCAGTAAATCCATTGTCCAACCTACACCATTTTGTTGTGATAAATATTAGCATTGATACAGCATGTTGAATATGCTAATATGAATGCAGAAGCGAAAGCATAAAGTATAGAACATAGTAACACACGAGAGTTACGTGGTTCAGCCTAACGGCCTACATCCACGGAGGAAACCCTAAAAGGCTACATCAATAATATATTAGAGTGTAGTCCAAATCCTGTGTTACAATAAATCATAACATGTGTATATATAGTAGACTAAACCCTAGACTAATAGACTTCTAGTACAAGTAGGAGACTTGGCTTGCACACAAAATAGAATTAACCTTGGGCTTATGCTAATGGGCTAATATATCTCTAACACCCCCTCTCAAACTCAAGATGGAAGCTTGATGAAATTTTGAGATTTGATAAGGTTGAGAAGATCCCTTAAATGAAGTTTGGCTCTGTTATAGTAGTTTGAGGAAGGCAATGATCTTGCAATGTCGATGCGACTTCTAACGGTGGCTTGACTATACCGGAGAGTTTTGACGGCAGCAGTAGAAAGCCAAAGAAGATGAACGCAGCGAAAAAACACCAATGAAGACAAAGATTACTCTTAAATATACCGTAAAGACAGAAAACTATGGCCATAGGAAGGTGGCTCTGATACCATGATAAATATTAGCATTGATACACCATGTTGAATATGCGAGTATGAATGTGGAAACGAAAGCATAAAGTATAGAATATAGTAACACACGAGAGTTACGTGGTTCAACCTAACGGCCTACATCCACGGAGGAAACCCTAAAGGGCTACATCAATAATATATTAAAGTGTAGTACAAATCCTGTGTTACAATGAATCATAACATGTGTATATATAGTAGACTAAACCCTAGATTAATAGACTTCTAATACAAGTAGGAGACTTGACTTGCACATAAATTAGAATTAGGCTTGGGTTTATGCTAATGAGCTAATATATCTCTAACATTAAGCTAGTAGAGGTGATTGACTAAGAGAGTGATTTCACCAAAATTAAAATTAAAAATAAAATAAAATAATTGAGAAAGTGACTGACGTGTAAGGAACTAAGAGTATTGTAAATTTTTTTAAAATTAAAAATAAAATCAGTTAGCTAATAGCTATAATATTTGCTAGTTTTAGTCAGTTTAACTGGTAAAATATTTTATCATTGAATAAAAGATTTGGGGTTTAAATCTCACACATAATATTTTATCTGTGTGCTGTGGTGAATGTGATTTTTTGCTTTGGTTTTTGGTTTGATTTCCTGTCTTGTTAATGGGTTTGTGGATTTGGCCAGTTTAATAGCTATGTTTTACTTTCAAGTATTGCTGGTGATCTTTGTCTCTTCTGCCTTCATTCTATGGTTTCTGTTTGGTCTGTTGTTCTATATGAGCTCTTTTTCTTTGTTGGGTATTGGCCATAAACAAATATTTTTGGATGGGTTTGTGATATTGAGAATTCTCCTTTCGTTGAACTTGTAGTGAAACTTAATACACCATTTGCTTGTACACTTCTTATAGTTATTGAATTAAAAGCAATCATGTTTAAGAGCTTCTCGTACAAGACTTTCTAGAAATTGGTCAGCTTTAGCTAGTTCTAGGCTTCAAGCTAAAATATTCATCCTCTTCCTCCAAACTTCCGAACATACAATTTCTACTTGGCAGTTGTTTCCACATTTACTTTGCATTGTATTTTTTCTTGTAAAATTTGATGATATTTTTCCTCTTGAAGAAATTGGTTTTAAGGTTTTGGTATTAGCTGTGGAAGATTAGACAATGGAAATAGATAGAATAGATGGCCGCTAAGCAAACCAGTTGAGACCACTTGCTTGCTCCCACAATATCCTCAACTGTGCTCATAACTGAGCCAATTGGTCGCAGGGTAATTTTTTTTCCCCTTAAATTGTTTGTCTCTTCTTTTGCTGGCCATTTGTCTATAGTGTGTTCTTTTGAATTATCTTGTCATTCTAGTTCTCTATTTTACTGTGCTTGCGAATTGTAATTGCTTATTTTAGTTTGCTTCTGGATTGGTGAATTATCTTGTCATTCTAGTTCTCTATTTTACTGTGCTTGCGAATTGTAATTGCTTATTTTAGTTTGCTACTCTGGATTGGTGGGCTATCATTGCTTATAAGCATTTTCTTTTTTTGGTTTTTATTTTATGATTATCTTTGTTGTTTTTTTAGGGGACACCAAAGTTCTTGTTGCAGTTTATGGACCAAAATCCAGAACAAAGAAGAATGAACAGCCTACTTGTACTGAAGTTATTTGGAAGCCTAAGACAGGGCAGATTGGTGAGTTTTGTATCTATTTTTATTGCCTAACTATTATATGGCTTATGTTTACCATTACACGTACGAGTTGAATAAACAATGCTAGTGACTAAAGCACAATCAATAACGTGAACAAAGCAATTGTATACAACGTACGTCTTGAGGCCATGAGTAGGTCCACAACAACAAATATTCATACGGACACACTCAGCACACGGCACAGGTTAAGTCTTCCTCTCCTGGCTCCTCCTTTCTAGACGGCTCTCAATAGGGCAAGCTAAGGTTTTGTCTTAGTAAGAGTGAAGAGGGGACTTAGTCTTATATATATAGAGAACATCCACCTATCATGGATTAGGCTTAAAACCCTACATTCTACCTCAAATCAGACTGTGACATAAACCCAATAAAAGGTGTAGCAAGGCCCAACACTGAATTCGACCACAACATTTTAACGGGCCCTCCAGGTATATTAATAGAGTCACATCCAACCCGTTTTATGAATCCAAAAATTCAATTAATGGAAACCTGATTCTAACATTACAATGTAATATGCCCGAATCTAACATTACATTAGCAAGAAGCACTTGTATAGTTTGTGGAGGCGTATCAGGGGGAATTGGGATAGAAACGAGAACAACATTTGTTCTATGGTCGGGGATGTGACACAGCAGAGTGCAATTTTGTGAGAATTTGAAAGAGTTGCATAAAGTTGTTTTCTTTTGCAATAGACAAAGATACTTCTATAGATTCTTACTTGGGTTCTTCATGGAATCTTACGATCAAACTTTCAAAATGTGCCATTTTAACAGATCCCACGAAACCATTAATGGTTGTTTTCTCAACATATAAATTTGATAGGATTTAGGATATATGTATTTTAATGCAGGAGTATAAAATATCTAAACTATCTTGAACGAGGGCGTGTTGCTACTATTAAGATGTCTGCTGTACTTAGAAGGAGCCGGTTGTTTTTTAATGTTATTGTAAGTAGTTTTCATAGAGTTCAGGAGTTGTACGATGTCAAACACCTTCCACCCAAAGTATTAATACAATCTCATTAGTTGCAGTGTTACTTGGTGCCATTTTTTAAGCTTATTAAGTATGGGCTGTTAACCGAATGAAAATGATATCCGCCTGAAAGTTTTTAATGTAACTTTGGGCTAGTACTATAACGCTGTTACATAGTGCAGTATAATGCAATTTACAAGTTGGTATACATTCATCAAAGGTACAACTGGATACGGGAGTAGAAAGGCATGGGAAGTGAGATTGACTCTTATTTTAATTATACGTATGCTTAATTTTAATCAGTAATTTAGGCATCCCACAGTTTGACCACTAACCCATTAGTTGAACCGGTGATCCAATGACTCAAATTTGACTTGAACTCTAAATCAGGTTAATGTTTAGTCTGGGTTTAATAATTATAAACAAAATGGATGATACGTAGCCATGGAGCTACTGAAACTAGTATTGCATCACAAACTTGAAAACAATTTGAAATATATATATATAAAATACTGTCATAAGCTTGAAAATTTTTGTTGCCTAAAAATTATGACAAAAAGGTTGTCTCTTGATGTTTTTAAGTCAAATTCAAAAAAAAAAAAAAATGTTGACTCTACTAAAACCAAGAATATAGAAATAAGAGAGAAATTGCCCACATGCAAATACAATTCTAATTATGCTAATTTGTCTCTCCCACATTTCAGTTGGTGACCATTCTAAAAAGAACTTAAACATAAACATAAATCTGAATTTAAACATATTAAATAAATAAATAATTTTACACAATCATTCCTTATTTGTATGTTTATGTATTATGCTATACACATAATAGAGAAAATAATGGTACTTTTAAGATGAAACACAATTTTGAATTACACAAAGAGGGACACCATTTGCACCCAAACTTCAAAAGGAAATGATTTTTGGACAATAGTGGATAACAACCCAACCCAAAACAGTTTTTAAAATCTTAATATCACTACTATTGCGTGAATAGCAAACCGGGTCTTCCATTTGACCTGTGAGATAGATAATTAGTAATATTACATTATGAATATAGACTAATCCTTCTATAGTATGAAAAATAAAACTTTAATGCTTGACATATGATTGAGATTGACACATTACCACTTTCAAGGTCTGAGATTAAATGTACTTTTAAAAGTACTGAGATTAAAAGTACTTTTAATCTCATACTTTAATTCAAAAATGTGTTTAACGTTTTAACTTATATCTTTTATATTTTCACTTTTTTAACCTTTTTCTCTCACATTAAAGATAGTATTGCATGGTATTAGATTCAAATACAAGTAGACCCTTATATTGTTTATTCGAATTAGATATATCATTTATACGAATTAGACAAAGATCAACAATATTAATTTCAAATTTCTTCCAAATTGATGATACAATACTAATTTTAGAATTTGCTTGGGATTATACTTTTATTTATAGCAGACACTAAACCATTTTGACATGTATAGCTTCGATATAAAAATTCATTGGAGTATAAATTGGAGTATAAACCATTTTGACCATTTTGACATACGATGCCAAGCCAGTTCTCGAATTTGCTTGGGATTGTCATCCGTTTCGTTCCTGCTACATGAATGAATGTATAAAATTATTTAATTTCTTTCATGTCTAAAATACAAGTTTATGTATATGTACATGTTTATGTTTATAATTAACAAAAGTTTGTTAGATTCATTATTGTTAAGAAATAATTAAATGCAAGTTGATAGTTTTATAGTTTAATGTTACCTGTAAAATCATTTAATTTCATTGGAGTATAAATTGAACTTTCATTTGTTGTAGACTTCGATAATAAAAACATCAAAATTAAAGGTAGAAAAGAAAAGTCAATGATTATACTTTTATAATAATAGACAGATTTAATAAGTTTTAGAGATTAAAGACTATAATGCATGCATAGTGTACTATGTAAACGCAAATATAAAAATAAAATTGATCATATTTTTCCAAATCAATTTATAGCAGACACTAAACCATTTTGACATGTATAGCAAACACAAAATAGTTTTTATCCAAAGCCAGTTACTCATATAGCCCTATCCATGCTAAAAACATAGTGCTACAGTCAAATTCATTTTTAAATAATATAGCTTCTTTGACCATTTTTTAAATTTAAAAAAAAAAAAATTTAAGAAAAGTTAGAAATATGTTTTTGAGACTCCAATTTCTTCTTTTTTTTCTTTTTTTCTTTTTTCTTTTTATTTTAAAAAAAAACTTTTTACTTTTAAAATGACAAAATTTAGCTACAAAATTGGTTGTATCATAAGGCTACAATTTTACTCAATAAAATAAATATTACTACGTATTTTCAAAATCTAATAGTTGAATTGTATGTTCTTTATGCTCTTAATACACATGTCAAATTTTGTATCAATTGGATATTATTTACCATATGATCTATAAATTTATATTTTATGCATAATTTTAAACAACAAAAAATTGCAACTTAAATAATTTATTGATGATATAACTATTGATATTTAATTTTCAAGAAATTTCGCAAGCATGGAGAATATAAGAAGAAGATATAATCTAATGGTGCATTTGTCAAAATTCACCTCCAATAAAAAAATATCGAGTAAGGTTGTAACTTTAGGCTACAACTAATTTTGCAGCTAAACTTTGTCCTTTTAAAAATTATAGTTCAAAATTATGATCCTATGAAGCGGTAGTTTCATTTTAAAATTAAATCATCCACTGAGTATTATTTAAATCTTCACCTCTACAATTTCAAATTCTTAAATTTCACAGATCTCTTTCACCTTATCTGGAACAATTCATCAAATTCTCCGCCTAGTCAGCACTAGTACGGTAGAGGGGAAGAAGCAAAAATTAGAATAGTTCCTTTCATTTTATACAACTACAGTTGGATTAAATTAAATCGAATCTAATCACATACTTAAAGTCAAAAATGAGAGAAAATTCAATTAAATTCTAAATTGGATTCCAACTGTTGTCTAATTTTGCATCATGCACCCTATTTAAATTTTTTTTTTTTTTTGGTACTAGGTGAGCTAATTATGTGCAAAAGATGAAGAGATTAATATAAATAAACTATAAAAAAAAAAAAAAAAAAAAAAAAGTTAATAAACATACAAAAAAAAAAAAATTAAACTAGTGTGTATATCCTAAAATAAAATGAAAACTAAAATATAAAATGTGAGAGAGTAAAACTCAACCATGATTTAAAAAATGGGTAACTCTTACACCTGGTATAATTTGAACCCATATATGTGTAATTGTAATTGTTTTTAATTGCATCGTGCAAATGAACAAGTTACACACTAGTCTATATATATATATATATATATATATAGCGAGAGAGAGAGAGAGAGAGAGAGAGAGAGAGAGAGAGCCCATGTAGGAAAATATGACATTCTACCAAATAGCGCATTCTTTGCAAAGAGAATTGAAATATTCTCAAATGCCACATCATAGATAAGAACAAATTAAATATTAAAATTTTATTTTCATTTGGTTCAATGTTTCAAGACTTTTCCTCCTTCATACACACACAGAAAACCCTTTGCACTTCTACTCTGTTATATATACCAATTCATATCCCTTCATACTATCACATGTCAAATACAACAAACCAAAAATGATGTCATTTACCTTCAATCTTTCGAAGGCACCTATCTAGTTCTAACATTGTTGTCTCATCCAATTCTAATCCATATGAGTTGGCTACAACAAAGGAAGGGGGGCCTGCATTTTATATTGAGTGACAATAGCAATTACAATTTTGATGTTAAGGTTGGATGTTGTAGATTTGTGGGTTTTGTAATTGATGTGATTGACTGTGGATGTTTGGGATGTGTATTTTATTATAGAATTAAGGAGAAAGAAAAACACATTTTATATCAAATTTTAGAGAAAAATGTCCACACACCTCCTAAACTTTAAGCCCAGCACAGAGGAGAGTGAATTGGGTGGCCCATCTAGGTTTTCATCGCTGGTTTATGATTGGAAGAGATGAAAGTTGTGGAGAGGTTTTGGTCGGATTATCTTTCACAAATTTGGTATTGTTTAATTCATTTGTTTGTCTTACTAACTCATTTGAACATAGAAGAATAAAGCAATTTACCAGATAATATATATGGATTTCATTTATACATACTTAGCTAGATCTAACAACTTCTTTTAAAGAGTACTGAAATTAAACAACAAAAAAAGAGAAAGAAGAGAGAAGACAATCTGGTTCATCTATCTTGCTAGCTTTTTTTCAGGGTATGGTGAGGTATGAGTTGTCTAATCTTTGTTGGAACTAAGATCCAAGTTTTGCCTCTAGTGGTTCTACCGCCTTTCTCTCTCTCTTTCTCTTCTCTGCCAATTAGTCTCTGCTCTCTCTTCTTTCTATCATGAAAATAGTGATTTAGTTAGTTTTTAAAGGTCATGTATTTCTCACATGCTCTTATTTTGTTAGTGTTTTAACATGAAACTAACTAGAGTATTGATTTAGCAAGCGTATATAGTTTAGGGACTATATTGGCCAATAAAAAAGTTCAAGGGGTGTCTTGGCAACTAGTTCAAAGTTTAGGAAGTGTATGTTTTATTCTAAATATTTCTCCAAAGTTGTTTTTTTATTTCTCATTACTTGAACTGAATAATTATAACGAATGTGTGTGCAATTTATAATTGTTTCTTCTTATGATGAACTCATTACTAACAAAGTTCAATGAAATTATATGTACAACATTCTCTAAAACCATTTTATAAAAAATATTACAATATTATCCATGCATCGCACAATCAACTTACTAGTTAGATTCTAAATTGAATTCCAATTGTTGTCTAATTTTGTGCCATGTGTCCTATCTAAATTTTTTTTCTTTTTTTGTTCAAGGTAAGTTAATTTTTTGCAAAAGACAGAGTTCAATACAAATAAACTATCAAAAACTCAATAAACCAAAAAAAAAAAAAAAAAAAACTTATGCGAATATCCACACAAGAGAGAGAGAGAGTAAAACTCATGTATATATCTATGGTTTAAAAAATATTTATCTTTTATACTAGATATAATTTGAACTCATATATGTGTGTAATTGTAATTGTTTTTAATTATTTCATACATATGCACGGGTTATACACTAGTAACAAATTAAGTTTAAAGCAATTAAGCTTCAGTTTATGAAAAGGTATCAAATCTACAACAAAATATTTTTCTAAGTATAGTTTCACAAAGAAATCCATCAGCATTGAAGCAAATAATGAATTTTAGCATAAAACCCATCTGCAACCACTACTAGCATAAATTCTTCTTCACTGCAATTAAATTATTTTATACATAACAAACACGCACACAAATAGATAGGAAGTGAAAGAGGGAAAGGGGGTACCAACAAGCAACAAGAGGAGAATCATGTGGAATAAGATTTTTAGAAGAAGCGAGTCCATTTGGCTAGCTTTCACGCAGAAGCAAGTCCATAATCTAGAGTTGCAAAGGAATGTGAAGAACAAAGTCTAGGCGATGACATGTTCGAGAAAATAGTGGGGAAAAAAAAGGCAATTGAAGTTCATAACAATTGAAATAAATAACAATACAAGCCTCAATATCCCACATCGATAAAATACAATTAAATTGTTTTATTTATAAATTGTTGCGATAACCTCACCAAAGTACTGAGCTTAGTAACATAAGCTTGTAACAGATTTTTGTAAATTTTCTGACTGGGTTAGGACTTAGGATGCTTTTTTTCTTTTGAGTGTTTTCTTTCGAATTTATAGCCGAATTCTTATTTGACTCTTTGGTTCTCTCTACGAACATATTATCTATGTGACTTCATCTTTTTCCCTCTCTTTGGCTCTCCCTCTAACCTTACCATTCTAACCATTCTAACCATTTCTCTCTAACAACATCGAGCAGCAATCAACCAAAGCATCATACTCAATTGCACTATAACAAAACCCCACTTTTAGATCCCAGCCAATACCACAATCAACCTAAGCATCCCTGAAATCTAAGGACCTGTAACAATCACAAACCTCGAACAACCATTCTGAAGCCCAATAGCCTTAAGCCTCCTTAAGCGACAAAACTTGAAAATCCTCAGAGTTGAAGGAATTTCAGAATTTAACCATGTTTAATGGATATTGTTCTTGATTTAGTTTTGTGAATTTGATCGTGATTCGTGGATGGGTCGTTTTTTTTTTTTTTTTTTTTTCTTTGGACCTGCACTGATACAAATTAACAAATTTCCAATGGGTTAATCCTCTATATTTCCACTAGGTTCCAAGGAATTCCCAGACGTTGGGTTGTTGTACAAATGAGCGGTAGATTTGTGGGGTGAAGATTGTGAAGTGTAGTCTCTGCTGCAAGATGGGGAGTTATTGGGTCATCTGCAAGGGGCAAGTATCTCTCTTCATAGAAGCAGAGTATAGGAAGGATTGCACTATTTGAAGGTCATAGATAGGACAATAAAATTTGTTTGTCAAAAAGAGAAGCAAGGATACAGAAATTTGCTTAGTGGGAAGAGTTTATTTTTTATTTGATTTTGGCATAATGGAGTTTTTAAAAGACTATGATTAATTTATAAAACATACAACATTAACCCATTCAAACTTGATGTTCAAGTACGCAAATATCAGGTAATTTATCTTAAAGATTTCTTCAATCTAGGGGAAGATGGAAAAACAAATTTTGAATTTGTTGAGCTTTTTTCCACTTTAAATTATAATAATATGTATTTTTAAAAAAAGAATTGGTTAGAACTCGTTGATTCTAGAAACAAACCAAAAAAATTGATTAAATTAGGTTTTGCCTTTTCCAAACAAAATTTAATTTTGTAAAGTTGTGATTTCCAACGACCCTTTGTTAGCATTAATTCCGTACCAAATTTTATTGTAATTTTTTCAATCATTTCCCTATATTTATGTGGGTTTATTTGCAAGGGATGAGTGTGAGAGATTGGTGAAAAATCAAGCTTCAAAGAAGAATCAGTGTAGTTCGCGACTAGCTCGCGAGAAGAGTAACCCGTGAAATACCACATGTGAAGCACATGACTAGAAGTTGAAGATTCATGCCAAGCTATCAAATTCATGAGTACTTCGCGAGAAAGGCCATCTCACGAGGTACCTACGAAACTCTCTGTTTGACAAAAAGAAAATGTGTTCTACCAAATTTGTTACCCACACTATATATACCCTCATTACCCTTGAAATGTAAAGAGTGTTTTTCAGAAAGAAAACCCTAGTAAAAACACTTGAAAGTTAGAGATTGTCATACTTACAATCATCTACACATTTTCTCTTGGTTTCTCTCTACTCCTACCTCTCCATCTCTACATTCTTGAGAGGTTCTTAGCCCAAACACTTACCTCACCCAATCTAAGAGTTGAGTCAAGTTTTGGTGCCTTTGGGAAGCATTGGAAGGAGCCATTATTGGCGGATGCAATTAGGCTGAATTGTAGGATCTGGAAAGCTAGTGAAGACAAGACTCCGAGAAGTCCGTTGGTAGTAGGACCTTAAAGGGCTCAAGTACATGAGGTATACTATGCTTGGAAAGTCTTTTGTTATTCGTGTACTCCAACTTATTCACTAGTGGATCAATTTCAACTTGGAGGGTTGCAGAGGGGTTTAATTTTCATGCCGAGTTCTTCAGTTTTCTCTTCGATAACATGTCTTGGTATTATCTTGTGTTTGCATATTTCTTCCCTACTCTTTAAGCTTTTCATTTATTGTTCATTGTGGTTGAATATGGCTCAGAGTAATGTTACCGGTTTATTGTACTTATTTAATTTTATTCCGCACTTGATAAGTTGGAGTAAAAGCAATCTAGCCGTAATTTTAAAATTGGGGTCTGAACAAGCATTAGTGTTTTCACACTAATTGTGCTTTCAATTTTTTTTTTTTTTTGAGAATACCAAATATTTTTAAGACACACGGGGGGGGATGAGAGAAGATTTTTTTAAAGAAACTTATAATGGTGTATATCCAAAAGGGCTTAACTCTTGGATACACAGCACAGGTTTTAAATCACTTTAACTGACACTCATTTTCCAATATGGGATTAACCCACTGTTCTTTCTTTTGAATTGTGCTTTCAAATTTAATTATGTTACTCTTGTCTACAAATTCTTTAATATCTCTTTATATATAAATACATATACATTTATAAATATTTTGTAATGAAATTTTTTTTTTTTACAAGATAAAAATTATACTCTATCCTAATTTAAGCGTATATGTGTGTGAAGCACTCTTTTGGAAACTTGAACCTCGACCCTTACCCCCCACACCCCATAAGCACTTACATTTGTAGAATGACCATTGCACCAAGGATACGCGGTGGTGAAAGTAGTTTTAATACAATCTCATTAGTTGAACTGCTACTGGTGCCATTTTTTAAGCTTATTCTCGCTAAATATGGGTTGTTAACCTGATAAAAATGATGTCCGTTTGAAAGTTTTTAATGTACCTTTAGGATAGTACTATATCGCCATTACATGTAGTAGTATAATATGGGAACAAACTAAGATAATGCAATTTACAAGTTAGTTTATATTTTTCAAAGGTACAACTGGATACTAGAGTAAAAAATATTTGGAAAGTGAGCTTGACTCTTATTTTAAATATACTAAGTAGCTAGTTTTTTATACTTTTTTTTTTTTTTTTTTTGAGAAAGAAACTGATGGATTTTATTAATAAAAAACAATTACATCCAATTGTAAAATCGAACCAATATAAGATGGGGCATCTTCCATCCATACTTGAAAATCTAGTATGCATAATGCATTTTTAGCCAGACTATGAACAACCGCATTGTCGTTTCTCTTAATGTGAGAATACAACAATCCTTCTCTACGAACATGTGAAAACCTAATACAATGGAATAAACTTGCAAAACTTATTTTTATACATAATTTTAAATAATAATTTAGACCTGTATAACTTCTTTTTTTCATGATTTGTCAAACTTATGCTATATTATTATAATTTTTATTTGATCCAGCCCATTAGTTGAACCAGTCACTCAATGACTTTAATTCTAAGTCGGTTTAATGTCTAGAATGGGTTTAATAACTATGCACAAAATGTATGACAATCAAAAGCCAATTCCAAATATGGATCAACATACGCTTATTATCTGTAGCCATGGTGCAACTAAAACTAGTATTTGGTTTTGTAAATTTGGAAAAAAAATTATATATATATATATATATATATGAGTTGAGTTCAAGTTACACTATTTTTACACTGTAGATCTCTAAGAGATCTAATGGTTTAAAAAATATAGTTGACTATTTATTGTTTTCCAACTCATTTACCTAATCAAAAGACATTTTTTTCTCACTCCTTAATTATTCCTACCCTCCCAGCTTCCATTTCTTCTTCTTTTGGTAGAACTACTCTATTAAATTAGAAGCAAGTTCCCACCTTACATTATAAAAAACAGAGACACAGCCTAGTAATATTTTGAACAAGCAAATAGCCGAAACTATCCAAGGAAAAAAAAATGGAAAGATCAATTTATATATAGTTGACGCCACTACAAATAATCAAGTTCATGAATAAATACTTGTAGATATTGTTGCCAAAATGCTAAATAAAAAAATTGGTTCATAATGTAATTGTGAGTGAGTGAACAACCATTGGTATCTCCTTGCTAGGAAAATGTCATTGGTACCCTATTAAAATAAAAGCTGTGATATAGTTAAATGCCCTATCAAGCCACAAGTTACTGAAGATGACATCTTTGTAATGTTTATTTTTTTTGTTAAGAAATAGTGTCAATAAGAAAACCTTTCAATCAGGGTACTACAATGCTGAAATTGGAGGTTTTGGCTATGAGGCTTCAAAAGTTTCTTGAGAAAATGGCAAAACGACATTTACTGAGGTGAAAAGCAATTGTATCTCCAACCATTAAAAAATAAAAAAATGTGGAAAGTAATAAATAAGGAGTGAGAAAAAATGCTATTAATTAGGTAAATGAGCTGGTAAGGAATTAATAATTAATGGTGTTTTTTAAAAGAGAAATAATATGTCTACAATATTTCTACAACATTTTTACAACAAATCATAAGTGGAAGATTGTTACTGGTTGTTATTATTGGGACAAAAAAGTAATTTAATGTTAGTTTTAAATTTGAACCAATAACAACTAACCACTTGTGATTTGTTGTAAAAATGTTGTAGACATAGCATCTCTCTTTTTAAAACCGTTAAATCTCTTAAAGATCTATGGTGTAAGAAAGGTGTAATCTCAATAGAATTACACCAGGTATAACTTACATCTGTTATAACCTACATCTGTTATAACTCTAAGCAATATTACATAAATCAATATTTTTTAATTGGTTGTGAATTTTGACAAATCGACTATTGGATTACATTATGTTTGTATATTCTCCATACTTGTAAAATTTCAAGGTGATCAAAAATCAACAGTCATTTCATCTATCAATTGTATAAATTCAAGTTTTTATAGTTTAAAATAATGCATAAAATATGAGTTTATGGATCAAATGGTAAACAGGGACGGACGCAAGATTTTAAGTTGGGGGGGCTGGAGATAAGCAAAACAAAAAATTCAAATTCGCATCCATATAGTATTAATAAACTATCAACCAAGACAAATACCCAAAAATCATTGTTTCTTAATATATTAAGATACAATCATCTACTAACAAAAATAAAATACACAAAACACTATTGTTTCTTTATACAATTATCTATGAAAAGGAAACTCGACGCTCTTTCAAATCTTCAAAATCATCTACAATTAAATCCAAACTAAATGTCGAAGCTATATCCTTTTCAATGTATAACATCAAATAGTCCGTCAAAAATTGGAATAGCAACATTAGTTGTTGGCAATTCCACGTTGACTTCGGAAGAATTTGAAGTTGAACCTCTTCTTTTGAAAAAATCAAGCATTGTAGTTGATTTTTTCATGATCTACAAATAAAATAAGAATCATATAAGAATCACCATTATTTTCTTAAATTTGTGTGACAATTTTCTATATTATATGATTTGTTTTTTTCTTTTTGTCCAACTACCAGTCAACAAAGAAAAAACTAATCTCTACAACTACAAACTCTACTCTCTCTCTCTCTCTCTCTCTCTCTCTCTCTCTCTCTCTCTCTCTCTCTCTCTCTCTCTCTCTATATATATATAATATATATATATAGAGAAGAGAGAGAGAGAGAGACACAGAGTCACAAAGCCAAAAGCCAAAAAAAAAAAAAAAAAAAAAAACACCACAAGCAACACAGATTCAATTCACAATCAGTCAATCACCAACATTAGTTCAATTCATCAGTAAAAACACAAACATGAAACAACACCAGTCCACAAGGCACAAGCACAGTTTCTATGAATCTCAGATTCTCAGATCAGATCACAAACATTTTATATTTATTAAGTTTTGAAGGAAAAGATAAGAGTAAATACTTGTGAGCAGTGGTGACAAGTGGGTCTCAAGCAACCGACGGCGACGGCAAGTGGGTTTGAAGTGGGCACCGACAAGTGGGTCTCGCCGGCATGGGTCTCTGGTAGCAAGATCAACTGATCAAGTTGGGTCTCGCTCTCGCAAGCGTCATGGCGACACGGCGTGGGCGTGGGTGGTAGCGTCACAGGGTGGGTCTCTCTGTCTCGCCTCCCGATCTCTGATCTCTCTGTCTCGCCTCTCAGTTCTCAAGTCTCACTTTCCTTTCTTTTCTTTTCTTTTTTCTTTTTTTTTTCCTTCGTTTTGTTACTTTCTCCGTTTGGTTTGGTTTTGGACGACTAAGAGTTGAGGTTTGTTTTTTTTTTAAGATTTACATGGGCCATGGGCTGGCCGGATGATGGGCAGGGGTTCATATTTTTGGGAGTGGGGCCCGAGCTAAAACTAAGGGGGGGCCAAGATCTTTTCTCTCCTTTTTTTTTGGGGAAAATTTTAACTGCTAAATTTTTTTTTCTTTTGGGCCCAGGGGGGCTCAGGCCCCTTTTGCCCCCCTCCTGGGTCCGTCCCTTATGGTAAATAACATACGATTGGTATGAAATTTGGCATGCATGTTTAGAATATATAGAACATGTAATCCAACTGTGGAATTTTCAAAGTATAAATTCATTAACAACTTATTGGGTGGTGTAATATTACTTAGAGTTACACCAGCTATAACTCTCTCTCTCTCTCTCTCTCTCTCTCTCTCTCTCTCTCTCTCTCTCTCTCTCTATATATATATATATATATATAATAATCTATCTATATAATCTATATAATAACTAATAGCCAAAACGTTTGACTTTTTGTTGACCATGCCTCATTACGCCACGTGACTACCTAAATTTATGCCAAGTTTACGATTAAAAACACAAAAAAATATACCTTTTCGTTTGACACTTAAACAAACTGTTTCGATATTATTTTCTACTACCGTTGTTGTTTAGTTGCACCGTACCAGTTGGTAGTTATAAAACTGAAACGTTCACCATAAAAATAAAAATAAAAATAAAAACAAAAACTGCCTATTGCTACAAAGAGACACAACGTTCTGACTCGTCTTGGAGCAGTAATTATAAATAAAACTTCACCTTCTTTTTTATGTCTTTCTCATTGTACGCTCTTTTTTCCTCACTCTCTGCTCCTCTCCGAAATTTACCATTTGCAGCAGACTTCTCTTTTTTGTAACACCAGCCAACGAAGCCAAAACAAGTTTAAAGGTCAGATGCCTTTTCCTCAAATGTATGGTAAATAAAAATTGGGTACAGATTAACGTAGTACAACAGTATTTGTATTATAAACTCAAAGGAATAAGTGAAAATCACTTAAAAAAAATTAATTGATTCTATTTTCTGAAGTATGGGAAAAACTCCACTAAAAGAAATTGCCAAATTGCACCCATCTTAAACCCCAAACAATAAATACATTGAATTTTTTTTTACAAGACCTGAAAGATTATTTCTGCCCTTGAAATGCCCACTATGTTCTTACTTAGATCATTTTAGAAAAGAGTAGTTCTATAAGAGAAGGATGACAAAGGATCTGTTCTACGAAAAAAAAGGGGACGATCTTTATTTTATATAAAAAAGGTATTTTACAGGCTCATAACACCTTATCACCATTGTTGAAACTTCAACCACCATGAAATCTGTCAAACGTTGATGGTTTTGTTTCAAAGATGAGGAAGAAGAAAACAAAGAAGAAGAAGAAGAAGAAGAAGGCTACCTGCTGTAAGGATTGAATTCTTCGTTTATTCAAATTTGATTTGTGCTTTCTTCTTCTTACCCCTTTTTGTTTCGTCCTTACCTCTACATGACTAACTTGTGGAAAATTGAATGGTGGGAGTTGAAAGTGTCAGACTATATTTCATTTCAATTTTCAGTCCCTCCCCCACGTGATAATGATATGTATGTATCATCTATCATGTTCTCTCTCTTATTCTTTTTTTGTCAACGTGTTCTTTTTCTTTTTCTTTTCTTTTTGATTATTTTTAGGTTCACGTTATGATTATAATATTCTAAAAAAATGTAGTTGTTATTGTTATTATTATTATTATTATTATTAGGTACAGATTTGGGTTTGATATTGACATATTAGTTCAAATATCTTAAAAATTATATGGATTTTGACCAATATTATATAAAGAAATATATCTCTTTATATTTAATTGGACTATTTTAATTAATTTTTCTATTTGTACTAATTTAATATATTTATTTATATTTTCAATTAATTATGATGTCATCATGGTTCAACTTTGATTTGACCTTGGTCTGATTTCAAAAATCTTAATCCTTCCTTTTTACAGTTTATTTAGCTGTTCGGGTCTGAAAATAACAATAAGATGAATACTTCTACTTCTATGAAATCAAAAAAAAAAAAAAAGGAGTGCAAGATTTTTTTTTTTTTTTTTTGGTAAAAAAACATAACATTTTTATTGTTTTTGTGAGTGAAACTAAGAAGAGAGAGTGAGGAAGAGAGAGAAGGGAGAAGCTGTATTGATGTAGCCATGTAGGATTGGGAAAATAAAAGATAAGGCACTGGAAAAAAAAAATTTAAAAGTGTGTATAAGAACAATTCCAAATAGGAGTAAAAAAAATAGAGATGAGAGAATTTAAAAACCATGGAGAAGGAAAAAAAATATAAGAAAAAAAGAGAGGAAAGTGAAATTAGGTTCACAAATTGAAATGCAGAAGGAATTTAAAACTTTTTTTACCAACTACTTTCCCACCTTCACGTCTCTTCAATTGTTTAGATTTTTTTTAAATTATAAAATAGGTTGACTCATATTGGATTGTCTACATTATTTCCCTTATATATTAATAACTTAAAAATACTTATTTTGCAAGTCCTACTCTTATTTTTAGATAAACAACTACAAATTTAATTACTACTGCTCCAAGTTTGTTAACCATTTCTTTATTTTTTATATACATTGTTCATATTACATATGATTTTTAGGTATTGAGAATAATTATTAATGTCATCTTTAGCATAAATTTTAGGTATAACAAATTATTAGTGATAGAAAAAAAACATCAAATTATATTGGATTTGGACTTATCATTATTGGTATTAGTATTTTTTTTTCCCTCTTAAATTGTAACTATTATCAAATCTCAAGCTCTTGGCTATCACAATATCTCAATACATGTGATAGATTTTATTACTTTGTAAGTGATAGATTTTATTGGTTTGGTATATAAATTATACCATGATATTGATATTTTTTTTCCATATTTGGGAAGTTATCAATAGTTTTCCCGTGCATCGCACGGGTTTACAACTAGTAATAACTAAAAACCGAAACATTTGACTTTTTGTTCACCACTCCTCATTGCGCCACGTGACTACATAAATTAATGCCACATATATATTTAAAAACACTGAACACTTTTCATTTTTTAATAAGTACCTTTTCAGTTAATAGACATATTTTCATTCAATAGGCACCTTTTCGGCCAATAGGCACTTTTTCGGTCAATAAGTACCTTTTGACTTTGTTAGGTTCTAAAGTCTTAGGATTTTATGTATTTAGAACTCTAATTTGTATTGTTGGCAAACCATGATCAAAACAATGTGTTTAGAAGTGTTTTAGTCTAGTTCAAAGTTGTGCATTTACGTAAAATTGGAATCGAGTTAAAGCAGGAAAGCATTGTGCCTTTCAGCCTGGCTCGATCAATCGAAAGACAGGCTCGATCGATCGAAACTCGGGCAGATTGATTTTCTGCAGATTTTTCCAACTCAGCCCTAAGTGTTTTAAAACGTTTTCAGGGTTTCTTATTTGTCCTAAGTATAAAAGGCAAACCCTAGCCACGTTTTAGGACTGCTCATAATTGCGGTTTGTGTTAATCTCTTGTGAGATCTAGAGGAGCTTTCCTTTACACAAACTTAGGGTTTTCAAGGAGAAGATTTATCTACACCTTGATGATCAATTCAGTTGCTGCCATTGAAGCTTAAAGAAAACACAAGCGAGTGTGCTTGTATCTGGTTATGAATCTAAGAAAGAAGGAGTCCGTGGATTCAGAGTTTGCACGTGGTCATGTCAGTAAGTTCTACTGGTGGGTAGTAATAAGAAGTCGAGCGTGGGGGCTTGTAAGTCTTATTGTATGAACTTAGATTCTTTCAAGATTGTGGATTCAAGTTTACCTTGAGGATAGTTAGGTTAAATCCTCCCCAGGTTTTTACTGATTTGGTTTCCTGGGTGATCATATCTTGTGTTATTTATTTTCCGTTGCTTTGCATGATTTGATCTTTGATATTGTGATAACCTAGACTTGTTTAATTGGACTAAGTAACAACTTGGCTAATTACCTAGGTTAAATCAATTGTTTTAAGGGATCTAAAAACTATCAAGTGGTATCAGAGCGAGTAGCTCTTTTGTTGTTGATCTTTTGATCACTGAACTGATCCTTGACCCCTTTGTTATGGACTCTTGGAAATTCTTTTTGCTTATTCATCAACTTGTTTACTTTGTGTATTTGTCTCTTGTTGAGTTTGTTAAATCTTTCCTTGAACGTCTTAGTCTTATCATATGTGGTAAATATTATTTGTGTTATACTACCTTAACCGCCTTAAAGGCATGTGATTCTTATCTTTGGTATTTGGATAGTGATTGTTCCAGGCATATGACAGGAAACAAAGGATTATTCAAGACCCTCTTTGAAGGAAAGATTGGGACAGTCACTTTTGGAGATGGAAGCAAATCTGTCATCAGAGGCATTGGAACTGTGGACATCCCAGGGTTACCGGTCTTTGAAGATGTTTGGTATGTTGATGGACTGAAGGTAAATTTACTCAGCATTAGTCAGATTTGCGGCAATGGACTAAATGTTCTCTTCACTAAGTATGAATGTGAGATACTTGATGGAGGAGGTGACTGTATGTGTGTTGGTCTAAGGACAGCGGACAACTGTTATAGATTGACACCAAGCATAAGCAACAAGTGTTTTAGTGCAAAGATTGATCAAGTTGATTTGTGGCATCAACGGTTGAGGCATGCAAGTCATAAGCAGTTAGAAAAGATTTCCAAATGTGATGCTGTTGTTGGTTTACCTAAGTTTGAAAAGATAGATAAACGCATATGTGGACCATGTCAGATAGGTAAACAGATAAAATTTGAACATCCGTCTGTGGCTAGTGTTCAAACTTCAAGACCTCTGGAGTTACTGCACATTAATCTTATGGGTCCTACTCGAGTTCAGAGTTTAGGAGGAAAGAAGTATATTCTAGTGGTTGTGGATGACTTTACCAAATATACTTGGGTTGTGCTTTTGAAAGATAAAACTGAGACTCCTGAAAAGATGATACATCTGTGTAAGAAATTGCAGGTTGAAAAAGATATTGTGGTAGCTAGAATCAGAAGTGACCATGGAAGAGAATTTGAGAATACCAAGCTAGCTACTTTCTGCAATGAACAGGGCACACATCAAGAATTCTCATCACCCAAGACACGGCAACAAAATGGAATAGTTGAACGGAAAAATAGGATCATTCAAGAGATGGCATGGGTCATGTTGCACAATAAAAAATTGCCAAAATCTTTCTAGGGAGAAGCAGTTAACACTGCTTGCCATACACTCAACCGGGTGTATTTCAGACCTGATTCCAAGAAGACTCCTTATGAACTCTGGAGAGGAATGAAACCGGTCGTTAAGTATTTCAGGATATTTGGTAGTGATTGTTACATTCTACGTGATAGAGAGCACCTAGAGAAATTTGATGCAAAGAGTGGCAAGGGATATTTTCTAGAATACTCCTCTACTTGTAGAGCATATAGAGTGTATAATCTGAAAACCAAAACTGTCATGGAATCGTCAAATGTTGTGATCAATGATGAAGTATGTCCAGAAGCACATTTAGAAAAGTACTACTCAGGTTCAAGATAAGCCTATGGAGGTTAATGACTCTCTTCCTATTGATTATGTTAGGAAACATAGTGATGAGGAGCTAATGGTGTTGAATGATGCAATTTCTGTGCCATCAAGTCCTGAACCATCCACTCCAGTTCATGAAACTCAACAGGTTCAACATGAGTTTAGTCCTTCATCAGAACAAAAAGGTACATCTACATCTCTAGTTAAAGGTCCTTCCTCTAGAGTAAGGCTTAATCATCCCTCCTCAAATATATTGGGAAGTCTGAATGACAACATGAGATTAAAGTCAAGAGCCTTAGGTGTAATTACACACTCATGCTATCTGTCCCAATTCGAACCGAAAAAGGTAGATGAGGCACTTCAAGATGCTGATTAGGTAAACTCTATGCATGAAGAACTTCATCAATTTGTTCGGAATGATGTGTGGGAATTAGTTCCTAGACTAAAGGGTGTAAATGTAATTGGAACTAAATGGATCTTTAAGAACAAGTCAGATGAACATGGCACTGTTATCAGAAATAAATAGACTTGTTGCTCAAGACTACACACAAGTGGAAGGGATTGACTTTGATGAGACCTTTGCTCCGGTAGCAAGATTGGAATCCATTAGGATATTGTTGGCTATAGCTAGTCATCTGAACTTCAAGCTATATCAAATGGATGTCAAAAGTGCTTTCTTGAATGGAATGCTGCAAGAAGAAGTATATGTTGAACAACCTAAAGGATTTGTTGACCCTCACAGACCGGATGATGTGTATAAGTTGAAGAGAGCACTATATGGTTTGAAACAAGCTCCACGGGCTTGGTATGATAGATTGACTACATATCTCACTGAGCATGGCTTCAAAAGGGGATTTGCAGACACTACTCTCTTCATAAGAAAGGATAAGAACAGTTTTGTTGTAGCTCAAATTTATGTAGATGATATTGTTTTGGTGCTACTAATGACTCTCTTGCTCATTCTTTTGCAGATGAAATAAAGGCGATGTTTGAAATGAGTATGGTTGGTGAACTAACTTATTTCTTGGGATTACAGGTGAAGCAAACAGATTCAGGGATCTATATCAACCAAACAAAATATGCAAAGAATCTAGTCAAGAGATTTTGGACTAGGCAATGCTGCCCATGCTAGAACACCAATGGCCGCCAATGCAAAATTAACAAATGATCCATCAGGTGAGTCTGTTGATGTTACATTATATAGAAGTATGATTAGATGTCTTTTATATTTGACTGCTAGTCGGCCTGATATTGCATTTAGTGTTGGTGTTTGTTCTAGATTTCAATATAATCCTAAAGTTTCACACTTAAATGCTGTCAAAAGAATAATTAAATATGTTGCTGGAACTTGTGATTATGGATTATTTTATAGTAAAGAGTCTAATCTGTCTCTTGCTGGTTTTTCTAATTCTGATTAGGCTGGTAATGCTGATGATAAAAAAAGTACCACTGGTGGGTGTTTTTATGTTAGTGCTAATCTTGTTGCTTGGATGAGTAAAAAGCAAAATTCTGTGTCCTTGTCTACTGCCGAGGCAGAATATATTGCTGCTGGAAGTTGTTGCTCACAACTTCTTTGGATGAAAAAGGTTTTAACTGATTATGGAATATCCCAAGATACCATAGTGATTTACTGTGATAACTCTAGTGCTATTGACATATCTACGAACCATGTTCAACATTCTAAGACTAAGCACATAGAGATTAGGTATCACTTCATTAGGGATCTTGTTGAAAGAAAGATTGTGTGTCTTGAGTATATTCCTACCGAATGTCAAAATGCCGACATTTTCACCAAACCTCTTGATAGAAGTAAGTTTGAGACTCTTCGTCAAGTGATTGGTGTGATTCTGTGTCCCTGATCTGTCTTGGTCTTCTTGGTCCTTGTGCTTCATTACTCTACCCTTTGTGACTATTGTTCTTTAGTTTTGTTTTTGTTTTTTGTTTTCTAGAATTTGTATTGCATAACATTCATGCATTTCATTCTAGGTGTTTTTTTTAATAATAAAAAATAAAAAAAATAAAAAAAAATAAAAGAAGCAAATTTTGTTTTGTACTATTCTTCTTAGTTTTTGAGAACAAGGTTGGTTAATTTATTTTCACATAACATGTCTTTTGTACCTTGTTTAGCTTTGATGAGCTTACTTATTGCACTTTACTAGTTGAAACTTTATAGTGCATGTTGTGTGGGAAAGATGTTTATGGTTCTTGATTATTTTGTCTTAATCTTGAAGTCACATGTTTTTGAATGTTTGACTTGAACTTTTAGAGAAAGACATAAATAACCATCTCACCATTGTTCACTAACCAATCATGAACAACTTAGTGCATATCATAAGATTTTGTGCTCAAGAAAGTGTAGCACATGCACAAAAAGAACATAAGGTGAAGCTTCGATTTAAATTGCTTAATACTTAAAATTGGTGTGTACTATTAGACTTGATGCCAAACTCACATGACTTAAAATTGGTATGTATATTATGAGGCATAAATACAAGAAACTTACATGATTGCAAGCTTATGATCTAGGAGATGTGGGAGTTATATGATGTAACTCTTTAAGTGATAGTCTCTTTTAAATTCTTTGTGATTAATTTTTTAGATTTTGTGATTGATTGCTATTCACATATCACCTCACATGTATCTCAAGCTTTTGCTAGTTGCGCACACTACACGAGTTACTTTTTGCTAAACTTTGTACATGTTATTGTGTGTGTTTATGGTCTGACCAACCAAGTTTTGCAAATACTTTGAATTTTGTGCAAAATTAATTTGTTGCTTGAAAATTTGTGGAGAATGCAAGAAATTTTGTTTTGGGGAATTTGGGCTTAAAATTCTTGTTTTTGAAAATCATATCATCTCATACTCATGCATTATTGTTCTTAAATTTCAATGCTTTGAGTTGATTCTAAATGTCTTTTTCAAAAAACTGTGTTTTTCCTCAAATTTGGTGAGCCTCTGTCTATTTCGATCGATCCATTCTGTTTTTCGATCGATCGAAAATTTTTAAATATGTTTGAGAGAGTCTCTGTCAGTTTCGATCGATCAAAACTGATTTTCGATCGATCGAACTTGTTTCAAATTGTTTAGATAGAGTTTCTGTCTGTTTCGATCGATCGAGGTTGTTTTTCGATCGATCGAAACTCGTGAAACATGTTTTTTAAAAAGTCAGATTGGACTTTTCAAAGGCACTTTTTCAAAAAGTTTTTCAAAAACTTTCCTCTCTCTCCGACTTGGCTAAGGCTCCACCAACGATTTTTTGTCGTTTTCCTCCCAGATTTTTGCAAGGTTTTTGTCCTTGAAGGGCGGTAAGTCTCTTTTGCCCTTCCTTTTGCATTTTATTTCTTGTTTTCATGCATTTTTCATGCATTGTTGTGGGTATTTTCGGCACTTTCTATATATTGTGGTTTTTGATGATTCAAACCTGTTTTAGTGAAATTGATCAATGGGTTTTTGTTCTAGGATGCTATAATTATGATTCTTGTAGTTTAATTTGATCAATTTTGTGGTTTTTGAAAAATTTAAAATTCTAAGGTTTGAAATTGTTCCGAATTGGGGTTTTTGTCTAATTGGGTTAAATTGATGAAATTGGCTTGTCAAATTGATGTATTTGGTCATTATTTTTTGAATTCTATCATGTGTGATGATCAATTCGTCAATATTTTTCAAATTGATCAAGTGGTTTTCCAAATTTTGGGGTTTTTGTGTTAATACCTCAATGTTCAAGCCAATTTTGTGAATTTGAACTTTTTGGGTTTAATTCACTGCATTAGAACATGCATCATACCATTTAAATTTGTCATGCATCATATAGATTTTAATTTTTTTTGTGCTAACTTGCAGTCTGCCCTTGGTTTTGTGTTTTGTTCTTTTGCTCTGTGTTTTGGTCCTTATCCTAGCACCATGCCTAGGAAAACTAGAGCCAATAGGACCCCTTCCACTTCCTCTGTGTCTCCCTCTAAGGTTGAGGAGTTTAGGAATGATAAGTACAGAGAGGCCTTTGAGACTTTAAACCGTAAGCGTAAGATTTGGGCTGAGCGAGCTATAGTCTTAAATGAGCTTGATCCGGCCATTAGGGCCAATTTTGAGTCTAGAGGTTGGTTGCCTCTCTTAGAGATACATCATCCACCCCCGACCGCCCTGATTAGAGAGTTCTTCTCGAACCTCTCTTGCCACGTCTATGATTCCAACACCCTTGTTAGGAGTTGGATACGAGGTGTTGAGTTCACCATTACCCCTCGGGTAGTGGCTAAGGCTCTTGGGGTTCCGGTTGTTCGGGAGCCTGACTATCCCTATGATGAGTCACCCTCATTAGATGTAGTTATGTCATACATCACTGGGTCATCTATCCAGTGAGGTTCTGATCCTCGGATCACGTCCGCTGAGCTTACTGAGACTGCCTATCTTTTCTTTAGGATAGCGTGTCATTTGTTGTGGCCTATTTCTCACTTCCATACCATCCCTCTAGAGCGATGTGTGTTTTTGTATGTCTTTGTTTCTGGAGCGTCTATCAATTTTCCTCACTTTTTCCTTCGTTCTTTGAACGAGGTTCATAGGAGTTCTGCCGTAGGGCATGTGCTTATTCATCCTATTTTCATTCATAGGATTTTGCTCTTTTTAGGTCTAGATGGTTTCCCATCTGGTGAGCCTGTGCATGTTGTTGCTCCCATAGGTGCCACCTTTCTTAGACAGAGGGCTGCTCACTTGAGAGTTGCTCCTTCACGTCCTAGAGGTGCGTCATCTAGTGCTGGTCTCCCTCCTCCCTCTTCTACAGGTGTTGATGCTGCTGAGACATCAGGTGCTGCTGCTGATAATGATTTTCCTCCACCGACTACTTCGGATGATTTAGACATTCTTCGCACATTGGATCATGTCTTGACCGTTCAGGCGGCTCATGGACAGATTTTGGTGGACATGCTCGATAAGATCCGTGCCTTGCGTGCGGAGTTGGCACAGTTTAGACCACCTCCCTTTTGATGATGGAGATTTTGTTTGCCCTTTGGCATTCCGTCACAAAAAGGGGGAGTACTTTGTAGTGTTTTTGCTTTCAGGGGGAGTTTATTTATTTTGGTTGGAGCTTGTGGAGTTTAGATTGTATCTAGGTGCTTCACTTTGTACTTTACATTTTTAGCTCTTGTCATGTTTTTTGATGGGATATTCATGTTAGGGGGAGTTTTATGTTTTGTTGGTACTTTATATGTTTCTTGTTTCAAACTGCTTATTGATTTATATTTATGAGTTATTCATTGATATATGTCTTTATTTGTGTGTTGTTTGAAATCAAGAATTTAATTTGTTTACTTGTATTGTTTCCACACATGCAGTTATGCATTTTGTTTAGTATTTTAGGAAATATACAGGTAGATTCAATTGAGCTGCTATCTACACTTGCAACTGATGGATAGTAGTTAGGATTGAATTTGTTTTATGAGCATTATTTTGTAAAGGGCTTTTTATTTTGTAAACTTTGAGTTTCTAGTTGTGTTTTGTCACGGATTGCCAAAGGGGGAATTTGTTAGGTTCTAAAGTCTTAGGATTTTATGTATTTAGAACTTTAATTTGTATTGTTGACAAACCATGATCAAAATAATGTGTTTAGAAGTGTTTTAGTCTAGCTCAAAGTTGTGCATTTATGTAAAGTTGGAATTGAGTTAAAGCAGGAAAGCATTGTGCCTTTTGGCCTGGCTCGATCGATCGAAAGACAGGATCGATCGATCGAAACTCGGGCAGAATGATTTTCTACAGATTTTTCCAACTTAGCCCTAAGTGTTTTAAAACGTTTTTAGGGTTTCTTATTTGTCCTAGTATGAAAGGCAAACCCTAGCCACATTTTAGGGCTGCTCATAATTGCAGTTTGTGTAAATCTTTTGTGAGATCTAGAGGAGTTTTTCTTTACACAAACTTAGGGTTTTCAAGGAGAAGATTTATCTACACCTTGATGATCAATTCAGTTGCTGCCATTGAAGGTTAAAGAAAACACAAGCGGGTGTGCATGTATCTGGTGGTGAATCCAAGAAAGAAGGAGTTCGTGGATTCGGAGCTTACACATGGTCGTGTCAGTAAGTTCTACTGGTGGGTAGCAATAAGAAGTAGAGCGTGGAGGCTTGTAAATCTTATTGTATGAACTTCGATTCTTTTAAGATAGTGGATTCAAGTTTATCTTGAGGATAGCTAGGTCAAATCCTCCCCAAGTTTTTACCGGTTTGGTTTCCTGAGTGATCATATCTTATGTTATTTATTTTCCGCTGCTTTGCATGATTTGATCTTTGATATTGTGATAACCTAGACTTGTTTAATTGGACTAAGTAACAACTTGGCTAATTACCTAGGTTAAATCAATTGTTTTAAGGGGTCTAAAAACTATCAGACTTTTTATTAACTGCTACTTATTGCATCACATGGCTATATAAATTAATGACACATAGACATTTAAAAACACCGAATAGTTGTAACTTTTCATTTTTCAATAGGCACATTTTCATTCAAAAGGCATCTTTTGGTATATCTAATATAAAAGGTTACGACTTTTCAATAGAGACTTTTTGGAATATTCAATTTGAAGGGTTATGGCCTTTTAATAGGCACTTTTGGCATATATATTACAACATATCTTATATATACCTATATATACAACACAAACTAAACTAGAGACGCGACATTATGTCTTTTATTCATATCTAGAAAAAACTAATAACTAAAATAACATTGCTTTCTTCTGCCTAACTAATAAAACTTTGTGCTATTTCTTTCAATATCATTTTGTTTTTTGATTTCATACATTTTTGCTTGCTACTCCAACTCAAAAATAATGGCTTTTTTTTTCCTTGAAATTCATTTAATAGCTATTCCCCTGCATTGCACGAGTTATATGTATATGTGTGTGTGTATATATATATATAATACTATTTCTAGCATAAACTTTAAAATTATTGGTGCCTAAAAATTATGAAAAAAAAAATTTTCTTTTGATATTTTAATACGCTAGTTCTTAAATAACATTATAATTAATATAAAGAAATATTTTTAAGATAATAAATGTACATGACTAATAGAATTAAACTAAACCGACAAAAACTGTTTACTTTACTAAAACCTTGAATATAGAAATAAGAGAGAAATTGCTCAATACAAATATGTTCTAATCATTCTAATTTATCTCTCCCAAATTTCGGTTGGTGGCTATTCTAAAAGGAACTTAAACATAAACATGTATGTAAACGTAAACCTAGTTTTAAACATACTAAATAAATAAATGATTTTACACATTCATTCCTTATATGCATGTCTTTGTGCTATGCTATATACATAATACAAAAAATAACGAGTCCATTTAAGACAAAACACAAATTTGAATTACACAAAAAGGGACACCATTTGCACCCAAACTTCAACAAAAAATGCTATTCAGAAAATACTGGATCACAACCCAATCCAAAACCGGAGGCACAAAATATTTTTTTAAATCTTAAAAGAAAATCTATAAAAATATGAAAACAAAATACAAGGGTTTATAGATTTTTAAATAATGCAAAATGGTTCTTTAATATCTATGTCTATATTTATTCTTAGATATTTTTAAAAATTTATAACCCCTTCTTCAAATTAAGCAATATATATAGACATAGATATTGGAAAAACCATTTTGCATTATGGATCTATCGTACTCACACCACCCCTTTCAAGAAGAGCAATAAGAAAGTTTATAATCATAAATGGGGCAGTGTAAGTTGTACAAAAAACCAATTTTGCTAGAACGAGAATTTGGATTACGGCACCACTCATTACCAATTTCAAGGAATGAGATTAAAAGCACTTTTAATCTCAACCTTTATTTCAAAAAAAAAATTTAACCATTTAACTTTTATCTTTTATATTTTTAACATTTTCCTTGCCATTAAAGATGGTATTGCATGGTACAAAATTCAAGTCCAAGTAGACCCTTAGATTGTTTATTCTTTAGTGAAAGAATTAGACCAAAATTAACAATGTTAATTTTAGATAATTTTCCAAATTTATGATACAAGTCTAAATTCAGAAGCACCATGTCTACATATGGGAAAATTATTGTATACTGTAAGAGAATACTCCCTCTCACAGAGGGGTGGTCCCACCCCTCTATGAGAAGGAGGGAGCATACTCCCAAAATATGCAATAACAACCCCTACATATGATAATCTTAAACCAAGAAATTTTTGGAATTCTCTTCAGATTTATCATTCGTTTAGTGCCCGCTATAGGAATGAATGTATAAAATTATTTAATTTCTTTCATGACTAAAATACATGTTTATGTATAAGTACATGTTTTTGTTTATGTTTTAAAAAAGTTTGTAAGATTCATTATCATAAAGAAATAATTAAATGCAAGTTGATAGTTTTCTAGTTTGATGTTACCGGTATAATCTTTTAAATTCTTTAGAGTATAAATTGAAGATCATTTGTTGTAGCTTCTATAATAAGAACATCAAAATGTAGAAGGAAATTATTTTATATGCACATTAATTTTTCTTTAAAAAAAAAGTAGATCATTATTTTACTTTTATAATAAATAGGGTCTGTTTGGATAGAACTTATTTTGCTGAAATTAAAAACTGAAAACTGAAAATATTGTAGCAAAATAATTTTTAAATGTGTGAATAGTACCGTGGGACCCATTTTTAATGAAAAAGTTGCTGAAAAGTGTAATTTGTGAGCCCGTGAACAGTGCACATATACACTGTTCACTGTGGAAAGTCAACATTTGCGATTACTGTTCAATGAACAGTAACCGCATTACTCCAAGACGCGTGAAAACAAAAAAAAAAAAGGAACGAAAACGCAGCTTTGAAACTCAACGCAGCTTCAGTAGAATCCAAACACACACATAGACAGATTTAATAAGTTTTTGGAATTAAGAACCATAATGCATGCATAGTGTACTGTGTAAACAAAAATATAAAACTAAAACTGTTGATATTCTTCCAAATCAATCTATACTAGACCCGGTTTAAAACACTATTATTATTATTTTTGTGTGTGTTCTAATAAGTATTATTGTTTACTCAAAATATATATATATATATATATATATATTGAAAGTTCAAATATGTGTAAAAACACCTTTGAATATTTAGACCCCCAAATTACAACTTAACTAATTCAAGCATTATGTCAAACAACTAGTGTGCGAAAACTTAACATAAGCTATAATATGGAATTGGTAAAAACTATCTAAGCCAAATTAAAACACAATCCACAGCAGATAATAAAAAGGCAAAGATAGAAAGAAAGGAAGATGCAAATACAAAGACAACACGCGATGTGTTATCGAAGAGGAAACCGAAGCCCTCAGCGTAAAACCTCTCCGCCGCCCTCCAAGCGGTAAACAATCCACTAGAAAATACAATTGGGATACATGGACAGCAATAGACCCTCCGAGCCTAATCTACCCAGTGCATCTAAGCCCTCCAAACTTCTTGCTCCAACGAGGTTACGCCGAACCTTTTTCTTTTCTAACTTCCCGGATTCCGCTACTAGACCGTAGCATCAACTAATGAAGATTGGTTCCTTCCTAACTGCTTTCCAGAAATTCAAACAGCTCTCTTACAGTAATGATAATGGTGAGAACCAGGTTTGGTAAGATGCCTCTGAAGGATTTGACAATGGAGAGGAAGAGAGTTGAGGAATTTGAAGAGACTCTAATGTATAGATTGTTAGTGAATCAATCTTGTTTTTCTTTAGGGTTTCTCTCTCAAAATTCTCTCTAGAAGCTCTCTTACAATCGTGGGTAAAAGGGGTATTTATACTGGAGTGTGAGAGGAATGTGAAACGTCAGGTTTTACAAAAACAGAGGTAGCTCGCGGCTTGACCTCGCGGCCTGACTAAGTCGCGAGATCCAGTCGCGAGATAACCGTATGGCTAGTTGTCCTGTTTTGTCCTGTAGTGCTCCAGCTTGCATGACTGTTCACCTTCCAGCATGCTTGGCACGTGTGCTGCGTCTGGCGGCTTGCAGCCGCGAGTCACCCGCGAGGCCAAGCCGCAAGTCTCTGTTTTCTTGCACACTCTTGAGCAAACTTCACTCTATCTCACTCACTACCCTTACATCAAACCCACCTAAATACAGGGTTACTAAATGCTGAATTACAAGCAAATTTGGTACGGAATAAAGCCAATTAGATAGTTGAATAAATTCAACCTTACGATCTCCCCCTTTGGCTATTCCGTGACAAAACCCTAAAACAGACTCTAGACTTAACATGTGAGTTGGGAACAGTTGAACAAAACTCACTCACACCTAACTCTAGAAGCTGTGAAGCACTTGAATCATATGAACATAATACTCCTGAAACACAACAATACACCATGATCATTGTAAGCAGAAAATCATAAAATGCATATGAAACAGGCAATATGTGATCAAGCAAAAAATGGAGTCAAGAAACAAACCATGGCTAGATCAACCAAGTGAACACTACAAGGTAGTAATCACAGTGCTCATTCACACTTGGAATGAACACAAGGACATACAAGTTAACAAGCACAAGGCAAGATACTTGTATGATCAACACTTAACCAATGCATAATACACAAGGTATATGCATCTAGGAACAATCCTACAAGGGCACAAGAGTGACAGTACATAAATCAAAATGCAAGACATTTAGATTAAAGTACTGATTTCAACATAGCATAAAGGCTACATTAAGTAAGGTACATACCATAAAGCCTACAAAATATGCATAAAACATTAACCCTAAAAGCTTATAAAAGCACATAGGTACAAAACACAAAACATCCTGAATAACATCATCAAAATATATAAAAGTTTAAACCAAGAGTATAGGTTATGAGTTAGAAACAACTATACACCAAAAACACAGTGTATCAAACCCATATAAACACTAAAAGTCCAACAAACATAAACCTATAAGTTTAGAGGATAAGACTTAAAACAAAAGTATGACAAAAGTATGTGTGTACTCCCCCTATCACTATGCACACTTCCCTTTGAACTTTCTCCCCCTTACTGAATGCTCTCCCCCTTTTGGCACGAATAGCTAAAGGCTCTCGTCCAACTTTTGTTGAATAGCATCTAGCTGATTCTCCATAGTCTCGAGACGCATTTGGAGATGGTTGTTTGTGGAGTAGAGAAGTGCCACAATCTCATCAATGCGTTTCTAAATATGCTCAAGTAAACTGCCCACTCTATCAGTATAAGGAGCAGTCTGTGCTTGCAAAATACTAGCTTGTGAAGCTTCAGGAACAGCACGCGAAGTAGATGTGGTATGTGCAGGTGTCTCTGACTCAGGGGTAGATGGAGTAACCGGAGAGATGTGAGCACTCCTTGGTGTTTTAGAGGAGTGACTTCTGCTAGCTTGAAGAGTGAACATGGAAATAGGATGCTGACGAGTCAACATTTTTCCATCTGTAGGAGGAACTATGCCTTCACGAAGAATGAGCTTCATGATGAGACTGTAAAATGGAATAATTCCTCGAGCAGCAGTTCGAACCGCGGTCTTCCTCAAGGTGTAATAGATGTGAGCACATATATCAATGGGGGCTCCTGTAATAAGATCACAAAGGAATAGAGCTCTCCCAAGATTGATGAATGTAGTGTTGGACAGTGGGTAGAGATTGGTGAACATGATCAACTTCAGTGTGGTCAGCTCTGGTGCAAATTTTGCGGTGCTGATGGATGTTCCTGTATTGGATACTTCATGATCGGATCCTAGGATTTGTAGAATTTCTTCAACCTCTGGAGTTCGATCATCGTAAGGAGTTAGATCCACATTCTGAGGTCTGGTGATGCCGAGAAGATCTGCGATGGAGTTTGGGGAAATGCCAAACTCTTTTCCTCTGACCCAGAAAATGAGTTCAACTCCAAGATTAGTTGCATTGGAGAAGCATTCTTTGACCAGCTCATCCATTGGATCATCAAAGTTCCCGAACAAGTTTGCCCAATCTCGTTTCTCAAAGATTCGAAGGATAAAAGTGGTCCCTAAGGTGTTAAACTCCACCACCCGTTCCACTATAGGAGTTGACTTGTCAAAAATGTTTGAGTAAACGTGTGAGGTAAGCGGAGTTCTGAACCTATCCTCATTGGGGTCTTGAGATGTCTATGATGATAGTCGAGTCCTTTTAGCAACTGGTGTTGCTAGATCGTCAGCAACAATGTCTTTACCCCTGAAAGATCGACGAGACATCTGCAAGAGAACAGGCCCACAGCAAAGAACCAACAACAGTACCACACAAGATAAATGTCAACATGATTCAGTGCTAATAGAAGTAAAAAAAAAAATTCAATACATAAATACAAACTAAAGATAGTGTAGACCCAACCAAACTTCCAACAATACTAAGGAGCACAAAATGATAGGTGCAGCAAAATGGTGATAGCGCACAAAGGCATAGAGAGACAAAAACTAACAGAACTGTCAATGAGACAGGTTACCATGACCATGATATGCAAACAGATACAGCATTCGAACATCAAGAACAAATATCATAAAACATGCCACAAAAGATATGAACATGGGAAAAAAATTACAAAATGAAGTAACAAAGCACCCAAACTAGAGCACATGGTTGAGAGACACACATTATGTTAACATAAAAACACAGTAAACCAATGCCGAAAACCAACATCAACACTCAAGCAAGTGAAATGAGCAAGTCATATAAATACCAAACCCATTTAACAAAAGATTTTCAGAATCAACAACAGGCAAATATCAGAACAATGAAAAAGCACATTGTGACCACTCAACATGAAAACAGATGAAAACAACAACAATCAAAACAAGCCATAACCATTACACAAAAAAAGGAATATTTCGAACACAATAACAATCACAAATGGTAGTAGAAACATCCATGAAATAGGTAAAATGAGATTAAGAAAACAAGACCCATACCTTTTCTTGATGATTTGGATAAGAAATGAAGCACCAATGAGATTTGAAAATGGATACCCGGAGTGTTTGGCAAGGAGATAGTTTAGAGAGAAGATGAACAGTCACAAAAGTTCGAGGGAAAACTGAAAAAGATTTAAAAACTGCCCCTATATTTTGCCAAACACGCGTTTTTCGCGACTGAATAGAGTCGCCAGTTCAAGCCGCCAAAACACTCAAAGACAAAAGTTTGAAAAATTTTTCTAAGTATTTTTTGCGACTGGAAGGTCTACCCGCGAGTGAGTCGCGAGCTGATCCGCGAAAATCTCTGAGTAAACCTCGTGACTGGACTTTCCACTCGCGAACAAGTCGCCAAAAATGACCCGCGAAGACGCGACTGAGGCTCGCGACTTGACACACCCGCGACTGAGCCGCCAAAACAGGGCAAAACAGGATTTTTGAAATTTTCAGATTTTTCAAACAAAATACTTTCCAAAAACACCTAAAATACTCAAAAATCTTTTTATGCTTGAATTAACAAAGATTGAGCATGTGAAAACACATTTCATCAAGTACAATCACACAAATGAATATGGCATTTATTGAACATAAACTTGTGTGTTGTGTGTGGATATCAACAATGAGATAGTCCTTAGTCTAATGTGAAGTTTCAATGATCAATTCAACCAAGACATACACAATTAGCACTAGATCATGTGACTCATCTCAATTATAGAAATATGTATATATGACCTCCCACAAAACTTGATAACATAACTTGGAGCTTTACATTTGACTCCACTTTTTAATCATAACATTTGATCTTTTTGATCTTTTGAGACAATCACCTTTCATTGTGAGAGTGATATTTGATATTTCACTTTAATGAACAAGCCTTTGGCTTTTTGAATAAACATTTTCTTTAATATAAGGTCGCTTACCCTTTTTCCTAGTCGAATACTAAAATGTGCGACAGGCTTTTGCAGCTCAATATCTCTTTTTATTTGAAAATTTACATTTGGTGAGCTCTTTTTAGCAAAAACAAAAATAAAGAGTGGGAAGATATATAGATGTTTCAAGATCAACATAACCATTCACTAATCATCCATGACAAGTTTGAAGATCTATTTACAACAATCACATAGATTTCAAGATTTTTCCCACAGTGATATGAGTGCAAAGAAACAAGCAATGCTCGAAAATGCACAAAGCCATTAGCACAAAGGTACAAGGCAAAACAAGTTTTGAGACAAAAACTCAACAATGTCAATCAAACTTTTTGATTTTCTAATTTTTATATGATTTTTGGATTTTTGACACTAGAAGAAAAAGATTGATCAAAAACGAAATAAACTAAAAGTATGCACAAGTAAACAAGCAAACACCCAACAACAAAAATACCAAGCAAACAAACAAACAAACATCGTCGCAAAGCATAAGAAGTATTAATGCATGGACATGTTGTAATGCTTATGCATGAGTACCCTTTTTCACCCACACGTCACTTGCGTTTGGGGTGATTTCCTTATAGGATTGGGTACGGGAGTTAGGGCTTTCAAACTTTCGTGAGAAGCTTTCCAAGCAGTTGGTGAATGCACCAATCATCTTCATCACGTTCATCATTCCGGGATCACCATTCTGATCTCTAGATTGTTTACCTGCCCAATTTCTTCTATCATTTCTAGGTCCTCCTGACCTTTGAGGAGTTGCACTATTCTTTACTCTCAGCTTTTGGCAATTTGGTCGAGTATGCCCTTAAAGTCCGCAATAATGACACACATAAGTTGCTCTAGGACCTCTTTGTGGTCGTGGGCGTGACTTGGCACGAGATTCAGACCTGCCCACAGATTGATTACGGGGATTCAACAACTGTTGGTTCACCACATTCTTCTTCTCCTCCATCTTGAGCTTCTCTTCATTAAGGTCAACTACAACTGGATCTTTGGCCTTTACAAACTTCACTTCTTTAGTGACATTTCCAGATGAGCTACTTCCTCTGGTATATTCCAATCTGGATTTGTCTGAAAAGCTCTTTTGAGATGAAATAACATCATCTAGCTTCTTGGTGGTGACCCTCTCTATTTTAGCATTTGCTTGCACAACCTCATGCTCAAGAAATCTCACTTTTGTGTAAGTTTCGGACAGCTCACCATTCAATATTTCTATCTCACATTTGGCCTCCCTATATCGGATTAGGAGACTTTTGTAGTCCTCCTCTGCCTTCTTCATTTTTCTCACAGCAGTCTTGACCACCCTTGTGTACTCACCCGACTTCTCCAAGAGTAAGTTATAATTCTCTTGAAGATTTGCTGTGCTTTCATCTTCTTCAGCATCTGATTCTTCAACAATTCCTAGTGATTCATCATCACTATGTTCTCCAAGGTCTCGTACAAGCAGATTCAACTCATCTGAAGACTCAACATGAGCAATAGTCATAAAAGCCGAATAGTTCCCCTCTCCATCACAGCTCTCTTCAGATTCTGAGTCAGACGAATCCGAGTCACTCAAGGTCGTGGCATACACTTTACCTTTCGATTTCAAATAATTCGGACATTCCTTCTTAAAGTGTCCATGCCCGTTACATTCGAAACAAGTGACACCTTGTGTGGGTTGGGATTCTTTTCCATCTTTCTTTTTGAATTCCCTTTTCTCCCTTCCAAAACTTTGGAATTTTCTTTTATCATCAAATTTGCCATTATTTTTGAATTTCAAGAACTTTCTGAAATTTTTGACAAGGTATGCAACATCTTTGTCAACTACATCTTCTCCCGATGAGTCTTGATCTTCCACCTTCTCATTAATGGTCTTAAGAGCAAGAGATTTACTCTTCCGTTGATTGGGCAGCGACATCTCATAAGTCTGCAGAGAACCAACCAGCTCCTGTACTTTGATGTCATCAAGGTCCTTGCTCTCTTCAATCGCTGTCACTTTAGCACGAAAACTTTCCGACAATGATCGAAGGATCTTCCTTACAATTTTTGAATCCTCCGTTTTCTCCCCCAAGTTGAACTTGCTGACAACCACCTCATTTAGCTTCCCATAGAAAGAGTCAAAAGACTCATCCTCACTCATTTTGAGCTCCTCAAACCGAGTGGTCAGCATTTGCAACTTGGTGTCTTTCACTTTCTTCGTGCCTTCATAGGTGGTTTCCAAAATCTCTCATGCTTCTTTGGCAACGGTAATGTGAGAAATCCTGTGAAATTCATCTGGAGACACACCACAGAAAATAGCATTGAGTGTTTTACTGTTAGCATTAGATGTAGCAAGTGCTGCCTTATCCCAAGTGGATTTGGCTACCTCAGGTCTGGTCCAACCAATCTCAACAGCATCCCAAACGGATTCATCAATAGAACACAGAAAAGCTCTTATGCAAACCTTCCAAAAAGCATAATTACTACCATCAAAATATGGAGGTGCATTTAGGGATTGAGACCGATCCATCTCAAAAGGGAGTCAAGGATCACACAATGGTAATGAAACCAATAACAGTGTACCTGCTCTAATACCAATTGAAAGTTCAAATATGTGTAAAAACACTCTTGAACGTTTAGACCCCCAAATTACAACTTAACCAATTCAAGCATTATGTCAAACAACTAGTGTACGGAAACTTAACATAAGCTATAATATGGAATTGGTAAAAACTATCTAAGCCAAATTAAAACACAATCCACAGCAGACAATAAAAAGGCAAAGATAGAGAGAAAGGAAGATGCAAACACAAAGACAACACGCGATGTGTTATCGAAGAGGAAACCGAAGCTCTCGACGTAAAACCTCTCCGCCGCCCTCCAAGCGGTAAATAATCCACTAAAAAATACAGTTGGGATACATGGACAGCAATAGACCCTCCAAGCCTAATCTACCCAGTGCACCTAAGCCCTCCAAGCTTCTTGCTCCAACGAGGTTACGCCGAACCTTTTTCTTTTCTAGCTTCCCGGATTCCGCTACTAGATCGTAGTATCAACCAATGAAGATTGGTTCCTTCCTAACTGCTTCCCAGAAATTCAAACAGCTCTCTCACAGTAATGATAATGATGAGAACCAGGTTTGGTAAGATGCCTCTGAAGGATTTGACAATGGAGAGGAAGAGAGTTGAGGAATTTGAAGAGACTCTAATGTATAGATTATTGGTGAATCAATCTTGTTTTTCTTTAGGGTTTCTCTCTCAAAATTCTCTCTGGAAGCTCTTTTATAATTGTGGGTAAAAGGGGTATTTATACTGGAGTGTGAGAGGAATGTGAAACGTCAGGTTTTACAAAAACAGGGGTGACTCGCGACTTGACCTCGCGGCTTGACTAAGTCGCGAGATCCAGTCGCGAGATAACCGTATGGCCAGTTGTCCTGTTTTGTCCTGTAGTGCTCCAGCTTGCATAACTGTTCACCTTCCAGCATGCTTGGCACGTGTGCTGCGTCTGGCGGCTTGCAACCGCGAGTCTCTATTTTCTTGCACACTCTTGAGCAAACTTCACTCTATCTCACTCACTACCCTTACATCAAACCCACCTAAATACAGGGTTACTAAATGCTGAATTACAAGCAAATTTGGCACGGAATAAAGCCAATTAGATGGTTGAATAAATTCAACCTTACATATATATATATATATATACATATACTAGACATGAAATAGATGGTATTCCAAAACCAATTACTAATATAGCTTGACCCTTGATTATCATACTGAAGACATGGTGCTATGGTTAAATTCAATTTTTTTTTTTTTTTAAATACAACTTCTTTAGGAATTTAATTAAAAAATTAAGATAAAAACCTTGTTTGTAATGAAAGTTAAATTTTTTTTTTTAGACCTAAACTTTCTTTTTCTTTTCAAAAAATAAGTTTTTATTTTTCTAAAGATGGTTTAATCCTATCAATTAATTGGTGGTTTCACTTTTAAATTAAATCATCGACTCAGATGAAAACTTTAGTGAAAAACTAGGTTTCTTTTTAATATATTTTTTACAATAACGAAATTTTAACTATAAATGGATGTCAAATGATGAAACAGTTTAAAGATTTTTTTTTTTTTTTTTTTTTTTTGATAGAGAAGTTATGGCAACAGTTAATTGTAGGAGGGATTTGAGGAGACTATCTTGAAAAATGTAACGGCTATATGGAAAGTGGTCATTATAAAACATTAGAGTATTAATGCTACATCCATAACATTTTTACAATATTCATACCTCATTCTTTATGGTGATAGATTGGTAGTGCAAAGGACTTTTATCGAATTATCCAAAGAAATTTTAAACTCATTTCAATGTTAATATTGTGGCTAATGCCAGAATTTGACCCTTTTCTTTTTAGTTAATTAAGATCATCAAAAGAAATCAAATAGTAGTTTGGATATGTAGAGTTAAAGGAACTCAATGTGATTGATCAAATTGAGGAGTTAAATATTTTCTAAATTCAATATCCAACAAAAATGGAGGAAAAATAGGTAGAATAAAGGATGATGTTGTAACCGATGATGTGGTGCAACAGGAGCTCTACAAATTAAATGCAAATTATGCAATGCTTTCATTATTATATATAGTATTGATAGATTAGGAGTGTGTAGCCAACCTATTGATATGCAAAAATTGACACAACCCAACCCAACCCAACCTGGTTGGTTTTTAGGGGTTGATGGGTTGGGTTAGGTTGAATTGCCCCTTTTTTGGGTTGTAGGCTAGGTTGGGTTGGGGGTTCTGGTCAGTAGTTTCACAAATCTGCCTAAACTGACCCCATCACATATGTTTAATATATTTCTTAATTATATATTATTTTCTTTTGTTAGTTACTCTTTTACCCCTCTCCCTAATTTAATAAAACATAAAAAGTTATTGAAGTTTATATATATATATATATATATAAAGCACATATAACCATAATGAATTTGTATCTACAAATCAATGAATTGTTCATAAAATTTCTTTTTTCTTTAGAAAAATGTGTAGTCCAAACTTAGAATTGATTATTTATTATTCTTTGATTGGTTATTAATATGTATGTTCTCTAATAAATAATGATGTATGTGTGTATATACACACTTAGGGGTGTTCGTGGTGCGGTGTGGAGCGGTTTTGGGTCATTTTTAGCACCGTACTTTGCGGTGTGGTTTAGCTAAAATCATAACTGCACTGCACTTTATTTTTGCTGTCACATGTGTGGTGCGGTACGGTGTGGTGCAGTTTAGAGTCTAACCAAAATCATAACTGCACCGCACCACATTTTTGCAGTCACATGTGTGATGCTATATATAAGATAAGGTTTGAAGTTGGCATATTTTTCAAATTTTGGGCATTTCCTACCCATCCCATAACTAATTTTTCCCTTTTTTTTGCCAAGTTTTAAACTATTTAGCTAGTTTTTCTTTATTTTGGGTTAGCTTTTCTGGTCAACACTTGCTAGGGTTATCAATTTTATTTTATTTTTTGGGGGAAAACTAGGGTTATTAAACTATTAATAATATATTTAATATTAAAAATAAATAAATATATTAATGTATAGAGAGGGTGCGGTGCAGTGCGGTTTGTGCAGTTTTCTTATTATAAAACTGCAAACCGCACTATACCATATGGTGCAGTGCGGTGCGGTGTATTGTTACTTGCAGTGCAGTGCGGTTATGCAATTTGGCGAGCGGTTTTGATGCGGTTTTTGCGATTTGTGTGGTTTATGCGGTTTGGTGAACACAACACTATTAATAACAGGATTCACTATTTAGATTTAAACTTTTTACGTACTAAAATACCCTCACACAAATTCTAAAACTTTCTAAAATACCCTTATCTTTTAGTTAAATAATTTTAAATTAAAAAAACACAAACTGGTTAAAAGAGTAATTTATTTTCTTTTTTATATAACAAAAAAGTAATTTATCGTTCCTAAGTTTTAGGTGTTTTTCTTTATCTTTTCCATTCGGCCTAAAACTTAATATACTATCTTTATCTTATTTTTAAAAATTATTCCACATTACCTTATCTCTTTCGTTAAAAATAACAAAATACACACAGATATTTATATATCACTTTTAAAGATTTTAACACTAAACCAAAAAAACAAATGAATAAAAAAGAGCATTATTGCACGCGCTTCATACTAGCCTCATCACACGTGCTTCTCACATTCGATGAGGCTTTTTTTTATTCTAATTTTAATGTATTTTTTTTCAATTTGAATTTATCTATTGTTAGTGAGATTACACAGGAAGAGATTTTTAAAAATCTAAAATTTAGAATTTGAAATGGAGTAAATAGCTGGGTTTAGTGTGTGCTAATTTTTAAGAAAAAAATGTATCAAACGTACATGAGATATATTTAAATAAAGAGTATGCTAATTTTTAGGAAAAATGTTTCACTAGTATTTTTTTTTTTAATTTTATTGAATTACAATTTTAACCCTATTTTTTATTTTTAAAACATAAGAGATCTATCCGTTAATCTTTGTTTTCTTGGTATTTATTTCATTTTCCCCTAAGACTAGGACTACGACTTGTCAGTTGGCCATAATAAGGTTCACAAAAAATAAACAAACTGAACAATTTGGTAGTTATCCAAAAAATAAACCAATTTGGCAATGCCACCCAAAAGGGTCCAAAGCATGAGAAAAGAAACTCAAAGGTAACTGTGTATTTTTCCTTTTTGACAAATCAATCCAAATAATCCATACCAAGTACCAACATCAAGGATATTGATAATAATTTCATTAAATATACTCCTAAAACTCTATACAATAATTTCAAGGACTATTGGTCACAAAAGAAAATAAATCTAAATAAATATAATTATATACCATTAGCTTGTCCCATCAATGGGAATAAAAGTCATAATCACTATAATATACAAAAGAATAAGTCAAGGCTAGTCTAAAATATACATCATCTAAATATCTCCATCACAAAAGTCCAACCTCCATCAGTTGTTAGTCTAACTACTGCTAGCCACAAAACCTATCTCAAAATTATCGTTGCCTACTCTGAAAAAGTTTGTGAAAGAATGGGATAAGACAAAGCCCAGTAAGTAGAATAATTAATGGGGGTGGGGAAAATACAAGCTTCATGATGATTAACAATTTACAAAACATGTTATAATTTAGGAATTTCCATGAAAATCCAGCAAATCCATTTTTCATTGGTAAAATGACAAGAATGATTTAAACAATATAACACAAAGCTTTCTCAAAATATTTCAATATGAAACTACATACTATTTACTGTGAGCTATCAAAAAATCCTTTTACAACCTGAAAATCCAACCTAGGGCCACGTGACAAGTTGCCATAAAGATGTCAGGTATGCCACGAAGACATCAATTACGTCACGAAGACATCAGTTATGCCACAAAGACATCAATTATGCCATAAAGATGTCAACCGCCACAAAAACAGGGTGCCAAGATACCAATGTCATAAAAATTACAGCATCCAACTAGATAATCATCGAGTTATCACATGTCACACCCCAAGGGTAAAAACATAAAGAGCTCACAGTGTACATGAAATCAAAACACGATTCAGTTTCAAGTAGTTTCACAAGAACCTTTGGAATACCCAATATATTCACAAAGTTCTCAAATTTTCCAAAATCGTTTCTTGTCAATAAAATTTTCTATAAATTTCCCAAATATCATAAGTTAAGATAAAATATCTTTAGAATTTGCAAATAATGCAATAAATCCGTAAAATCCATTCCCAAGAGTTTTATAAAAGATGCTTATCTTTTCCATGCTAACACATCATACATTTCTCTATATACATTACCAAATATGATGCACTATCATAAATAGTCATATATAATAAGGTCACAACACAATACTTTTAAGAAAACATAGTTCCATCACCGCACACCCTTGGTGCAATGGTCACTTCACAAGTATAAGTACTTGTGGAGTGTGGGGTGTAAGGGGTAAGGAACGAGGTTTAAGTCTCCAAGAAAGAGCTTCACACATATACACTTAGATAAAACTAAAGTAGAATTTCTATCTTGTAATAAAATAAATAAATGAAAAACATAGTTCCACAAATAATTTTCAAAAATGTGTTTAACCTAAAAATGACGTTTAATCAACATGATTATTTTCCAAAAAAAAAAAATCCCATTAAAAGCTACTTACCTTGCAACCAAGTTTAACTCTAAAAGCTCCAAAGGAGATTAATTAGAACCTAAACAATTTCACAATAAGCATAAAAGCTTGAAATTGTATCTAGCTACAAATTAGGAATTGCCAAATAAGTACTTTGAATAGGCAAGCCTATTATTTAATCTCATTTATAATGTATTCCACTCCCATAGTTTCTCAACAGATTAATTCATAAGGCATAGGCTCCAATTTATAAAATTAACTCATTCAAGGTATTATCTCTAACATCAAAACCTCAACACCCTCTAAGCACTTCCCACAAGGTTTACACCACATCAACAAGAGACCCATGATACCAAAAATCATAATATCCTCCAAGACAAATAATTTGAATATTTAACTAGTTTCAAATAATAAATAAAAATTATATTCACCATTTATTTCACATTAAAAAGCCAAAACTTCCAAATCTTCACCACTTAGATAGCCACCATTGTAAAAACTATAAACCCACTTATCAAATAAATCCATCAAGACAAAACCCATACATATAAACACATGAATTCACTTTCAAAGCTCGTAAATCACATAAATATCATTATCAAAGCTTATATTAAAAGAACCTCAAGTAAAAGCATAAAAATCATCAAAAAGATTAGAAATCTTTACCTCAAATAAAATGGATGAAGATGCTTAACGGTTTCTAAAGATTTTCCGGTAATCTTGCTGAAAAAATGATGGTAGAACTGGTGGTATGAAATGGTAACAGCGGGAGAGTGTGAGTCAATGTTTATGTGAAAAAGGGGAAAAAAAAAAAAACAAATGAGTAGGGGTGTGCATGAGTCAGGTTAAGGGGATTTTTTTACTCAACCTACTATGGTGGGTTAAAAAAAATTTCAACCCAACCCAACCCAACCTATCACATAAGTCCAATCCAACCCACATGGGTTGGGTTGGGTCAGGTTGAACAATTTTTTTATTACTATTATTATTAAATTGAGTAAAAAAAAATACATCACACTTACCACCTGAGTTGATAAACAAAATATACATTAATATACGAACTAATATTCCAACTCAGTTACACATTAATATATGAACTAATATACATTAATATTGACTTTTATATAGGATAGGAGGAAGAGCTGGATATTTAAAAAAATAATAATTATATTATATATTTTAAATATATATTAAATATATAGGTGGGTCGGGTCAGGTTTGGCAGGTTTGAAATTTTATGACCTGAACCTAAACCTGACCCGTTATCAAAAAAAATTTTGTAACCCAATTCAACTCACCAAGCCCTAAAAACCGACCTAACCCGATGGGTTAGGTTGGGTCCAGTTGGTTTTGACAGATTAGTGAGTTGGCTGCACACCCCTACAAATGAGTAAAAATAGGAATGGCCAGTCAAAGAGATAAAATAATAGCGTGTGAGATGTGTGGTGAGGGTTAGTGTTGTAGGTGGGACACGTGTGGTCCCAAAAATATCTGACCTTTTTTTTCTTTTTTCTTTTTCTTTTTTCTTTTTTTTCTTTTTTCTTTTTTAATTGGCTGGGATGTTAGAGCATCTCCAATAGCATCAGCAAACACAAAATACTCTCTATTTTAGAGAGTATAACCACAAAATGCTACTCCAATGGCCTCCCTCTACATGAAATTTTTTTTTGCTAATGAACAGTAGCTCATCAAGTTTGATGAGCTACTGTTCATCCTTCAAATCCTTTTTTACTATTATAATAATTAGGTGTTGAATAAAAAAAATGTTTGAATATGTATAGTTGTTAAAAAAAGAATAAATAATGAATAAATAAATAATATTTAAATGAGATAGAGAATCTGTTGGAAAGTATATTTGAAAAAATTAGTAAATAAAGGTAAAAGTCACTGTTCATTCTCCAAACATACAAAAATTTGATGATTCTGCCGGAGATGCTCTTACAATGCCACTCAAATCTTCCTGGTTCACGCTGATCTACCATTTTAATTCAAAATTCTCGTTATATTTTTCCGTCAATTCGTTCTTTCCCTATCAATTACTTCAAGAAAGTCCAAAACTTGTACTCTGAAAACAAAGTAAAAAGTATCCACCAAGAAGATAAGAAACCCAAGAGTCCAATCCAATTCCAACCACCATTCATGGCCTCCTCTATGCTCTACTCTGTCCTTTTCCTCCTCCTTCACCAATCCCTCTTCTCCACAGCCAATCTCTTCCACAAAAAAGGCCTCTTTAGACAAGAGCTAGATTTCTCTGAGTCTCAACACAAACCTCTCAATGACACAACACCAACTCTCTTCTTTGAAGTAACAAAGCCCATCAAACTCCCCAACACAAAGCCTTGTTCTTATAACATCCTCCAACATGACTTTGGCTACACTTATGACAAGCCACCAGTTCTTGCAAACTACACCCCTCCCTCCCACTGCCCATCTCAGAAGTTCTCCAAGATTGTCTTGCAATGGAATGCAACTTGCAAAGGCAGGCAATTTGACAGGATTTTTGGGGTTTGGCTTGGTGGGGCTGAGCTATTTCGTAGCTGCACAGCTGAGCCAAGGGCTACTGGGATTGTTTGGAATGTTGAGAAGGATATTACAAGGTATTATTCATTGCTTATGAAAAATCAAACACTTGCTGTTTATCTTGGTAACCTTATTACTGGTACTTATACTGGTGTGTACCATGTGAATATAACTATCCAGTTTTATCCTGCTGAAAAAAATGGTGTGTCCAAATTGGGTGATTTGGTGTCTAAATACCATTCCCCGGCTAATTTGATCATACCCTTTTCGCAAAACTTACCATTGAATAATGGGTTGTGGTTTGAAATTGAGAACTCCACAGATATTGCACTGAGGGAATTCAAGATTCCACAAAATGCTTATAGAGCTGTGTTGGAGGTCTATGTTTCATTTCATGAGAATGATGAATCTTGGTATTCGAATTTATACAATGAGTACATTGAGGCGAATAATATTACAGGTGTAGCAGGAAATGGACCTTTTAGGGAGGTTGTGGTTTGTCTTGATGGTCAGGTGGTTGGTGCCATTTGGCCTTTTACTGTCATTTTTACTGGAGGGGTTAATCCCCTCTTATGGAGGCCAATTACTGGTATTGGATCATTCGATCTTCCTTCTTATAATATTGAAATCACACCATTTTTGGGCAAGATAATAGATGGAAAGAGCCATAAGTTTGGGTTTAGTGTGACGAATGCATTAAATGTTTGGTACATTGATGCAAATTTGCATCTTTGGTTGGACAGCAAGACCACAAAAATTGATGGGAAGATTTTGGAGCACGTTAGCTCGCCTCTAGTTGTTTCTTTGGTATCTGATTTCAAGGGCTTAAATGGAACGTTTTTTAGTAGTGTAAGCAGGTCTGTATCCTCCACTGGATGGGTGATGTCCTCCCATGGGAATATCACTACTAATTGGATTCAAAACTTTAGTTACAATAATTCAATGCTGATAGAAAGCAATGGAGATTTGCAGATTGTGAATCAAACCATCCATTTTAATGACAGTGTTCATGCAAAGTTGCCATCATCTTCTGTTTTCTCAACAGAATCCCACAAAAAATTCGACCTTTATTCATACTACAACGAATTAGATGAAGGAAATGGAACTTCTGTATCGAGTGAAAATGTCACTTTGGGATTTTTTGAAAAGAAGTCTAAGGATGTTGGTTTTGGATTCTCAAAGAGCTCTCTTGAAAATGTGCAGAATGGACAGGGCAATATGGCTGTAAAGAACAACTTGGTGGTAAGTGGATTAGGCAGTACACAACAAGTGTACAAATATGATGGCAGCGATTTTTGTTACTTCAGAAATGTAAGCAGCTCGAATTATACCATCCTTTATGATGAACTGGGAAACATATGTCATAAAGGAACAAGGTCTAATTCTGGTTTTAGGTTAGGCAATATGCAGACTTTCCCTGCTTGAAGGGCTTTTCTAGCACCCAGTTTACTTCATAACAGTAAAGAAGTTTAGATTTTTTGTTTTGTTTTTCCAATAGATGATGAACACTCTCTTAATTAATCCATTCAAATAATTAAAAAATTTGTAGGCGGAAACAGGGTCGTCGAAAATGAATCAGGTTTGCATAAGCAGTATCCCTCATTATAATGGGAGGTTCTGATGAAAGTGGTGATCTTTTTGTGTTTTGTAAAACGAAGTTGCAAAATGAAATTCTTTGTTGATACCTCTTGAAATTCTTTGTATCTTAATGCTAATGAAGTTATTTTCAATTATAAATACAAACTTATTGTCAAGGACGGAGAAAAAAGTTATTGAAGTTATATATATATATATATATATATATAAATCATTTTTTTTTCTTTTTTCCTTTTTTTTTCTTTTTTTTAATTTGTAGGTTGAAATTCTCCTAAGTTTTGGTGTCTCCTTCCTTGCTTTCAAAGAAAAAAAAATCAATTCTCATTTTTACCTTTTAATGTTTAGTAATTTGGATTTTTCATAACTATTGAATTGAGGTTACCACTTAAATATGCTTTCAATTATTGTTTTGAATTAATAAATTCAAGGTTTTTTCATTTAAATATGCAGTGAAATTACTTGAATAAGTAATGCATCACACAAGCATAATACTAGTGTCTATGTGTCTGTGTATATATAGAACAAACTCTTCTAAAAAACTTATGTGACAAAATATTACGAGCTTAAAGATAGATGACAATGAATGTACCTTGTAAGACTTGCCTTGTTCACCATGTGTCTTGTTTTAGCAAAAGAGATTTGTCTTGTAATCTTTATTTCTAGGTACTTCATTTTCCCCTAAGACTAGGACTTGACAGCTGTCCATACCGAGGTTAACAAAACAAAACGACCAATTTGGTAAAGCCACCCAAGCCTTCCCATATTGTTGGCATTTTGCACTCTATTTTCACTTTTCAATTCAAAATTCTCGTTATCTTTTTCTGTCTAATATTTCTTCTTTCCTGATCAATTATTTCTCAAGAAACTCCAAAACTAACTTTTTTTATACTCAAAGAAAGTAAAAAGTTTCCATCAAGAAGAAAGAGTTAAGAAAGAAAAGAAAACCCAACAGTTTCAATCCAATTCCAACCACCACTCATGGCCTCCTCTATGCTCTACCCTCTCCTTCTCCTCCTCTTCCTTCACAATCCCCTCTTCTCCACAGCCAATATCTTCCACAAAAAAAGCCCCTTTAGACATCAGCTAGATCTCTCTGAGTCCCAAAAAAAACCTCTCAATGACACCCCACCAACTCTCTTCTTTGAAGTAACAAAACCCATCAAACTCCCCAAGACAAAGCCTTGCTCTTATCACATACTTCAACATGACTTTGGCTACACTTATGGCAGCCCTCCAGTTCTTGCAAACTACACACCTCCCTCACATTGCCCATCTCAAAAGTTTTCCAAGATTGTTTTCCAATGGTATGCAACTTGTAAAGGCAGGCAATTTGACCGGATTTTTGGGGTTTGGCTTGGTGGGGTTGAGCTATTTCGTAGCTGCACAGCTGAGCCAAGGGCTACTGGCATTGTTTGGAGTGTCGAGAAGGACATTACAAGGTATTATTCATTGCTCATGAAGAATCAAACACTTGCTGTTTATCTTGGTAACCTTATTACTAGTACTTATACTGGTGTGTATCATGTGAATATAACCATTCAGTTTTATCCTGCTAAAGAAAATGACGTGTCCAATTTGGGTGCTTTGGTGTCTACACATCATTCCCCGGCTGATTTGATCATGCCCATTTCGCGGAACTTGCCATTGAATGATGGTTTGTGGTTTAAAATTGAGAATTCCACTGATATTGCATTGAGTGAATTCAAGATACCACAAAATGCTTATAGAGCCGTGTTAGAGGTGTATGTTTCTTTTCATGAAAATGATGAATTTTGGTATTCGAATTTGTATAATGAGTACATTGAGGCAAATAATCTTACGGGTGCAGCCGGAAATGGACCTTTTAGGGAGGTTTTGGTTAGTCTTGATGGTGAGGAGGTTGGTGCGGTTTGGCCATTTACTGTCATTTACACTGGAGGGATTAATCCCCTCTTATGGAGGCCCATTACTGCTATCGGATCTTATGATCTCCCTTCTTATAATATTGAGATCACTCAATTTTTAGGGAAGATACTTGATGGAAAGAGCCATAAGTTTGGTTTTAGTGTGACGAATGCCTTGAATGTTTGGTACATTGATGCAAATTTGCATCTTTGGTTGGACAGCAAGAGCACAAAAATCCAAGGGAAGCTTGTGGAGCACTTTAGCTCGCGTCTTGCTGTTTCATTGGTATCTGATTTTAAGGGCTTAAATGGAACGTTTTTTAATACTGTAAGCAGGTCCATATCCTCAACTGGATGGGTGAAGTCCTCCCATGGGATTATCACAACAAATTCGATTCAAAACTTTAGATACGAAAATTCAATGCTGATGGGAAGAAATGGGGATTTGCAGATTGTGAATCAAATCATCCATTTCAATGACACTGTTCACGCAAGGCCATCATCTTCTGTTTTCTCAACAGAATCCCACAAAACATTCGACCTTTATTTATACTATAACGAATTGGATTATGGAAATGGAACTTCCGTAAGTAGTGAAAATTTCACTTTGGGATTTTTTGAGAATAGGTCTAAGGATGTTGGTTTTGGATTCTCAAAGGGCTCTCTCAGTAATGTGCAGAATGGACAGGGTTATTTGGTTGCAAGCAACAACTCGTTGGTCAGTGGATTGGGCAGTACACAACAAGTATACAAATATGACGGCAGCGATTTTTATTACTTTAGAAATGTAAGCAGCTTGAATTATACCATCCTTTTCGATGATGTGGGAAACACATGCCATAAAGGAAGAAAGTCTCATTCTGCATTGGGTTAAGCAGAATGCATCGTTATCCCAGCTCGAAATGCTTTTCTAGCACCCAGTTTACTTCATAACAGTGAAAAGTTTAAATTGTTCATTTTATTTATCCAATAGATGGTGAAGACTCTCTTCATTTATCCATCTTCAATTAATCAGAAATGTTTTAGGTGGAAATTTGCATATCCAGTGTCCCTCATTATATTGGGAGGTGATGATGAAAGTGCTGATCTTTTTGTGTTTTGTAAAAAAGACTTTCAAAATGAAATTCTTCGTTAATCCATCTTGAAATAATCAGGTTTGCATAACATGTAAAATGAAAATCCTTGATTCAGATGATTACATGATTTTTATGAGGCAATTCGTATGCAATGTCATGTTATTCATACAATGTTCTTGAGATGCTCACATGCTAGATCAAATGATACAGAAATGAAATGAATCATGTTTTGAATCATATGATAATCTTGTTCATATTTGCTCCTCAAAATCTTAAATTTGACATATTGTTCGTTTGAGTGATACGACATGATGTTAACTACAATAGTCTATAAGACCGGTCAAGCATGCCAAATAAGTGCTTAATAAACTCTTATCTTGCAACTTAGTCTCCAAACTTAGATTAAAGATTCATAAATGAGCCTTTTATCCAATATAATTTATATTTTATAGAATGTAAATAGGGTTAAAGTCATGTAATTCTTAGATTGTACCTAGGACCAAGACCTTATAAAGTTATTTTCTATTTATTGTAAACTTTTTATCTTTAAAATGAGGCAATTTTCTTTATGACTTTCTTATTTTTCCAAGTTAAAAAAAAAAAAAAAAAAAAAAAAAAAAGTGGGGCTCCATATAAAACCCTGATCTTAGGGAACATATGTACAGTTGAAAACTCACAATCAAGAGTAATGAGGGAAATTTGGAAAAGATATTGGTCTCTAATGTCCCCCAAAAAGTGCAAAAATTTTGTGTCCCCCAAAAACGTTCAAAGTTTTGTCCCCGCAGGAAAAAAAAATGGAGTTAAATATCCTATGGGATTCCACTTTCCCATGAAATGTATGGGCTCTTGTCAAAGCTAAACTACTGAAATGTGCATCATGAGCGCAATATCATCCTGCTTTGGCACGAGAAATGTTTGAGAAAATGGCAATGCAGCAGTTGGAGCTATGAGCCGTCATTGCATGGCCCATTTAGAATGCCTATAATTTGTAATTCGTATTATCTTGGTGGCCAAGAGGTTGTTCAATTGTAGAGCCTTTTTCAACCATTAATAAGCTGTAAGCTATTCTAAGAGGTTCAGATCAAAGAGAAGAGAGGGTAGGCCTCAAACTCTAGCCATTTTCATTCTCATTCTGCTTAATTTGGTTCAAGAGAAAGTGGAGGAAAATATAAGACAAGTAGGAGTTTTCAAACTCTTAAAATAATTTGCTCCTCTTTATCTTTTAATATAAAAAATAAAAAATAAAACAATTGACTTTTTTTGGACCGGTTAATAGATTAATTAAATGAGTTGGGTGGATAATAGGTATTTAATTTATATTTATACAGGTTATAAATGCGTATTTGGATAATAATAATGTACCCAACTTATTATGACCCGACCCAAAATAAACACAACTTGCCCGATTGCCACCCCTATTTGTGTAGGGGCCTATTTGCCTTTTGCAAGTCATGGATTGAGGTGTTGTCTTGAATCTATATGTGCGGTTTCCCCATCTAGCCAAAAGGCTTGAGCCTTTGACGTCATACATGTATACTTTTTTTGTTTAATTAGATTTCCATCTTTTCAGTAAAAAAAATTTTCCAAAAAATTTAAAAATTGGCAAGCAATTTACATCTTGAATCTACAGCAGAGCATGATGACTGATAAGGTTGTCACCCTATGACCACGTCAATTAACAACACCAGGAAAGAAAGGTCATTTTTTATCACATCTTTTACATAGTGCAACAGAGCCACATTAGACATTACACAGTAATTAATATATGCTAACCCCCACCAGTATCCGCACTCTCTATTAGTATCTTTATAAAATTAAAAAAACAAAGGAAATATTAACCAACACAGAGCAGAGTGCAACGCAAATTTAAATCCAGCGAGTACAACACATATTATGACATATGTATATACAGGATGAACCAACATAGAGCAGAGTGCAACACAAATATGTATGAACAAGATGAACAAACACACACAGCAGCACAACACGTGTGCATAAAAATTACTTTATTTTATACTAAACAGCAATAACAACATGACCTCATGGGGCCAATTTAACCACCATCTTAAAAACAGCATGAAAATATTAAACAAATCATATAGAACATAGCAAGTTTGAATCTTATAAGAAGCCATCGAACAATAGCCAAGAAAAACAAATCATGACCACGAAACTTCACAGAATGACTCATAACCACAGAAATCGAAATAACTACACGACAAACTACCTCAGAAACCACCACGGAGGCGAAGGACAAGGTGAAGAGTTGACTCCTTTTGGATATTATAATCTGCAAGAGTCCTGCCATCCTCCAACTGCTTACCGGCAAAAATCAGCCTCTGCTGGTCAGGTGGAATACCCTCTTTGTCCTGAATCTTAGCTTTCACATTGTCAATGGTATCAGAACTTTCAACCTCCAGAGTTATGGTTTTACCAGTCAATGTCTTCACAAAAATCTGCATCCCACCACGCAAACGAAGCACCAAGTGAAGGGTCGATTCCTTTTGGATATTATAATCAGCAAGAGTGCGCCCATCTTCCAGCTGTTTGCCAGCAAATATCAGCCTCTGCTGGTCTGGAGGGATCCCCTCTTTGTCTTGTATCTTTGCCTTGACATTATCAATAGTATCAGAACTTTCAACTTCCAATGTTATAGTTTTTCCAGTCAAGGTCTTCACAAAAATTTGCATTCCACCACGAAGACGGAGCACCAAATGGAGGGTGGACTCCTTCTGGATGTTATAGTCAGCAAGAGTACGACCATCTTCGAGTTGCTTGCCTGCAAAGATCAACCTCTGTTGGTCTGGTGGGATACCCTCCTTGTCCTGGATTTTTGCCTTGACATTGTCAATGGTATCCGAGCTTTCCACCTCCAATGTTATTGTTTTCCCTGTCAAAGTCTTAACAAAAATTTGCATACCCCCACGGAGACGAAGCACCAAGTGGAGGGTGGACTCCTTTTGGATGTTATAGTCTGCAAGGGTACGACCATCTTCAAGCTGCTTGCCGGCAAAAATCAACCTCTGCTGGTCTGGTGGGATACCTTCTTTGTCTTGTATTTTTGCCTTGACATTATCAATGGTATCTGAGCTTTCCACCTCCAAGGTGATGGTTTTTCCAGTCAGGGTCTTGACAAATATCTGCATCCCACCACGGAGACGAAGCACCAAGTGGAGGGTGGACTCTTTCTGGATATTGTAGTCGGCAAGAGTTCGACCATCTTCCAATTGTTTACCAGCGAAAATGAGCCTTTGCTGATCTGGTGGGATTCCTTCCTTGTCCTGGATTTTTGCTTTCACATTGTCAATAGTATCGGAGCTTTCAACCTCAAGGGTGATGGTCTTTCCAGTGAGAGTTTTCACAAAGATCTGCATCTGTTGGATTGAATGATCCCACAAAATTTTTAAATAAAATAAATTAGAAAATCATCGAAACCATATTTCAAATTGAAATGCCACAATCTTCCACATGCTTATATTTTCAAAAAAAATAAAAATCATCCATCAGATGTTATTGTTAGTTAATATATTTTCAAATTCTGAGTAAATTATACAAATAAAATAAACATAGTCAAACATATATGTAATGGATAAAACTTAAGAACATGACCTTAAGTCCAATACATCAGGTTCTCCAATTGAATTCAAACACTTGTTTGTTTTGAATTTAATTTTTCTTGGCAAAGATAAGACTCTTCTTATCTAATTGGTAAATGCAAACAAGTGTTTGAATACCCAAAATTGTATTGCACCAAAGGTACAGTATCTAAGTTTTACTCATACACCAGCTGAATCTATAATACAACTAGACCATAATTAAATCAAAATCAACGTCTCAATTTAAATCGATTTGGAATTTATAAACAACTGTTTGTTTAACCACTACACTCCCTAATGATTGTAAGATTGACGCCCTCAGGAAAAACAAACAAACAAACCTAACCCATCAAAAATACCCACGTCTATATCCCATATAATACACAAAAAGAATAAAGAAACAAAATTTAAAAAGAAAAAAAATTAAGAAAATTATATATATATATATATATATATACTGCAAACCCTAATCGAATTCTTTGGATCTTACAACAAAAAATTGGTATTCATCAATCAAGTACAGAAACACAAGATCAAGAAGAACAAATCGTATTGCAATCAACTGGAAAATCGGAAAGATCTAACAAAATTCAATCAGCCAAAAGGAGCATAACTCTAATCGAAATTTTACCCAAATTTAAAATTTGGGATATGAATCATCAAGTAATTTACACATCGATACAGGTTTTACAAATATCAATATCATAAATTTTTCTTTAAATTTTTTATTTAATAAATTAAAGAATATAAGAGAAAGGATTTTACCTTGAGAGAGAGAGAAATTGGGATGAGAATTTTCTGAAAGTGAGAAAATGTAGGGCCAAAGGATTGGGAGTGGCAGTAATTATAGAATTATAACTGGGGATTTTGCCGACTTTAGTCACCAATGGGATTGTGACACGTTTTAATTAGTAATAAAATTTTAGTTAGCGTATAATTTTTAATTTTTCAAACTTAGATAATAGAGTTTAGTTAAATTAAATTGGTTTGGCTTTCTTTCTTTCTTTCTTTTTTTCTTTTTTTTTTGAGAATCCAAACCAAAATGGCTCAACTGAATCTGTTTGGATATCGCTTATTTTGTTAAAACTAAAAACTTATTACTAAAAGTATTGTAGATAAAGGTAAAAGTTAATTAAAATAGTACAATGGAACCTATAAATAGTATCAAAAAATTTAGTAAGGCCCATAAACAATGACAAAAATAAACTGAATAATAAAATAATTTTCATTTTTAAGTGATATCCAAACAGAGGCTAACATTACTTAAGGAACATCAAACAAAAGAAGATTAGAAATATCCTTTTGCACATCTTCTAATCAAACAGCTAAACTCAAACTCTCTTTAACTTTTTTTAGTTAGTGCATCAGCAACTACATTACAGTTGCGTTTCACATGACAAAACGGAATAAAATTAACATCAACAACTAATATCCTGATGTTATCGATAATGTTGCCATACTCCAGAGGGTTCGAACTTCCTTGAGCGATGGCTCATGGCTTGGATGACCACAGTAGAATCTCCTTTGAAAACCATCTCTCTGAGACCAATTTCTTCTAACGACAAGAACTCCTAAAGCAGCGAACCGGCTCTTGGGTTGATGCTGTCCATTGGCAGAGTCGGGTGGCCAAACTTTAAAGTGTTGCGACGATTTCAAACAGCCCAGGCCACCAGCCCACCATGATGAATATCTCCTTCCTGAAATCCTCTTGTAGCTGCAGAAAACAATCCAATAAGTAGGGCATTAAGGTGGTTGGATTGGATAACCCTACTTTACATGGGTAAGTAGCAATCAAAAACGGGTTTGGCTTACCTTCGATATTTTTTTAATTGAAATCTCATTTTATTTTAATGAAATCTATTGCATCACTTGCTAATTAAATAAAATGTATAAATTAAAACTCATTATCATATCATTCTATCTTAAAGAAAATTATTGAATACTCTATGAATACCATAAATGAGTACTCTCTCTTACATGAATTGTGGGTTTAATCATGAATTACTCTTATCTAAGCCAAACCCAAATTAAACAACCCTAAATAATTAAAAGATTGTTCACTAACAAATGCTTTAGGGCATCTTTAAATTTTTCATTAAAAAAATATATATATATATATATATATATATGCCAAGAGTTTTGTAATTTTAATAGGAGCAGCTTATGTGATTATAATATGCACAGTTCAAATCACTCGTCTCTAGTTGTAGTTATCAAATTATCAAAAAAGATAAATATTATCAAAAGAATTTTAAAAAATAAATAATTAATATATATAATAAGTATAAGTTTATATTCATTATTTCATTTGCATATTTTTGTGGTTGCATCAAATTGAAATAATCTTTTAGATACAAACAACCATTTTAATATTCTTAGCTTAATTGTTGGTATCAATTTTTCTTTCTTGCTTTCTTTCTTTTCTTTTTTTTCTTTTTCAGTTAAAATTTACTAAAATCCTTGAAGTGGTTTGCTAATAATTAGTAATATTGTTTCAAATGATATTAATAATAAATATTTACATAATTAAGGACTCTAATATGATTTTATTACATTTAATCGATTATGTCCTACCAAATAGATTGATTTCAGTACAAACTAGCCTGACCAATTTGCTATTGCCTTTTTTTATTAATAAAAACATGTGTTTTTGGAAATTGCAATAAATATCTAATTCCATGGTAAATGAGAATGTTGATATGTGGGTTTTCAGTTAGCTCAATGGGTAAAGTCTCTGATAATTGAATAAAAGATTTGTAGTTCAATCTCTACCTATACCAAAAACTGATTGATGTTTTGGTCTGATCATAAAGAATTATCATCGAGAGCGGATATTATAGGTTGAAACTTAAACTCTTTTTTTTTTTTTTTTTTTTAATGTCAATGCGACTAATGGTAATACTAAAATATTATTTTTTTGCCACATGACTTACCAACTGTCCAAAATTTTTAAAAAATAAATGTATTTTAATTTAATGACTCAATCATATTTACAGTATTGCTTTTATTCAACCTATGTCGAAGTTGTGAGTTTTAGTTAGTGTAAGGACACAATTTGTAACGACCCATAATAATGTTGGGTTCGCACGTAAAAAGACCCAAACAATATCATTTATAGAGCGTGGGTTTGAAAAGCTAGGCCTTGGTCACCAGACAGTGGTTTTCCGTGGTGTTCATACATAAATAAATCGTATTCACTCTAGGAGTCTTTCTCCTGGAGGCGGGCTGGGAGGCTCTAGTTTTTTGGCCTTTTTTCCCAACCTCTTTTTTGGCGCATCAACCTTCACATTATATAACCCTTCTTAGTTGATCTTAGCCCTCCACTTGTTGATCAGGCAGGTGCCTACTTCAGTACCCGTCCTATCAGCTGTCCCCCCCTTACTTTTTGTTAGTTGCGATAATCAAAGTCACCCTATCCAAGCGTCTTTTCTTATTAATATGATTAGGACATTGGCGGGTGCATTTAATGCGGAGGGGACGTATTTGCCTTGAACCAGTTTCACACCGTACCCCCACGTGGGTCGCATTCTACTCGCATCTTCGCTTTTTAGGGGCAACCTTTAACGGGATGTTGCTCTTCCCTTTGAAGTCTTGGAGTGCCGAGGACAGGGTCATCCTCGGCTGTTCCCCCCGACACTTTGGCCTTTCCCCATTCGTCCTCGGCAAATACCCTCCTCAGCACGGGCCCCGGGCCCTAATAGAGCGTGGGCTGGATCATAAGTTCCCCGGCCCCACAATAGCCCCTCAAAATCCTGCTATCCGACTCCTTAACAGATAGGAGGGTTTTGATGACATCGGATATCTGTCAATGCCTGTCAATCCTTGTTACCTATCGGTTCCCGAGACTTTTCGTCTGCCCGAGACACATCCCTAGAGCCCTTGGAAGGTGAAACGTGGCCTCATTAAATGCGGGCAGCTCTGTGTTTCCTATGTTCTACGGCATGATGAAGATCAAACGGTGGTGATTCCTTGGCCTTTATGGGCGGGAAAATTCATGCAGTTACTCTAGGAAGCATAAATGATTTTTTGGAATGGATTATCTCATCATGTATGAATGGTTGAGCATGCAATATATTTAGAATCATGTTTCGGAACGTTAGCTCACCCGCCCTTATAGAGCCTTGAACTCATGTCTGAACCTCATTCAATGGAGATACAGGCATCATCCGAGATGTCACGTGTACTGTTAGGTCCCATTTAGTATCCTGATTTCCTTGAAGTAGTTGGTTTCCCCATAGGTTTGAGTCCAAGGACCATGCAATACCTTGGTTCTGTCCAAAACTTGATTTTTTAAGTAATTGGTTTCCCCATAGATTTGAGTCCGAAGACCATGCAATACCTTGGTTCTGTCCAAAACTTGATTTTCAAGTAGTTGGTTTCCTCATAGGTTTGAGTCCGAGGACCATGCAATACCTTGGTTCTGTCCAAAACTTGATTTTTTAAGTAGTTAGTTTCCCCATAGGTTTGAGTCCGAGGACCATGCAATACCTTGGTTCTGTCCAAAACTTGATTTTGAAGTAGTTGGTTTCCCCATAGGTTTGAGTCCGAGAACCATGCAATACCTTGGTTTTGTCCAAAACTTGATTTTGAAGTAGTTGGTTTCCTCATAGGTTTGAGTTCGAGGACCATGCAATACCTTGGTTCTGTCCAAAACTTGATTTTCAAGTAGTTGGTTTCCCCATAGGTTTGAGTCCGAGGACCATGCAATATCTTGGTTCTGTCCAAAACTTGATTTTTTAAGTAGTTGGTTTCCCCATAGGTTTGAGTCCGAGGACCATGCAATACCTTGGTTCTATCCAAAACTTGATTTTGAAGTAGTTGGGGGACCTAACCCCTCGGTTATGGTGTGGGACCTTGGTTTAGAGGGATTACCTCCTCGGCCAAGCCCCTAGAACCATCCATGCCGCTGACGCTACGAAGCGCAGCCCCTAGCGAAGAAATGTAGCCCCTAATGGAACTTTATGCTAGAACACTACAACCGGCTGCTAGAAATGATAAGGGGACTGTCTCGACCTACCGCCTGTGCCAACACACAAGCCTTTCCCACAGACGGCACCAATTGTAAGGACACAATTTGTAACGACCCATAATAATGTTGGGTTCGCACGTAAAAAGGTCCAAACAATATCATTTATAGAGCGTGGGTTTGAAAGGCTAGGCCTTGGTCACCAAACAGTGGTTTTCCGTGGTGTTCATACATAAATAAATCGTATTCTCTCTAGGAGTCTTTCTCCTGGAGGCGGGCTGGGAGGCTCTGGTTTTTTGGCCTTTTCTCCCAGCCTCTTTTTTGGCGCATCAACCATCACATTATATAGCCCTTCTTGGTTGATCTTAGCCCTCCACTTGTTGATCAGGCAGGTGCCTACTTCAGTACCCGTCCTATCAGCTGTCCCCCCCTTACTTTTTGTTAGTTGCGATGATCGAAGTCACCCTGTCTAGTCGTCATTTCTCATTAATATGATTAGGACGTTGGCGGGTGCATTTAATGCGGAGAGGATATATTTGCCTTGAACCAGTTTCGTACTGTACCCCCACGTGGGTCGCATTCTACTCGCCTCTTCGGTTTTTGGGGGCAACCTTTAACGGGATGTTGCTCTTCCCTTTAAAATCTTGGAGTGTTGAGAACAGGGTCATCCTCGGCTGTTCCCCCCAACACTTCGGCCTTTCCCCATTCATTCTCGGCAAATACCCTCCTCGGCACGGGCCCCGAGCCCTAATAGAGCGTGGGCCGGATCATAAGTTCCCCGGCCCCACAGTTAGTATCTTAATTCTCTTGAATTATGAAATAGTTGTAAAAATTAATCAAAACTTGAGAAACAAATTTTTGTAAATTCAAATAAAAAACCACAATAAAACTCTAAAATAAAAACTAAACTGACACATTTGAAACCTTACAAATCATTTTAACATATAGGGTAAATGTTAAGGACCAAAATAATGAATAACGCTTAAACCAAAGTCACATTATATACAAATATTGAAAAAATGCAATCATAGTGAATTCGTGTGTACAAGACTACAAGTGAATATGTGACTTCCAGTTAGCTTGACAAGTAAAATCTCTAATAGTTGAATAAGAGATCTGGGGTTCAATCCCCAATCCTCGCCTACACACGAAAAACTTATTAATGTCTTAGTCTGATAGCTATCATTAGAAGCAAACATCATAGGTTGAAATTCTCTCATAAAAATAAATAAATAAACTATAAGTGAATATAATATTGACAAAATTATAAATATACATACCATAATATGAATTTTTATTTGTTTACTAATATTATTCCTGTGCGATGTACAATTTGATGAAGATTCATATGTAAGCTACTTTTAAAAAAAATATATATTAAATAAAGGTAATAATAAATCCTAAAATAAGTAAGTAATTTTAATAAATAAAATTACTTTAAGTTTCAATATTTGGACATTATCAGTGTTTATCTATTTTTATATTTTATAATTCTCTTTGTGCTTTGTGTTAATTTATTAATATGAGATATGGAATGAGTTTAATCATTCCTATTTGGGTTATGCCATAGCCAACACAAATAATAATATACAAAATAGTTCCTAAATACTTTTTTTTTTTCCTACTGATAGTCTAACAAAAAAAAAAAAAACCAACACACTCAAAAATTTAATATAATAATCAAAACCCAAAATGAAAACATACACAAAAGAGTTCAAAAATTGAGAATATAAAAAAATTAAAAATTTATATTAGAGAATCATGAACTTAAATGGGTGTTTATTGTTTTGCTTCTTTATAGTAAACTTCCTTTGGTATAATATTCTTCATGCAAATTTAGAAATAAAGAACAATAAGTAAGATGGATTTATTAAATTAAAACAATAAGCATTATGAACAATAAGCGTAAGTTGCAACTTGGGAAAAACAAGTGAAAAAAATACAAAAACATGGGGTGTAATATGTGGAATTTAATTTTATGGATGACTTTATTGGTTATGAGTGATTATATCAAAAATTCATGAATTAATACATACATACATACATACATATATATATATATATATATATATATGTTCTGAAAATTTTGATAATAAACTATTAGTTGGAGTAGAATTTAAATTTCAAAACTTAGGATCCATTTGGAACAACTTATTTAGCTGAAACTAATTTTTTTTTTTTTTTGCTGAAAGTGTAGAAAAAATGTTAAAAAAATAAGCTGAATAGTACAGTAGGACCCATGAATAGTATCAAAAAGTGCAGTGGAACCCATAAATCATATTATATCATATTATATATAATAAAAGTTGGGCTTAGACGCCGTAATTGCGCCACGTGGCTTCACCAAATTGCAGAAATTTTAATAAATCATATTATATAAAATAAAAGTTGGGCTTAGACGCCATAATTGCATCACGTGGCTTCACCAAATTACAGAAATTTTAATAAATTTTTAGATTTTAAGAATAGATATATACATATTTTTTGGATAAATATGATAAATCAAATAATGAAAGAAAGTAGTATTTAATTTACAACTATAACAGTTGTGTCTATCTAAAATTTTATCAACAAAACCTAAAATCAATAGAATAGAATTATCTAAGGATAGAATTTAAATAAAAAAGAGAGATAAAACTACCTAAAAAAAAAAAAAAAGAGGTACGTCCACTTAGAAATTGAAAATTCCACTATTGGAAAAAGAGCTTCCATTGTATATTGAAACATATATACAAATTTGCATAAAAGAGGTCTAATATATCCACTTAGAAATTGAAACTCCCACAATTGGAAAAAGAGCTTCCGTTGTGAGCTTCTGTTGTATATTGAAATTGTGAGGACACGATTTGTAACGACCCGTAATAGTGTTGGGTTCGCACGTAAAAAGGCCCAAACAATATCATTTATAGAGCGTGGGTTTAAAAGGTTAGGCCTTGGTCACCAGACGCTGGTTTTTCGTGGTGGTCATACGTAATTAAAATCGTGTTCGCCCTAGGAGTCTTTCTCCTGGAGGCGGGTTGGGAGGCTCTGGTTTTTGGCCATTTTTCCTAGCCCCCTCTTGGTGCATTAACCTTTACATTACATAGCCCTTCTTGGTTGATTTTAACCCTCCACTTGTTGGTCAGGCAGGTGCCTACTTCTGTACCCGTCCCATCAGCTGTCCCTTCTTACTTTCTGTTAGTTACGATGATCGAAGTCGCCCTGCTCAGGCGTCTTTTCTCATTAACATGGTCAGGATGCTAGCTAGTGCATTTAATGCGAAGGGGACGTGTTTACCCTGAACCAGTTTTGCACCGTACCCCCATGTGGGTCCCATTCTACTCGCATCTCTTTCAGGGGGCTTTTTTTTGGGGGGTATCCTTCATCAAGACGTTTCTCTTCCCCTTAAGGTCCTGGAGTGCTGAGGACAGGGTCGTCCTCGGCTATTCCCCTCGACACTTCGGACTTTCCCCATTCGTCCTCGGCACATACCCTCCTCGGCACGGGCCCCGAGCCCTAATAGGGCGTGGGTCGGATCATAAGTTCCCTGGCCCCACAGAAATCATACATACAATTTTGCATATGTTTCTTTAAAAAAAAAAAATAGAAAAGAAAAAAAAAGAAGAAGAAGATAGAACTTGCATTTTTTTTTCCTACGTTTTTTTTTTTTTTTTTTGGGTGGATAAATTTGCATCTTATGCCATATTTTTCCTGATAATTAAGTTAAAAAAAAAAAAAAAGTATTTGAGTTTCACCTAAACTACTTCTTTTTGTTCATATTATCTTCTTCACAACCTAAAATTCTCACTATATATACATACAGTTTTTTGGTGTTTCATTATTTCTACTACGTACTTTACAATTATTTGCTATATTCTTCCTTTCTTCTCTCTACCCTACCTACAACCTTGCAGGTAATTTTTTTTTGTTCTTTCATCAAATTGAATAGATTTTATGTATTTGTTGCCTTTATATTATATATTATATGATTTTTACCAACAAGTTTTATAGATAGGCTGAAATTCTATGTTTGATCACACCTTTTAGTGTTTTTTTTAGAAGTCAATATAGCAAGCAATATATTTGTATTTTTTAATTTCTTATTACATGATTATTGGTTGTTGACATCAATATTTTATAATGGATTTTGTGGGGCGCAAATGATTTATGGGCCAGGCCCCTCTACCCAGGGAGAGTCCAAAGGCCCAGGCCGAGGAGGATTATGGCCCAAGTTCAACGAAATAGCCTTTGGGTACCGCCGAGGGTAGTTCAGTCCTCGGCAGACCCACAGTACCTCCAAAGGGAAGGGTAAAAACAGTATAGGACTGGAACATGGAAGAAAGATCTAAAATATCCAGGGAAAGCTGCTGTTATTGCCATTTAATGTTCTGAACCCGACAGAGCCGCATTCTTTGGCTTTTACAACCATCCCTAATGACTTTGAGTATGGACTGATGGGACAAGTATCAATCTTGGAAAGTTTAACCCTACGCGTGGACGAAGGACAGTGGACGCGAGCTAGTAGAAAAGGAAGAGTAAGTAATCTATAGAGGGGGTTGGGAAAAATGGCCAGAAACCAGAGCCTCCCAGCCCACCTCCAGGAGAAAGACTCCAGGGGTGTAGGAAAGCTTAAGTTCATACGAACACCGCGAAAAACCCACCGCCTATCGAACAAGGCCTAGCCTTTCAAACCCACGCTCTACAAATGATATTGTTAGGGGCCTTTTCACGTGCGAACCCGACACTGTTACGGTCCGTCACGAATCGCGTCCTTACAATTGGCGCCGTCTGTGGGGAAGGCTTGTGTGTTGGTATAGGAAGTGGGTCGATAGAGTTTCTTCGTTATATCTAACCGTCGATTATAGAGTTCTAGTATAAAGTTCTGTTAGGGACTATGTTTCTTGACTAGGGGCTGGGTTGAGGAACTAACTCCCTTAAAGCCAAGGTCCCCTGTAAAGAGTAAACTAGGCACCTGGTAACGTTAACCGTATGGATAAACTCTAGGGGCTTGGCCGAGGAGCTAACTCCCCTAAAGCCAAGATCCCACACAAAGAGAAAACTAGGTTTTGGACAGAACCAAGGCATCGCATGGTCCACGGACCCAAGCCTCAGGGGAAACCAACTACCTGGATGTGGAAAACTAGGTTTTGGATAGAACCAAGGCATTGCATGGTTCTCGGACCCAAGCCTCAGGGGAAACCAACTACCTGGATGTGGAAAACTAGGTTTTGGACAGAACCAAGGCATTGCATGGTCCACGGACCCAAGCCTCAGGGGAAACCAACTACCTGGATGTGGAAAGGTTTTGGACAGTAACCAAGGCTTTGCATGGTCCTCGGACTCAAGCCTCTGGGGAAACCAACTACCTGGATGAGGAAAACTAGGTTTTTGGACAGAACCAAGGCATTGCATAGTCCTCGGACTCAAGCCTCTGGGGAAACCAACTACCTGGACGAGGAAAACTAGGTTTTTGGACAGAACCAAGGCATTGCATAGTCCACGGACTCAAGCCTCTGGGGAAACCAAATACCTGGATGAGGAAAACTGGGTTTTGGACAGAACCAAGGCATTGCATAGTCCACGGACTCAAGCCTCTGGGGAAACCAACTATCTGGATGTGGAAAACTAGGTTTTGACAGAACCAAGGCATTGCATAGTCCTCGGACTCAAGCCTCTGGGGAAACCAACTACCTGGATGAGGAAAACTTGGTTTTGGACAGAACCAAGGCATTGCATAGTCCACCGGACCAACCTCAGGGAACAACTACCTGGATGTGGAAAAACTTAGGTTATGACAGAACCAAGCATTGCATGTCCTCGGACCAAGCCTCAGTGAAACCAACTACCTGATGTGGAAAACTAGTTTTGACAAACCAAGCATTGCATGTCTCGGACCCAAGCCTCAGGGAAAACCAACTACCTGGATGTGGAAAACTAGTTTTGACAGAACCAAGGCATTGCATGTCCACACCCAAGCCTTCAAGGGAAACAACTACCTGGATGTGGAAAACTAAGTTTTAGACAGAACCAAGGCATTGCATGGTCCTCGAACTCAAGCCTATGGGGAAACCAACTACTTGGATGAAAAAACTAAGTTTTGGACAGAACCAAGGCATTGCATGGTCCTCGGACTCAAGCCTATGGGGAAACCAACTACTTGGATGAGAAAACTGAGTTTTGGACAGAACCAAGACATTGCATGGTCCTCGGACTCAAGCC